>NC_136816.1:917437-1308516 GCF_951394365.1 Tetrao urogallus | reverse complement strand
CAGCCCGCACACACCGCGTTCAACGAGCGATGGGCTGTGCGCGGTTTGCCGATTGGGTGTTGCAGTATCTCAGTACGTGCTGATGCACATTGTAATAAATTTGATCTTATATCGTATAATCAAACCATATATTACGTGTTACTTAGCATGTAGCATAAATTATGGTACGTGATACTCATGTATCAGCGGTACAATAGAATATGATCGAACGTAATGCATCATGGAATATTAGGACATAGTCAAGGGGGAATGGTTTCAAACTAAGGCATGAGAAGGTTAGGTTAGCTATAAAGTTTTTCACCCACAGGCTGGATGTGGCTCTGGGCAGCCTGGTCTGCTGGTTGGCGACCCTGCACATGGCAGGGGAGTTGACACTAGATGATTATTGTGGTCCTTTCCCACCTACATTCTATGATTCTGTGATTCTACGATAGAATCACAGAATGGCCTGAGTCTAAAACGTTCAGCAACACAGCATAACAATGTAACACAACAGCGTATACATAAAATACCACGTATAAAAGCTGTATACGTATGTGTGTGCATGCACACCGTTTGCACACACACACACACGTCAGAATAACACACATTTACCAACGAGGAAGGCGGCTCTGCAGCCCACGCCGCGCGGTCGGAACGCGCAGCGCTGAGCAGATCTCCCTCGCATCGGGCTCTCCTTTCCCTCCCACCCTTCGCACTGAGCTCTTTTGCTCTCTCAGCCGTAGCTCAGCGTGTGCTCCTTTTAGAACGGGCCAGGAGAGCTGCTGAGTAATGCACAAAACCTCCCTGCTGCTGAAGTCGCTCTGCAACGGCAAATACTCCTGGCAAGGTCCGATCGCGCTGAGCCAAAAAAAAAAAAAAACAGCCCTCGAGGTTTTAATTCTTTCATTCTCCTGGTGGATTCTCGAGGCTGACCTCAGTAAACATAGTTTTAACACTGGGGAAAACATCTTCAGGCGATAGTTACTCACATTATTGTCTTCTCAAACTGGTGAGATGCTCACACAGATATTTTGTTTTATTGATAACACAAGAGCTGAAACGCTTGCAGTTCTCGTCACTAACAAGTTCCCGTTCAGATTAAGTTTTTCAGAAACACAGATCCCACATGTCAGCCCGGCAGCAAGGCTGCTCTGAGGAAAACAGGTCTATGTCTCACTCTGAAATGGGGGAGAATGGGAGGAAAACAGTAAAAAAAAAAAAAAAAAAAAAAAAAAAGTGAGAGAGTGAGAGACCTTTTTCATTCTGGAATTTGAACACAGAGTAAACACAAAACGAATAATTGTATCGGTGCTCATTGTCTCTTTCCATCTGCAATCTATTTTAGTAAAATATTTCCTGTCATGTTAAAGTACAAGGACCAATCTGGCTGCTCAGCTAAGCTGATGAGAGCTCGAGGAAGCTTTTTTGCTTCACACAGCTGCAGGTTGAATCGCAGCGATGTCGTAGTTCAATGAACATTTGAAAGTTTCGGTTTAAGTACCTCGGTAAGCGCTGCCTCGAAATCCTCAGAAAGGAAGTCCATTGCGCAGCGATGCTCGCAGCTCCTAAAGATGAACGTCGCTTTTGCAGATAAATATTGAACAGCAACAATGTTAATAAGACAGTCTACTGGCAGTGTCTTGTTGCAAGGAAAAAAATTCGGCTCTGGGACGATTTCTGCGTGATCTCTTGTGCTGTTCTTTCTAGGGAAAATATTACTGAAGAATCACGGTGTCGCAGAGTCGGAGGGGTTGCAAATCACCTTTGCAGACCGACTTCTCCAAACCCTGCTATTCCCTACACTGGGTTGCACAGAAAAGCATCCAGGAGGGCTTTCATTATCTCCAGAGGAGGAGATCGAAGATCCTCTCCGCTCAGCCTGCTCTGGTGCTCTGCCAACCACACAATAAAGACGTTTTTCCTCGTTTTCAGACAGAATTTCCTTTACTCCCTTTTGTGGCAGACAGGCACAACTCTGACCTCTTTTGGGAAAGAAAAAGATGTTCTTGAAAGCATCGAAGCATCGAAGTGATGCCAACTCCCCAAACACTGCGGAGGTGGGTTTTAGGGGCCCACTCCTCATTTTCAGTACCGTGTGGTACAACTCGTTTGATGCCAGCAGTGCCCCCTAAACCCCAGCTGTGCCTACGAGCGAAGGAGGTGGCTGTGAAAACCGCACGCTTAAATTCAGGCATAACCTTGAGGCAATCCCGGTAATAATAGCACATAAAATAGTAATGACAGAAATCGCGGCGCCCTCAAGTCTCTCCTGCCGGCCCACCGCCGCCGCGTCCCTGGGCAGCTTCCATCTACAGCGGGGTTATTCCGAAGGATTTGATCCCGGTCGGTGTGCTCACCGCCTCCAGCAGAGCCCGCGCGCCCACGATGTCCCCGTCCATCCACTCCCCGCAGCGCTCCGCTCCTCTCCACTGCGGGGCCTCAGCGCCGGGGCGCATCTCTGACTGCTGCGCTGAATCCGCGCAGAAGTTCAGCCCCACCGAGAGCTCGGCGGGGGCTGCGGCACCTCGGGGGCACCGCCGAGGAAGGAGAGGGTAGGGGACGAGGCTCCACGTTCTCGTCTACGGGGATCCTCCTCCTCGCTGCTAGGGGCTGCCTCCCCTCCGTCCTCCCGCGGCTCGGGCGGGCGGAACGCGGCCCGCTCCTGCCCCGCGCTGGAGGTGTTATAGGCGGAGGCCTCCCGAGGCAGAGGGAGGCTGCGGAACGGGAGCGGCTACCCTGCTGTCCCTGGGGAACGGGGCTGCTCTGCTCCTCGCCCACCGACAATTGGATCCGGGGTCTGCCGTTTCGGCCGGCCGCCGGGGGGTGCGGACAGCCCGGATGAGGAAGAGAGCCGTGCCCCGCAGGAAGCCCGCGATCGTTCTCCTTGTGCCCGGCAGCAGGGAGCTGCTTCGCCCCGGCACGCGTAGGAGCCTCGGGTAGGCAGGAAAACCGCTGAGAGGTCCAGCCGGGCGAGCCCTACCCAGCCGCTCCGACCCGCTGCGAGGGTCCCCCACAAATGATTCAGAGCCGCGCTCCCTGAGCTTTCCCCCCTCCCTTCCTTCGGTACCGGGAGGCTCCGCTGCGGGACAGCCGGCTGCGCAGGAGACCCGGCCCCGAGGACTGCGCAGACCGCCTCGCCCAGCCCCGCTCGGAGCAGGGCTCGTCCCGTCGCCCTCAAATGCAGAAACCCGGAGGAAGGAAGGGGAAGGAGGAGAGGGGAGGCTTCTGCGGGAGGGGAGCGATCCGGAGGTACCGCCGACGCTCTGATAAACTCCGGAGAAATTAGCGTATGTTGAAAACAAAATAAGGAAGGTGCTTGGTTTTTTTCTTTTTTTCTTCGACCTAAGTTTCCTGATTCCATCTTTGTTGTTTTTTTTTTTTTCTTTTTAATTTTTATTCTTTATTATTATTTGTTTTAGACACTTTCAGGCAATTATTTAGGCAGTCCTTCTCTTCCATCTTTGTCCACGCGGCTCCACACCCAAATGGAGACGGCTGTGCATTCCCCTCAGGGTGCTCTGAGAGCATTTTGCAAGATACTCCCCATATCCTCATCACAACCAGCAGCTGTTTGATTTTTCCTTGCACACACAATTATAATGCAATGACCTAAGGTGCATTGTGCAAAACTACAGAGACCCTCTTTTGCCATCTGAAACTGGGGAAATATCTCTAAAGCCTCCGGGCCTGCATTTCTGCTCACGCCGGGGAAAAGAGACAGTCACGGGGACTAGTGCGAAAAAAGAAAGGGGGGGGGGGGGGGTGAAAGAAAAGAAAGGAAACAAAAAATAAAAATTAAAAAAAAAAAAAAAAAAAAAGAAAAGAAAAAATAAAGGGGAAAAAAAGGGAAAAAAAAAAAAAAAAGGAAAAAGCCTCGCCACGTGTAAAGCCTGGCCGTCACGGTGTGAGTGGGCTCCTGCCGGGTCCCTGTGGTAAAACATCCCTCCAAGTCTCCATTCTTTGGAGAGGATTCACCGTCTCCATTTTCTTTCTATATACATGTATAGAAACACTGCTCTCTCCCTCGCCTTCTCTCTTTTCTTTTATCCTATCTTTTTTTTCCTCCTTTCTGCTCAGGCCCATCGGGGATGGTGGATGTTCCATCAGTTGAGGCTTTCCGGCCCCTTGCCCAGCGCCCGCGAGCAGCAGCTCTGCTCTGGCAGCCGTAAAATCAGTTACCAAAAATCAACAAGCACGGCTGAAATGTGCATTTCTTAAACAAGTCCGAGAAGTCAGATAAACGAAGGCGAAAGTTTCACCCACACCACAGGCAAAGTGCCACCCTTGTGTGCTCTGTGCGTGGTAATAGGCATGAAGAGAGAAACTACAGGGAAATACAGAAATCTGCACCCAAAAATCAGCAGATTTGTACATTAAGAAGTTACCAGCTGAGCCAGACAGCGTCTGCATCCCCATCCACGCTAAAAGAAGTTTTTCACCCAGAGGGCGGTGAGGCACTGGCACAGGTTGCCCAAGGAGGCTGTGGATGCCCCATCCCTGCAGGCATTGAAGGCCAGGCTGGATGTGGCTCTTGTCTGCTGGTTGGCGACCTGCACACAGCAGAGGGTTGAAACTAGGTGAGAATTGTGGTCCTTTTCAACCCAGGCCAGTCTATCATCCTATGAAACCTGTCAGGATGGCACCAAACGGCAGGTGCAGTTCTGTGCCAAGGATTACAGACCCAACAGTGTGAGAAGCTGCTTGACCAGCAACGTGCACAGAGGTGCACGACTGGCATACTAGAAATCACATGGCACTTCCCCCAAACAGCAAGTCCTCTTTTGCACAATTGTACTACGAACGAACGACCTGCAATTAATCAAAATGTAACAACACATAGTCATACCAGGAGTAGAGGAAATAATAGCCGAGTCTGTGTGGCTGGGTTTTGAAAACAGTCCTGATGTTATACTTCCAACCTGGGGATAAGGAGAAGCCAGCTTCTCTCCCCAGAACAACTTTATTGCAAAGATGTGTTCCTAAAGGACAAAGAAATTAATCCACATTAAATAGACCACGTAGCTTCCATTTCTCCTTTTTCTTTTTGAAATCTTTGCTCCAGATCTTTAACACTGAACACCGACTCAGTTTTACATTACGGTGCTATAGAACAGCATAGGAATCTGAAATGGCGCACGAAATGGAGGAGGTGCACCAAAAGCAGCAGCCTTACGTCTTGTCTGAAGCTCAGAAAACCCAGCCTGCTCTAAAAGGTAAAACTGCCAGGGAGAAAAAGCGCCGTCCTCACACAGTAACACAGAAATAAAATTAAATAGGTAAATAATTTAAAAGCAACAAAAAAACAAACAAAACAAAAACCTAAAGATCGACATCTTTCAAAAGATTTTCTTGAATTATTTCATGTTTTAACAAATATATTGGTAATGAGCTCAGGGGTTGAGTAAAGCCCTAAAAAGGAGAAACTGAAGGGACCGCACCCGGTCAGCAGTCAGTAGGTAGAGAAAGGAGCACGGGGGCATTCCTGAAGGGTGCGATGGAAAAGTGGTGTGGAAGTGAAAAGGTTTGCCATCGGGAAAAAAGGGCGGTGTTCAGAGTTATGCCAAAAACGAAACCAAACTAAAGAGCAGAAATAGATGAAGAAAATTTTCTCGGCTTAAAGCCTCTGAATATGTTGCACATATTTCACAAGACCTGGAAAATCCAGCACCTTAATGTTAGGTTTTGAAAAGCTGTGAAATAGAGGTTTCTTGTTCACAGAATCACAGAATGGCCAGGGTTGGAAGGGACCTCGAGGATCATGAATCTCCAATCTCTCTGCCACAGGGCAGAGCCACCAACCTCCCCATTTAATACCAGAACAGGCTGCTCATAAAGATGGCATGAAACGCCAAAACCAACAGCAGGAAATATATATAGATATACACGCACACACACACACACAAAGAAATTTCCAATTCGCCTGATTTAAGCAAAGCATAGATAATGTCACAGATAATCTGAAAATATCCCTAAAATGTCCTCTCTGACACACACCCTCCCTTTAGAAGACATAAAAGATAGGTGCATTTCTTTTTTTCCCCCGCTCCATTTGGAGACGTGCAGCCATCAGGAAGGAAAATAACGTTCTGCACGACCAGCTCGGAGGTCACAAAAAGCAACGCGCCGCTCGTCGGCGAAAACGATTCCCTTCCTTAAGAGCAATTAACAACGAAAACACACGATGAAAGAAAAAGAAATGAGAAAAAAAAAAAAAAAGGCAAACAGGCAGAATATTTACGTTGTTTAACAGATAGCTGTAGATTTCTGCAGATTAAAAAAAGAAAGAAAGAAAGAAATAGGCCAGGGCACGCAGCTTTGTCACACTTCGCAGCGCCTCGACAGACAGCCCGCAATTGCCGGCAGCTGCACAGGACCGCGGCTCCGAGCAGCCCCCGATACCGCCTGTGGGGGGGCATTGCTCCTGCCCCCCCCCCCAATCCTCCAATCCTCCATCCCTGATAACATCCCCCCACCGTTCTACTGAATTGAGCAACTTTATTTCCTACTTATGGAGTCATCTCCTCGAGAACGGTTCCAAATAAAGGCTAAAGGGGCTTATTTCTAAGGTCATTATTTACGAAATGAGAGCCTTTATAAGTCCAAATTTGCTTTTTATTCCCCCTCCCCCCCGCCCTCCCCCCTCTCTGAAATAGATTGCAAAGCTACCATCTTCCTGCAAGCTATGATTGGAAATGCTGCATTTAGGGGTTCAAGCTGCCAGAATTCTCGCATGCTACCTATGGGTCTCTAACGCCATTACATTTCGTTTTGAGAGCAGTAAAATTAAGCAAAACAAAATTTTCACCTTTTCAGATACATACACTTGCCTTAGAAATACTCCCTTCTTTTAGAACCTGATTTTCAGTGCGATCAGACTGAAATTCGGACTATCTGAGACCAGAGTGGTGTTTTAGACCTCCATCTCCTCAGTAAGAAAGTAAAAGGAGAAAGAAAGAAAAAGCCGTATTTAAAGCTAGTGCGAAAACAAGGAGAAAGACAAACAAAACGAAGTGCCACAGTGCCCGAGCCATGAAGGCTTTTCTGTTTCGTTGTTTGCTTTTATTTGTATCTTTCTTTCTTCCTTACTACACTGCATTTACTTCTGGATCAACAGTTTTATATTTGAGATCTGTGCTTTTAGGGGTCAGAGCTCGTGGTTTCTTTTTCATGTACTTACTGCAAAATGAGGGAACTAGGCCTACTAAAAATGCAGCAAACTAAGTGCTTGGAGATAATGAGCAAAACCGGGTTTTGTTACTGAGGTTCATTTCATCTGTAATATTCCAAGGTTTGTGAGCCAGAAAGCACTGCTGGTGATGCAGCTGGGAGTGGGCAGGCAGAGCTGCTTTGCAGCCACTCCTCAAGCCTCACAGTTTAGCAGATTTATGGTTGTGGAGTTTTTCATCTGCTGTTTTTTTGTTTGTTAGTTTTGTTTTCTTTATTTTTTTTTTTTAAGATCTGCATTTAGTTTTCTTTTTGAAAATATTTCCACGCAATTATTTATGCAGTCCTTCTCTTCTAACTTTGCCTACACAGCTCCACTCCGTGCTCCCTAATGGAGACGGCTGTGAACTCACACAGTTCTCTGAGAGCATTTTGCAAAGAGCTCCCCATCTTCTCATCAGAACCGGAAGCTTTTTTAGTTTTTCCTTACACACCCAATTATGTGTAACGGCCGAGGCCTAAGCTGCGCTGTGCAGAGTCACAGCGACCCACTTTTGCCACCTGAAATCGGGGAAATGTCTCTAAATCCTCCGGGGTTGCATTTCTGCCCGCTTACGGAGAGGAAAAGAGACGCTCGCTGGGGGCCACGGCCGTTCTGTGCCCTCGGAAGGGAGAGATCACAGATGGCGTGATCAAAGCTGCGCTGTTCTGCTTTGAGTTATGCATAGGGGAAGAGAAATTAGTTCTCAAAGAGGGAGAAAAGACAGATATAACCTGCCGACCACCTGCTGCTTTGCCGAATTGCATTTGTATTTAGAAAAGAAAAAAAAAAAAAAAAAAAAAAGAGAAAGAGAGAAAGAGAGAAAGAGAGAAAGAGATAGAGAGAAAGAGAGAAAGAGAGAAAGAGAGAAAGAGAGAAAGAGAGAAAGAGAGAAAGAGAGAAAGAGAGAGAGAAAGAGAGAGAGAGAGAGAGAGAGAGAAAGAGAGAAAGAGAGAGAGAAAGAGAGAAAGAGAGAGAGAAAGAGAGAAAAAAAATAGAAAAAGAAAAAGCTTTTTTTTTTTAAAAAAAAAAAAAAAAAAAAAAAAAAAAAGAATGGAAGAGGCGGGAGAGGAGGACGCACGAGGGCCCTGTGCCGCCGCCGCTCGGCCCTCCCGGCCCCGCCGCCCCCCGCCGTACCTGGGCCGGGAGCTGCCCCGGTTCCTCCTCCTCAGGACCCGGCGCAGAACGCGGCGAAGCGGCCCGGAGCGCCGCAGGACAGCGGTAACCCCGCGCAAGATGCGCCGAAGCAGCCAGAGGGACAGAGGCCGGCGGCGGGCGCGCCGAAAGCGGACGGTGCACCTTATCCGAGGGGACATGGGAGCGGGAGAGTCCCCGGAGAGCCGCGATGGAAATGCGTTCCCCCCGCAGGGCCCCCGTCTTAAGTCGGCCCTCTCACTCTCCATTCATTGGAGAGGATTTCTTTTTCCTCTTTTTTTTTTTCTTTTTTTTCTTCTTCTTTCATTCCGCCTCTCCTCCCCGCCCCCTTTGGGGCGGAACTCTCCACTGCCGGAGCTCCCGCCTCGAAGCGGGCGGGCGGCGGAGGATGGGGCGGGGGCGGCCGTCGGCCTTCTGCCCGCGGAGCTCCGCCGCTGAACGGGCGCGGAGGGCGGCCAATCGCAGGGCGCCTCCGGGCTTTCAAATAAAGCCCTGACGACACGTCCTTGCCCTTCCCTCCACCTTCCCCCCCCCCTTCCCCCCCCTTCCCCCCCCCCCCACTTCGCAGGCTTTCCTCGCAGAACGACCATCTCGCTCTTTATGATTATTATTATTATTTTATTCTGCGGGCTCTAGCTCCCCGCGGTGCCGCTGGAAAGGATGCAGGTTGCAAACATTCGCGTGTCCGCGCGAGCAGCACCGTGGCTGCTATAGCGGATCGCTGCCGCTTTAACAGCCCCGGGTCAAACCCCGGCCCGACGAGCAGCTATTTCCTCATCACATGGCCATTTGAAAGCGGCGCGGGGCCGTTGCGTAGCGGAATGAGAGATGATAATTAAAGACATAAAAAGCGAATCTCATCCCTCCGCGCCAAGTAGCAGAAACGGGTAATCGGCTGTCCCTACCCTCGCCCCGCTCCCGGTCGCTGTCGCGTCTCTTCGTGCCCCGATGCTATTTCTGAAGGGGCCGCAAGCAGCTCGCAAAGCGGCGGTGGCTGCGCCCGGGGGGTGCGGTACCTCCGTGCGGCTGCGGGGCCGCTGCTGCGGGTGCGTCTCCGCCACTTCGAGTCGGGTCGGGTCGGGTCGAAGAGGTGGGAGTGCGCAAGGACTGCAGGGAGCCCGCGGGGGGTGATGAGCGGGGGGGAATGCAGCTGTGTATGTGTGTGTGTGCAGTCTCTCCGCCTCTAGCGCACGCCTCCTGCACCGGGCTGGACAAACAGAAATGACAGCAATACGGATGGGAGCCTGTTTGTGCCTGGACACGGAGCAGCCTAACGGCAGAGCTGCGGAAAGGGCATCCCGTGATGCTTTCCCTTGGACAGAGTCCTATTTCGAGCCTGGGAAACGAGTGACTGAGAACGGCCATTTCGAAACGAAAGCAGCTTTTCGATAGAGGCTGTTTTGGTTGTTTTTTTTTTTTTTTTTTTCTTTCCTCTTTTTTTTTTTTTCTCCTCACTTCCCCTCCTCTGGCGACGCGCACCTCAGCCCCGAAAGCCTCCGCGGGACGCGTGTGCGGCCAAAAGATCCCAGCACCCCGGCGCTGAGCCCCGGCTCCTGCTGCTGCCTCGCGTCAGAAGTGCGGGCTGTGAACCGCGCTTAACTCAGCGCTGTCGGGGCGCGCTGGAAATGTTCCTTGCCGCTGCCGCTCGCTGCTGACAACTGCTGTTATTTCCAGGGAGGGCTTCCAGCTTCCAGCACGAGGACCATCCGCCCGGTGAGTTCCCGTGCCGTGGGCCGGACGCGGGTGATGCTCTCCCGCAGTGTCGCGGGGCACAGCTCCGGTTATTCGCGCTGTTGGCTTCTGATATTCTGCGAGGGCGACCTTGGGGCGCCGGGTATTACTACCGGTTTTATGCGTTGCTGCTCTTGCTGTTCTTTCCTTAACGCGAATATTCTCACAACGAGAATATTTTAAATCGAATTCTGGTGATCGGCGAAAAGGATCTTTAAATAGGAACCCCGGCCTGACGGAGGTCAGGAGAGCGACCCATCAGATCCTCACTATTACATGAAGAGCGGCCATCGGGCTGAGCTCCGTCCCCAGCCCCGTTTTATCCCGCCGATCACCCTGCAGCCGCGCCCGGCGCTGTCCCCGTTGGCTCACGGCACCGATACACAGCAGCGTACAGCCCCAAGAAGAATCACCTTACGTTGTGTTTTCTTATCAAGTGTTTGCTACATAAACACATGTGCATAATAAACACCTTAGGCATTCTCATGCAAAGCAAGTGTTTCGCATTTGTTTTAAATTTAATGTGCGCTTCTGTACATCCTTGCGAGCATAAATAGTGAACACAGAAAAGCACAAACATATTACATATATGAATAACCGATAAGCACACGTATAGGCTTGATGTACCATCGCGATGCTTTCATACACATGCTCTGAACGTTTTTGTACCTTCATTACATATATGAATTAAATTCATAAACGGCAAAACTTCATATCTACGGACTGTCCGTTTACACACGCTAATTATAAAGAGCAAATCGCACGAGATCACGTTGTGATGATTACATATTCCAATAAGTTATACTTACTAGTATATTTATTATCTTTACGACTTTCATGTGAACGAGGCGGAGGCTATGAACGCCAATCGAAATCTTTTTCCTTCGAACTCTCTCCGGACGCTTTGCAGAGCTCACAGAGCTGCGGCGCGGGGCCGCTGCTGCCCGATCTGCCGCTCCGGCTTTGCTCTCCGTCCCGCTGACACACAAAGGATGCGGACTCACGCAACCGCTCGGCTCTCCCCGCTGCGGCGCATTGCTCCTCCGAGAGCGGACCCACTGCAAAATCCGAACTTATCGGCGTGGTTCTTTCGTTGCCATACTCGCCGGTTTCGGGCAGCCTGGAGAAATCAGAGACACATGAAAGTTCCGAGTTTTAATTTTTAGTTCCTTGATGTTTTCGTTTTGCAGCCATGGTGATTTCCTTCAGAATACTGTAAACTCGCAGCGGATCGGAGCAGGTCACCTGCGCGTATTCCTTCAAGCGAGGGCGGCGTCGGGCTTGCAGAGGCACAAATCGCTTTTTTCTTCCCGTGCTTGTTGACGCCGTGAGAGGAGCCGCAGATGCACCACGGGCTCATGTACCAACATACCACAGCACCTTGCGTGGTTGGCGGGAGGTGTTTACCAAAAACTTCGTTCCCCGCTGTTCTGATTTTGCAAGGCGGAATGGTGGGCCCCGCCGTCTCGTTCGGCTCCAGAGCTGCGGGGGAAAGCCGCTTCGTGGGGATGAAGGCGGGGCTCGGCAGGGGAGAGGGAAGCTTCGGACCGAGGCTTAACAGAAAGCTCGGATACAAGGCGAAGGGAGCAATTCCTTCATCTCTTCACAGTGTTTGAACTCCCGTGCGAAAGGGGAACGCCGGGGGGGGGGAGGGGTGGTTCAAGAGCAGGGCAGCACACAGACTCGTGTAAAGAGCAGCTTGCTAAAATCCACACATCCCTCTTAATCCCTGCTGCATCCCGTGGGAGTACGGTCCGGACGCCGGTCAATGAATCAGGGGAGTGGGGCTCGCGGCAGCGCCGGCGGCCGCCGCAGGTAGCAGGCGACCGGGCCGTGCGGGCCCCCGGCCGCCACGTCGAGGGGGAGGAGGCCGCGGCCGTCGGGCAGGTCGAGGCGCGCCCCGGCGCGGTGCAGAACCGCCAGCGTGTCCAGGAAGCCGGCGCGGGCCGCGTCGTGTGCGGGGCGGCAGCCGGTGCGCGGGTCGGGCCGGTTGGGGTCGGCGCCGCGCTGCAGCAGCAGCTCGGCCACCCGCGGGCTGCCCAGCATCATCACCTGCGGGGGGAAGGACGGACACAGCGTTCTTCAGCGGCGGGCTCTCCGCTCCGGCCTCGCAGCATAGCAGAGGAGGCGGAGAGGCCGCCGAGGAGCTCCAGGGGCTCCTCGGAGAACGAAGCCCGGCGGTAGCGCGGGGCGGCCGCGGAGATCCAGGAGGCAGCGCGGCTGAGGACGGAAGGGAATCTTCTCGTTTTCCATCGCGCACCTCCACGCAAACTCGCGCGGCTCCGAGTCGCGGCCACCGCGAAACCGCGCCTGCAGAGCGAAGCTGGTCATCGGCTTCTTCCCGGAAACTTTTAGCATAGGGCTCGGGAGAGCAGGGAAGCGTCGCTGCCCATAGCCTCGCTCCCTGAACTGATCAGCCTGATCAACCGCAGGATGCACCACAATTGATGTCAGTTGCCCCTGTAAGAGGACGGAAAACGAAACGAATCTCGACTCAGTTAGAACAGAAGAAAGAGGAGGAAAGAGGTCCAGAGGAGTGGCTCCGAGGTCTAAGAGAAGCACCCCTGAGTCCAGGGGAGGGGCCCTCAGTAAGACCACGGTCACCAACGCCTACGAGGGCAACAAGAAGTCCTGGAAGAGGAAGAGGTGAGCAAGATATTGTTACCCTTGTTGACTGATCTCTGAAAATGAATGAAATTCAAAGTCTGAGAAAAGACTTCTCACGTCACCCAAATGAGCCTATTGCCACTTGGTTACTTCGATGCTGGGACAATGGGGCCAACAGTGTGTGGCTAGATAGTAGAGAAGCTCACCAACTGGGTGGCATTGCTAGGGACTCAGCCATTGACAGAGGCATTGGTACATGCCAGAACCAGGCCTTCACCCTCTGGAAGCAGATGTTGTTAGCTGTAAAAGAAAGATACCCCTTCAAAGATGATCTGATGCCTGAGAAAAAGAAAGAGACACAATCGTTTCTGGGCGTAGTGGGTTTTTGGAGAATGCATGTTCCAAACTACAGCCTCACTGTAAGCCCCCTTTATTATGTGACGTGAATGAGAAATGAGTTTACATGGGGTCCTGAGCAGCAGCAGGCTTTTGAGCAGATTAAACAGGAGATAGCCTGTGCCGTGGCCCTAGGGCCAGTACGGATGGGACAGGGTATAAAGAACATCCTCTATACTGCTGCTGGAGAGAACGGTCCCACTTGGAGTTTGTGGCAAAGAGCCTCAGGAGAGACACGAGGCCGACCCCTGGGATTCTGGAGTCGAGCCTACAGGGGGTCGGAAGAGGGCTACACTCCAACTGTGAAGGAGATCTTAGCCGCATATGAGGGGGTTCGGGCTGCTTCTGAAGTAGTCGGTACTGACACACAGCTCCTTCTGGCACCTCGACTGCCAGTGCTGAACTGGATGTTTAAAGGAAAGGTTCCCTCCACCCATCATGCTACTGATGCCACTTGGAGTAAGTGGATTGCACTGATTACACAACGAGCACGGATGGGGAACCTCAGCCGTCCAGGAATCCTAGAGGTCATCATGGACTGGCCTGAAGGTAAAAAGTTTGGAACATCACCAGGAGAAGAGGTATCTCGTGCTAAAGAGGCCCCACCATACAATGAACTACCAGAGAATGAAAAGAAATATGCCCTGTTCACAGATGGATCGTACTGTGGGAAAGCATCGCAGATGGAAATCTGCTGTGTGGAGCCCCACACGACAAGTTGCAGAGGCCACTGAAGGGAAAGGAGAATCAAGCCAATTTGCAGAGGTAAAGGCTGTCCAACTGGCCTTAGATGTCGCTGAGCAGGAGAGGTGGCCAATGCTCTATCTTTACACTGACTCATGGATGGTGGCAAATGCCTTATGGGGGTGGTTACAGCAGTGGGAGCAAAATAACTGGCAAAGAAGGGGTAAACCTATTTGGGCTGCTGAACTGTGGAAAGACATTGCTGCCCGAACAAAGAACATGGTTGTAAAGGTGCACCATGTAGATGCTCATGTGCCCAAGAGTCGGGCTACTGAAGAACAGCAAAATAACCATCAGGTGGACCGAGCTGCCAAAATTGAGGTGGCTCAAATAGACTTGGACTGGCAACACAAGAGTGAATTATTTCTAGCTCAGTGGGCTCATGAGACCTCAGGTCATCAAGGAGGAGATGCAACATACAAATGGGCTAGAGACTGAGGGGTGGACTTAACTATGGATACCATTGCACAGGTTATCCATGACTGTGACACATGCGCCACAATTAAAAAGCCAAGAGGATGAAACCTCTCTGGGAGGAAGGGCGATGGCAAAAGTACAAATATGGGGAGGCATGGCAGGTTGATTATATCACCTTGCCATGATTTCGCAATGGTAAGCATTACGTGCTTGCTATGGTAGAGGCAACCACTGGGTGGCTCGAAACATATGCAGTACCCCATGCTACCGCCCGAAACACCATACTGGGTCTGGAGAAACAAGTCCTGTGGCGACACGGCACCCCGGAAAGAATTGAGTCAGATAATGGGACTCATTTCAAAAATTCTCTTGTAAAGACTTGTGCCAAAGATCATGGCATTGAGTGGATTTATCATATCCCCTATCATGCACCAGCTTCCGGTAAAATTGAATGATACCATGGGTTGCTAAAAACCATGTTGAAAGCACTGGGTGGCAGAACATTTAAGCACTGAGAGAAGCATTTGGCAGAAGCCACCTGGTTAGTCAATACCAGAGGATCTATCAATCGTGATGGTCCTGCTAGCTCCCTACATACTATCAAGGGAGATAAGGTCCCTGTAGTACATGTGAAGAACACGATGGGAAAAGTGGTTTGGGTCCTTCCAGCTTTTGGGAAGAGCAAACCTCTGCGTGGAACTGTTTTTGCCCAGGGACCTGGGTCCACTTGGTGGGTGATGCTGAGAAACGGGGATGTTCAATGTGTACCACAAGAGAATTTGATGTTGGGGGAGTGCAGCCAGTAATTCCATATATATATAGGTTTGTGTGTGCACGTGTTTAATGTTTGGTAATTATTGTTTGTTTGTATATATATTAAGCATGATGTAGTGATGTAGAATAAGGGGTGGAATGCACGGTTTTGTGATTTTTGGTTTTCGGTATTCCACATCATAACATCATGTGGGGCACTGGGACTTTAACTGTTAATGCTCAAGTCCTGGGTACCTGCCCAGAAGAGAAGAAGAACTACATTCCCCAGGGGACCTTGAGATCAGGGAGAGGAGGTTTAACTCCTGGAAAGAGCGTTGTGGTGAGGCCTATCCACCTTTCGGACATTCTCTCTCTCATTATATTTAATTTATTAGCTTCAATTCTGATTATATTGTATTATAGTGTGTTATCTTGCATTCCGATAATATACTTAGTAAATTAGTTTGTTTCTCCTCAGATCGGAGCCACTGTTTTTAATTATTTTGGGGTCCCCTGTTTCCTTTTTTTCTGGAGGCGCAAATCTGCAGACGCCTCCGCCCTGCTCGTCACGGAACCGGGCCGAACCAGCCCGTAAGCCGTTGATACTCCCACTGCGTTCGGCCCCGAGTCCGAGCAGAGAGGAGCGCCCGGGAGCCTCCGAACACACGGGCGGTGTGTGAACCGCCGTTCTCCCAGCGCCGTGCGTTCAGCTCGCGGAGCAGATCTGTGCTGCACAAAGGTGCCAAAAAAAAAAAAACAAAAAACAAAAAACCACGTCGGAGGGCGGTCCCAAATCCGCGCCTCTGGAGAAATGCAGCGCCGACATTTTGTAGGAGAGAGTTTTGCAGGCAATGACAGCGTATCTTAAATACAGCTTCTCTGAATTACCCAAATTTCGTTTTATTTTGAAAATTTAAGAGGAATCTGTGTAGAACGGCCAGAGACATTAAATCGGCTTTATAAATGTAGTTTATATTCCTGCGGGCGCTTTTTTTTTGCGTTCACAGCAGTACATTCAGCTCCTCGAAGACTGATGAGTGTACGTCTGCCGGGCTGCCAGGCAGGGCTGTGCACTGACTGGTTCTGCTTCAAGGAGTTTTTGAACAAATCACAAAAACCACTGATTTATTTATTTTCCCCCCGAATATATCATGAGAACCACCGTACTACAAGGATGATTATTTTGAAAAAAGAAAAAAAAAAATTTAAGTGTAGTAGTAGTAAAGTACAGCAGACAGTAAAGCAGAAGAAGCCGATTTGATGGAGAAGCCTGAATATATGAGAACCACCGTACTATTATTGTTGTTGTTGTTATCGTTATTTTGGAAAAAGATAGAAGAAATAGTTAGTGTAGTAGTAGTGAAGTATAGCAGACAGACAGTAAAGCAGAAGATACCGATTTGATGGAGGGGTAAATCTCTCTGAAAAGGTGACTCGTTACTTGTTATTGCACGTTTAATGTGAGATGAGCATTAAGGCTCTCGGTTTCGATCATCCTATGGTTGATAACAACGCGATTCAGGGTTGCTGAAACTAAAACCCTTTTCTTGCGGCGGTTGTAGACTTTCCCCTTTGCACCAGGCTGACAGGAGCCATGGTGCCGCTCTGGCTTCAGCACAGCTGTCGGGGTGCGCCCGACGCCGGCACTCAGCCCGGGGCTGCCTCCGCGCCCGCCGAAGAGCCATTGCCCGGGAGGCGGCCCTCAGCCCCGGTCCTCTGATACGGAGGGCCTCTCCGTCCTCCCTACCTGGATGGGGGTCCGGCCGAAGGAGTTGACAGCATTGGGGTCGGCCTCGCCGTCTAGCAGCTCCCTCACCCGTTGCAGATCACCGCGGGCGGCGGCGTTGGCTAGTTCATCCGCAGCCGTGCGCGCCGCTCTCTGCGCCATGCTCGCCCAGGCCCGGCCTTGTGTCTGTGGGCAGCGGAGCCCTTCCGCCGGCCGCAGCCGCCGCCCTTCCGTCCTTCGCAGCCCTCAGCTGGCGGCGATGCCGACCCACGGTGGGAGCCCAGTCCATGGGAGAGCGCGTCTCCGCCGCTCCACGCCTGCACCACCGGCAGCTCTCGGCGGCGCGATCCGGCCTCGGAGCACCAGGCGATGTGCCGTCGCCGGAGGCTCCTCCACCTGCGGGGCCACGGCTGTGCCCGAGTCGCCCGCCGCTTGTTTTCTCCCCGCAGTTGGTACCGCTCCGCCCCGGCCCGCCCCAGTCGTGCCCGCTCCGGTCCGGCCCAACCGGCTCCGCCTCACCCGGCGGCTGTCAGCGTCATCGCGGCCGCCCCGACGGAAAGAGGCGGCCACGGGGCGGCGCGGCGGTGCGGCCACTGCTCCCCGCGGCCGGGGCGGCCGGGCGATTATTCCGTGTCGTCGTTCTCTCCTTTCTTATTTTTTTTCCTTTTTTTTTTTTTTTTTTCCCTTTCCCTTTTCTGTATTTTTCCCTTTCTTGCCTTAAGGCAGCGGCCTCTTAACACGTGCTTTACCACCTCCAGAGTGCCTACACGTCCTCCGGGCAGACATCAGTACGGGAGCCTCGGCACATCCCTCCCGCTTCTTTTCTTAAATTGGAAAGTCTTCAGAGCTTTGCTCAGTGCAGCGGCACAGAGCTGCCGTCAGGAGCGAGATGAGACTCCTATCCCCATTTTCCTTCCGAACCAACAAAGCAAGCAATCAATTAAACAGGGAAAACAAACAAACAAAAAACAAAACAAACAAACAAAAAAAAAAAAAAAAAAAACCAAACCCACAAAAGCCATACCAAACAAAAGCAAACCAACAGCTAGCTCCCCCCGAAACAGGTGACTCCCCTTCCAACCGAGGCCCGCAGAGCTCACCCCAGCTCTCTTCGGCGCTCGGCTCCGTCCCCTTCCCGCAGCCGGGGGGCGGCAGCACCACGGACAGCTCCGGAGGTCCGACCGGTGGACACGCGGCCGGCGGGGCGGCGCGGATCGGCGCAGCGCCGCGACTCCGTTGGAGTTCCTCGGATGATGCTGTAAGTGCAGAACAGGCGTGTGCTGGTGTTACAAAGGGAACTGAAGACGTCTTGGGTCTTGCAGTGTAGAAATGTTCAGAGGAAAGAAAAGCTAAAGGAAGGAGCTCTTCCTTCTCTCACCGCGAAGGGTCAGAAGAGTGACCTGTTTCCTGTCGTGCATGTGCAAGACTTTATCAGACATGTCACATCTCTAAGATAATTCTCTTCGGGTGTTTGCAATCATACTTGCAGTCTATATCTGCATTCTGCATTTTTCAATTCCACTGCTGTCACGCTGGCCACTTGTTTACCTGTATCTTTACTTGAAACTGCCACTACATACCACCAAAGCAATTAAATTACTTTATTATCCCTATAACTTCAAAAGATGTAGCTACGTTATCAAGAATTTTCTCGATTTCCTGTACCAGATGGCATTATTGGTTTCCACCAATGAAAAACAGAAGAAGGCTAACTGGAATGGGCAACGAAAACTGTCTGTGTAAAGTAATGTTTGTTTATGGTGTGAGTAGCAAGCTTCTGTAACTGAAAGCTTAATGCAAAATCCCACTCCTGCAGTCCCATTATTGCCTCTATGTTCAGATGCATAGTAATGAGTGAAGTTCTATTCATGATAAAGACCTTCTTGATATAAATGTAATGATAATAATTGAGCACTTCTACACAATTTACTGCTTTCTGGATGCACTATTTTTATCTGTCTTCTTTCCCTAGTATTGAATCTGATATTTGAGTGCCGAGTGCCATAAAATAATAAAATAAAGATACTTCAGACATCTTTAGTAAAAACAAAACCACCACCAACAAAAGCCAACCAACCAATAACAACAACAAAACACCAAGAAATAAAAGGAAGAATTACATATATGCCACCTTACTTACAGTGGCAGCTCTCAAGTAGAAAAAGGTATATCAAAGGTATATCTTAAAAAGACAACAGACTAATTTTAACAATGTCTGGAATGATTTGTGCTATTACTGGATTTATTCAGTGGAAATAGGACACTGACTCCAATCTCGTGTATCACCTTTTCTACTATCACTTGTACAGTGCAGATGTGTACTACTCATCGAAAAAGTTTTTCTTGATGGCGCTTTGCTGACAGTTGTATATCCATAAAGTAAAGAAAAAGTCAGTGTCCACAAGAACTGCATAAGTGTTTCATGTGTTACTGGCTTTTTTCCATTTTGTTCTTTCTTTTTTTGTTCCTTCTTTTCTTCCTTCTTCCTCTTCTGCTTCCTTTTCTTTCTCTTTCTCTCTTCCTTTCTTCCTTCTTTCCTTCCTTCCTTTATTTCCTTCCTTCTTCTTTCTTTTATTTCTCACTCTTTCTTACTCCCTTTGCCTTTCCCTTTCCCTTTCCCTTCCCCTTCCCCTTTCCCTTTCCCTTTCCCTTTCCCTTTCCCTTTCCCTTTCCCTTTCCCTTTCCCTTCCCCTTTCCCTTCCCCTTCCCCTTCCCCTTTCCCTTTCCCTTTCCCTTTCCCTTTCCCTTTCCCTTTCCCTTCCCCTTCCCCTTCCCCTTCCCCTTCCCCTTCCCCTTCCCCTTCCCCTTCCCCTTCCCCTTCCCCTTCCCCTTCCCCTTTCCCTTCCCCTTCCCCTTTCCCTTTCCCTTTCCCTTTCCCTTTCCCTTTCCCTTTCCCTTTCCCTTTCCCTTTCCCTTTCCCTTTCCCTTTCCCATTCCCTTTCCCTTTCCCATTCCCTCTCCCTCTCTCTCTCCCTCTCTCTTTCTCTCTTTCTCTCTTCCTCCCTTTCTTCTTTTTTTCCCTTATTTTCTCCTTCCTCCCTTCCTCTCTCTCGTGCAGCCAGAGGCTTCAAGTGGGGCCAATCTCCTCAGCTTCATATAGAGCACATTTATTATATCTTGTCCTGCCCAGATTGCCCAAGGGCTACAGCATGAACCACCTCCTGTTTAATTTCTTCAAAGGCTGTTGTTGCTCCGTGTGAAATCATTCTTCTTCAGGATCACTTGATAGAGAAGGTTTACAGTCAGTCACTAATCCAGAATATGCATTTTCCAGAAATCCACAACACCTAAGGAAGCCTGTGCTTCCTTTTTACTGGTTGGTGGAGGCACAGCAGTTATTTTACTGATCACATCTGTGGGGATCTGATGATGTTCATCTTACCCTTTTATTCCCAAGAACAAGATCTCCTGTGCAGGTCCACTGATCTTACTTAGTCTTATGGCAAGGCTGGCTTTTAAAAGGATTTGAATTTTTTTCTACTCAAAAACTTCTGCTGTGTTGCCCCATATGATGTCGTCAATGTATTGCAAGTGCTCAGGAGCTTCCCCCTGTTCCAGTGCAGTGTGAAGCAGCCCATGGGAAATGCTAAGACTGTGTTTCACCTCTGAGGCAGCCAATTCCAGGTGTACTGGACACCCCTTCAATTTTAAAGCAAACTGTGGCCTGCACTCTGCTGCCAGAGGGAGTGAGAAAAGCACGTAAGTGATGCCAGTTGTGGCATACCACTTGGAGTCCAGTTCATACTGAAGCTCTAGCACACGTAGTGCAGCAATCCTTAGAGGTGATGTGACTTAATTCAGCCCATGATAGTTCACCATTAGCCTCCACTCTCCATTGGACTTTTGCACTAGCCATATGGGACTACCAAAGGGTGAGTGAGTCTTGCTGATTACTCCTTGGTTCTCCAATTGGTGAATCAGCTGAAGAATGAGAATTGGGGAGTCCTGGTTTGACACTTCCACTGGAGCACTGCTCAGTAATAGCACTGCTGTAGTAGCAATCAGCATTTACTGTTCTTCTACTCTTAGCACCCCCCCAGCAGAAGGGTCCTCTGAGAGTCCAGGCAAGGTAGACAGCTGCTTAATGTCCTCCATCTCCAAGGCAGATATACCAAAAGCCCACTGACACCCTTTGGGATCCTTGAAATAGCCTCTCCTGAGATAATCTGTATCAAGAATGCATGGAGCCTATGGAGCAGCTTTTGCTACTCATTTCCTGTTATGCTCACTTTGGCCTTCAATACATTTATATCTTGGGATCCTCTTGTCAGTCCAGAAATATATGGGTTACAGATGGGTTTTGCCCCTTTATAACTTGATAGCATTGGAGTACACTGTGCACAGGTGTCCATATTTCTGTGGTTCAACTGTACCAGACCAACAAATCCACACAGCCCAATAAACACAATTGCCTCTTTCCACCATGTGTTTGGAGGTAGCACCCCTCCAGTTGTGGTTATTGTATTCATTACTTATCACTTGTGCATGAGAACCAGAAGGCTCATTGTCACCCTCAGAGGTAAGATCAGACCATCTTCTCTATCTGGAGATCCACCCACTAGGAACTGCAGCCAGTATTTCCTGGAAGGACCCTCTCTTATATTTGTTTTCCCTTGCAATTCATGTGCTCATGCCTGTAGGGTTTGAGATGGCTTTTCCATCCCACTTTCTCATATTCTTTCTGCGGTCATGCAGGTAAAAGTACAGGATAGTACATGCTGTGTACATACTATACCCACTTTCCTGGGCAGAGAGACACTTCTAATGGATGAAATATTAATTTGTAATGGAGGAGCTATTAAACCAGTTTCTTTTTCTTTGAGCCGTTGAACCAGTTTCTCCACAGCCAAGACATAGGCCCATGGGAAGGAAGAGAGAGTATCATATTGTTGAAGTAGACTAGCCACTTTATCCACACCTGACATTTAATTATAATTCCAGTTTATTTCTTCCAGTGTGCTGGCATACAACGACAGTCCCTCTCACAGGTCACATACATACCACATCATCTGAATCTTGGGAGCTGGCATTACTAACTGTCAAAGTTAATTCCTTATCTCTACCACGGCTAGTTCCCTCAAGTACTGGATAACTTTCTCCATGACTGACCACTTGCTTGGGTTCAATGCCAACTATTTCTTGAAGGGCTGTCTTTCCCTCACAGCTAACAAGAGTTGCCACTATAGGGTGAAGGACTGTGTCCCTTTTCCAATTGCTTTGTCAATGTCACTTTCCCTAGGAAGAGATCCCAGCTGCTTGGCTTCACTGCCTGCTAAGTACAGATTCCAGACCCCACCACCCCAGCAATGGAGCAGCTATGTACTCACCTGTGGCTATGTACTCACCTGACCAACAGCCATAATCTTTTCACAAATCTCACAGCACATTGAACATCAGGATTTGAGTAGTTTCTATCTCTTCCTCTTCCTCCTGCTTTTGTGATGGCTCTATTCCATCTTCATCTTCTTCTCCTAACTTTTCTTAGATAAACTTTTTGACTTTCATAGACACTTCTTTCATCTTGCTTATAGAGACAACTGATAGTGACACTGATTGATTCTGTAATTGAACTGTGGGCTTTGCCACCAGGCGTGGAATTACTACAGGACTGGTTGTGAGGCTCATGGCACCTATAGAATGGGTCCATCAGAATGCTTAGAGTACCTGCAGGGTCTGTCAAAAAGCTATTGCTCCGACCCACTGCAGGGGCTAGAGCAATCACAGGGTCTGTTGCAAGGGTTGGAGCAGCAGCAGAGCTCATCAGAAGAGCTAGAGCAACTGCAAAAGTCACTGCAAGAGTCAGAGCAACCACAGGGCCACTGCAGAATTTGCAGCAACCACAAGACATGTTGCAGGGGTTGGAAAAACCACAGGGCTTGTTGCAGGAACTGGAGGAACTGCAAGGCCTGTTGTAAGAGGTGGTGCAAATGCAGAAGGTAATAGGGCTAGTTGGGTGTACAGTACTGGATTCTGAAAACAGAATAAAATCATACAAATAGAGAAAATCATCAAAAAGGTCTAAAATTCCTCCAGTTGCCTCCAGGCACATCAGCTGTTCACAGCTTGCCTACTTACTGTGTCTCACTGTAAGTGTCTGCCAGCAAATAGATCAGAAGAGAAAAACACGGGCTTTAGATTTCTTTTAAATTGAATTAAAAGTGCTATCACAGCTTTAATCATGTCTATTTTTAATATTATTAACAAGATTCTAGAATTGGGCTCTTTATTTTTCTTTTATTCTTTTTTTTTTCTTCCTGCTCTCCTTTTTGCATTATTTCAAACAAGAACTACAAAATGTTGCATAGATACACAATCAGCAATTTTATGTCTGCCTAACTATGCTTGTGATGAATTCTCTGCATACACTGTTACTTTTAATGAAGATAATAAGCTTTACAGGCTCACTGAAGACCTCAAAACTTGTTCCATGTCTGCTCATTGGCACTGGATGTGATGCTTGCTTCCTTGGGGGTCTCCAGTGAAACTTGCTCCCAGAACAGATGCATCAGTGACAGAGGAAGCATTCTAGCTAGAAAACAAATCAATGGCTTTCCTATGTCAGAAAGCAGGGGGCTACCCAAACACAAGCAAATGCTAGCAGACTATCTCCTTGAAAGCTATCCCTACTTTTGTTATTCAAGATTAATTCTGGTGTACCAGAAGCAGTTTCCTGAACTTGGACCATTTGTATGGTCCAGAAAGTGTACTCTCCTTTTCCTTATGATTTGTACCATGAAAAGGCTGACAAGCCACAGTATGAGGAAATGTTTGTCTAGAGGTAAGCTTTTGGTTTGCTCCTGTGTGCCTTCACATCCCAAAGTTTAGCTGACTGCAACATTGTGAATGCAGAATCTGGGACACCCAGTCAGAAAAGATGTCCAGCACATGTCCAACTTGCTCTGTGGCATCTGTATAGCAGGACAGCTTGGAATCCAAGCAATGGTGCTCATCTTCCTGCCATTTAACTACATGGCACTGAGAAAATCAGTCTGCACCTGTGGTTTACTTAAATGTGTAAGGATTGTGCCAGTGAATTTCTGACTCCCTGAAATACATTATTTCTTTAATTTTTCTCTAGATATCTTAATGGCTGATTGCACAGGGAGCTTTTCTAGCTGAGAATTCAGTGTGTGTTTCTGGATTTTCTATTTGCTAGCTATGCCTGCTCAACCTCTGAGAAAGAGGCACCAGGAATTCAAGACACATTTCAGGAACTGTCAGAATTGTCTTACAGACAGAATTTGCCTTAAATTAATTCATCCAGTCCATGAATTTTGAAGTAAATGAAAAGCACTAGAATTTTTCCTTCCCTTTAGTTCAACCTCCTTGGTAGAGCATCTTGAAACTCAATTGCTAGGCATAGCATGCCTGTCCTTCCCAATCAGGCTGGCAAATTATATGCTGTTCACTAGCTGTTGTCAAGCCCAATTCAAGTCATGCTTTACATTATGATACTTTAAAACTCAAACATTTTTGTGACTATTAGCCTATTTATTAATTATATCATCCGCCGAGGCAATATTTTCAAGCCTCTTGCAAAAAGCCAAGATCTTTCTTCTACCTAATTGCATAAACCCAGATATTGATGCTATCGAAAGGCCTGTAGGATAATTTACTCCCTGGACTGGCTGTGCTGAAGTGCTCGAAAGTTCACCAGGGTAGTGGAGAAACGATTTGACTTTAACCACAGCATTGTTTCTGCACAACATTCATTAAACGATAGCAGTAAATGTTTAGCTGAAAATAAAAACCATACAAATTCCTCAAGAAGCTTCTTGCCAAATGTTGAACTTTTCAGTTCCTTGCCTCTTGGCAAACCATAAGTCCATACAAATCCCCTCCAACCTTCATGCAACCTTTAAAAATAAAGGAGATAAAATAAAGGAGAGTTCTGAAAAGCAGGGTTACCCCACCCCACCACAATGGAAAGTCACTTTACTTCCCAATTGTATTTAGCCTCTTCCAAACATGAAAAGTAAGTCTGCTCACTTGCTTTGTCTTTTTTCCCGCTTGTCTTTCAAATCTCTTTTGCATTGGCTGAAGTGCAGAAATTTGGGAATTCAGCAGACATCTCAGGGTTTAATTAAATAAATGAGGGTTGTGTTGGCTTAAGCATAGGTCTCTGAGCTGCAGGAGGATGGTAGAGGAGAGGAAACAGCATAATAGGGGGTTCTACTTTCTGCCCTTTATTTATATTTTTTTTTAATGGATTTTTCAAAACGTGTGTTTTACAACTCCAGGGTTTGCTGCTGAAACTACTGACAGAGTGAAGAGGACAGTGAAGCACTGCAACTGTTCACCCAGAGATGTGGTGGAAGCCCCTTCCCTGCAGACATTCAAAGTCAGACTGAACGAGGCTCTGAGCAACCTGATCTAGCTGTAGATGATTTTGTTTCTGTCACTAAACCCCCACTTGGGCATATTTCTTCTTCTTCTCCTTCTTTCTTCCCCTCCATCCCCCCAATAGTAATCCATGTTAAATTTGTATAATGCAGCATTTTGCTACAGAAGCCATGACAAAATGATACAGAGTAATAATGCTGGTTTTCTACAGATTAGAGAGGCAGGTTAAGTAATCTTATTGTGGAAAATACATTATGATGCTGGAAATCCAACCATTTGGACAGCAGTAGTCTGTACTGACTGCAATCTGAAGGTACTCTTGTAGAAGTAGTTATTTGAATAGCCTTGTTCCTCATCAAATTACAATATGCCTCTTAACATGTCTACCTTTGGTCAGATGTGATGGTCACTCTGCAGCTCTGCTGTCCTTCGGAATATTCATCACACTGATGCTGATTGTAAGCCACATGTATGTTCAATATGGGGAAAACTACAGCACAGTACTCTGCACGGGTGCATATGGTTTGTTTCGTGAATCAAAGCAGCTCAGGGTGACTTGTGATGCTGAGCAACTGTCTGATGTCATACTGCTTCAGGGCAGGGACTGCTCTTGGTTCCCCCACTGCAACTGCTGTGCATGGTCTGGGTATGCAGCTCTGTTGTGCCTGCTGGTGCAGCAGTGCCAGCTGCCATTGGTGATATGAGTTACAACATGCTGCTCTGTTTCTTCTGTGAGTGGCCCATGATGGCTGCTAGCAAGCACATGTGTTTGTTTTTGAGTTACATAAACATGAAGGAGGCAACTACATTGGAAACACGAGTGTTTCACATTCTGTAGCTGCTGAAAAGGCACTGGGCCCACCTGTCACAGCACCAAAGTAACATTCCTGTAGACACAGATGCTTCTTAACACTTTGCAGTCCTTCATAAAATGTTATACTTCTACCTTGAGGCTTTGTGTAGGAGTGGAATGTGGTTGGGAGTAGCTGCTTCAGTTAAAAAAAAAGAAAAAAACATAATTATTTGCAATAATGTAAAACTGGATTTTTTTTTTTTCTTTCAGTTACTGATTGCTACTGCACTCCATTCCAGACTGTGTGCAGTCTTGTAATGACCCTTAGCATGTATTAATCCAGCACACCTGAGTGATCATACTCGATACTCTTGCTGTCCCCTTTAAAATCTACCACCTTGCAGCTCTGGAGACTTTCTGTTAGCTCCTTATCAAAGTTTGCTTTGTGAGTTGTAGGTTTCTGCAGCTGGCAGAACAACTGCCTGTGCAGTAGATGACCGTCAGTATCAGCCTAAGACTGCATGTCTTTCTTTCTGCCACCAAGCTGGTAGCAAACTTAGTATCTGGACATCAAAGCAGTGATCATTGGCAGAAAATCCCTGATACATGGCTTTGGTGGCTGGTCAAGTGCTGACCTCCCAAAGGTAGGACAGCACTGGTTGTTGGCATTTACAGATGACTGTACTGTGTGCCAAGCACATGATGTCTCCTAGACGCTGTTCCGGATGCAGCTTTTCCAGCTGCTCAGTTGGATGGAGAGAATTTCTGACTAGCAAAGTGTGATGTGCTTTCCAAAAGCAGGTTGTGAAAGAGCAAAAGCTAGTTGCTTACTGTTCTCTCTTATAAGCCAGAGAATCTTGGAGCACTCAGGAAATTGCTCCTTGCCACCTTAACTTTTTCCTCTCACGTCTGACTGTGCATACAACATGGCAGGCTGTTGTCATCATGTGCTTGCTTACTATTAACTGAATCACTGATGCTGCTTAGAAGTGACAGCAAAGAAGGCCACTACCACTTTAGATGATGTATAAATGAAGATTTTCCTAATATTTGTAACATGGCTCTCTGCATATCTGCTTTTCCCTCTTCCCCTCAAAAAATTCTAGCAGCTTGTATTATGGTAGAGAAAGGTGGGATAGGTGATCTAGGAAGAATATAGGGGTGCTGTCTGGATGTGCAATCAGGACAGACAAGGCACAGATGGAATTGAACCTGATGAGAGAGATGAAAAACAGTAAGCAGAGATTCTTTAGATACATTGGGCAGATGAAACGGGCAAAGTAGTCTGGGTGCACAGTGAGCTCTCATCCCAGCATCTGTAAGAAACGAGACACCATTTCCGACATAAATAAAACTTGAACGTAAATCATAACTGTGACAGAAAGCAGAGCAGGCAGGTACAATGGCACCTGGGGGTATGCGGTCAGCTCCAGCCCCAGCGATGACTGCTCTTGTTCTTTCCCTTGTAGTAGTTGCAGCGATCAGTTTAAAAGCTGCCGTTTCAGAGACGGGCGTGGATTTTGGGAGAGCCGTGTGTGCCACCTAGAGGAAGCCTGACATATTAGCCGAGCGCTGCGCGCCCAGAAAAGGCTCGGAGCAACCATTAGCGTGCAGTTAGCGAGCGTCCTCAGCCGGCTCCAGAAAATGGCGTGCTGTGCTGTGCCTTTGTGTTCACGAAGATCTTGCATATCGCTGGAAGAGAGCCTGAAAGCACTCCTTCCTACTCCAAGAACACAGATAATGCTTCTGTGTGCATGTTTTGTAGTTCTGATATTTATTAGTACAACCTATGTAGTACGGTGTGGAAAGAAACAGCTCTGACCTGGCGAAGACAAAACTGACTCCTCCGTCTTGCTAGGAGTTCAATTTTAGTTTGTGTCTCTGTTTTTCAGAGCTTATATGTTTTGACACTTCTGGCACGCACCAACTTTTGATGCACAGAACCGCTTGTTCAGGAGGAGGCCATGCACAGAGGAGGGGCAGGGAATGAGAGGGGTTGTGGTGAGGCAGTGGAAAACAGGAGGAAACAGAGCATGAAGTGGTATGCATAGAGAACAAAACAGCACTTAGAAATAAAAAACAAAAACAAAAACAAAAAAAATACAAAACAAAGAAGCCAGAATAAAAGAGCAACAAAAGTAAAGAAGTGTGAAAGTACATGTGCTGTGGTCTTTCACCCCAGCATCTCTGCTAGACTCAGGCAGACCAGCTTCCCATAGGGAGGACACCTGTGACCCATATGCATTTTCATCTCCTTTCTTTTAATATGGCTTATTTAATTAAGACACACAGCAACTTTAGGCCCAAGGTCACAAACAGACAGATGCTCTTCTATTCCAGATATCCACATTTTTATAGTAAGACCTTACACACAGAGATCTGACCTCTGGGCATTTGGGGGCTGATCATGAGCACATTTATCTTGGCTTCAGTTTGCAGTGCTCATTTCCACACCCAGCTCAGTGAAGCTGGAAAAGCTGGGGTGCCATTTGAAGCTGCTCAGGTCTGTGTAATGGTTATTGGTGGTGATTCCTAGCAGCTTGGCAGCAAAAGGTGGAGTCATGTTGTAGCTTCTCTCCCCATCCCTTGTCTCCCGCAGTGCAGCAGAAAGGCTGTGTCTCAGATGTGGGTTCTTTCCATTTCATTTGCTGTAGTGCTGATACTGTGATCCTAATGAAAGTCCATTTGGCATAACTCTAAATCCTCTAGAGTGGCAGAACAAACCACACAACAGTTTGTTCAGATAGCAGACATGTGCCACCCGTGGCTCATTGCTGCTGCTGTACCATCATGGCAGCAGCTCCGCTCCACTGAGTGGCCCAGCCCTGGGACATGGGGAGGCCGCAGTGCAGTGCAGACGTATGCTATGGTACTGTGCTTAATTTACAAGGAAATCATGTGGGTTTTCAAAGATCGTGATTTGGAAAGTCATTATATGCAGAAACATGCTGCCAGATTCAGCCTCTTGTCCCATGTAATGAGCGATGAGAGTTGCTTCAGGGGAGATTCAGGTTGGACGTTAGGAAACCCTTTTCTGAGCATGTTTGGGTGCTGCAATGAGCTGCCCAGGGGGTGGTAGAGCCACCAATCCTTGGAGATGTTCAAGAAACATTTAGATGTAGTGCTGAGAGGCAAGGCTTAGCGGGATATATTAGTGATGGTATGGATGGACAGGATGGCCTTAGAGGTCTTTTTCAACGTTGGTGTTTCTATGATTCCATGAAGGTGCTGATGCTACCAATATGGTTCTACTTGCCATTATCATTAAAGCTACTGATAACAAATATAACATCACTAAAGAAGTAGCTTCTTTGGTGCCACTGAAAGACACAACTAAGTCTCTTGATTTGTATGAAGAAGTAAAAAAAGATAAATACATCAAAGCAATTTTCTTTACCCTTTGTGAACTTGTACAGCTACTGGTGCCCTGGTGATGGCTGGTAAAAAAGAGGGACTTACAAAATTAATAGAAGATGCAATTACCACTGGTAGCTTTCCACACACTGGTGTGTGGAAATATTGCTGCATCAGGCATCAAGAGAATTTATGTGCAAAAGCTTTAAAAATGGGTAATAATAATAATAAAAAAATGCACATCATCAAAACTATGAGCTTCAAAAAGTTTAGGGGACCGAATCTGCACCAGTTCTAGTTCCTTAAATGTATGGATGCTGATTATGGGGCCTTCATTTGCTTTTCTGAAGGAAGGTGACTAAAAGGGTAAAACGCTAAAAAGACTTTATTTCTGAAGCGAGATTAAGTCCTTTATGGAATCGAAAGTAAAAACTGTGCCAGAATTTGAAGACTAAAAATGGCTCACAGATTTAGCATTTTTGGTGAATTTGTATGCTCATTCGAATGAGTTAAACCTGTGTCTTTGCAGTGAAAATGACCTTATCTGTGCTATGTTTCAGACAATAAGAGTGTTTAAAATGAAACTTAAATTATGGCAAGCTCAAGTTATGACATACAATTTCATGCATTTTGATACATTGGCTAAACACAGTCCTGTGAACACTGAAAAATACACAGCTGAGCTTTCCATTTTGATAAATAAATTTGAGAATAGGTTTCAACATTAAAAAAAATAATAATATATATTTGTGACTTCATTTTCAGTTGGCATAAATACATTACTTGCAAATTTTCACATGGAACGTGTAGAGTTGCAATCAGACATTGAACTCAAAGAAAGATGTCATCATGTCTCTTTGCCAGACATTCATAAGCCCCCTCTTACCAGAGAAAAATATCCTTTGCTTCACAGTCACACCGTATTCATCTCATCACTTTTTGGCAGGATGTACATTTGTGAACAGCGTTTGTCAAGGATAAAGTATATGAAGAGCAATATTTCATCCAAAATCTGTGATGAACACCTTCAGAGCTCTCTAAGAGTGGTAGCCGTTGAACCAGCCTGATGCATTAGTTTCACAAAAACACGACCTAACATCCCTTTTTGTTTTATGTTTTTGTTGCTTTCTGATGTTAATGCTTTAATTTAAAAAATGCACAAAAAAGTAAACTTTATTACTTAAATACATTAAATTTATTCTATATTTTCTATGTGGCCCAAGGCAATTCCTGTTTGCACACTGTGACCCAGGCAAGCCAAAAAAACTGGACAGGCATGACACAAGGCCCACACTAGCAGGGAGATAATTCTGCATGGCAAAGATCATGTGCACCATGGCTTTATTTGCAAGAACCCTTAGCAATTTGCAGGCATGAATCTTCAAGCACTACTGCAAAGTAGGGCTCAGCACTGCAGTCACTGCTCGACAGGGTCAGGCCCCAGCTATCAGACTTATTTTAATGAACTGGCCTCACTAACTGGCAGTCCTGTCCCTGTACCACGAGTTCAAGCTGGAGGAGCAGAGAGGAAGTCAAGTCTTGCTAGTTGTACCTCTGCTGAGAACTTGCTCCATGGAGACAGGTAATATCCAAACAGCTGAAGCAGAGCTGCAGTGCTCCATGATTACTGCTGCAAAATGTAGCTCTTTGCTGAAAGGCCAGCAAGTCATATTTGATAACTTTCCCCCAGTTTCACTGTGTCAAGTTTTTGAAGCCTCGTTAGAAGATGTTTAAATAGAAGCTGCAGTGACCCAGTGACTTTAAGGTAGTAAAAATTTTCCCCACAGCTCCTTGCTGTGTTGCTTACAGAATAGTATGGATGACATCTAACAAACAACACACTCTGCCTGCGTTTTGGAACCTTTCACAATTTCTCTGATATGACTAATATCAGGGGACATCTAACCAGAGTGTATCTGAAATAGCTGTTCTTGGTGACATCACTTGGTGACAATCAGTCTCACTCACAAGGGGACTCCATGCCGTCTGTTAAGTGTCAGATATCACAGGATCTCCAAGTGTTTGCTGCAAACCGAGGAATGACAGCGAGTAGGAAGAACTTTGGCTGTAGGAGCATGCTCATGGAGAGCAGCTGGCAAAGGTGCAGCTGCAGAGAAGGACACAAGCTGCCTTGTCTCCCATTCTATGGCACTGTCTTACTCTGAGGCAAATATGGTGGTGCTCCGTTGGAAAATGTGAAAAGTCATTGCCAGCACTGTCCCCAGTATGATGAAGTGTGGAGATGGAAAGAGGATAGATTTACTTCTAAGAAGACAAAGATGAAACCAGGAGTAAAAGGGTCATATGCACATGAGGAGGTGCTTATAGCTTTGTATCCCTCTTCATCACCTTTGGGTGAGATGTCCTGGTTGAATTAATGATCACTGTATCAGATGCAATATGAGAAAGGGACTGGGGGAAGTCCCCCCTTTTTTTTTAAATGTACATACAGGAGGCTTCTGATATAGGGAAAAGTGCTTCTTCAGATAACCCCTTATAGGTCTTGCATCAGCAGGCAGAGTTTTCTGTTGAGTCACTTTGATGTCAGGTCTTAGTGAAGAGGAGACTGTTTTAATGCTGGTCAGTTCATTTCATTACTATCAAGCAGACTCACAGGGAACAGCATGAAATTTTGCAGTCTAGAGAGTTGCGCACTAGAAGCTGTGGTAGGAGTTTGTTTTTGTTGGATTTTGTACTAACAATAGAAACAAAGCTCATCAATGAGGCAATCTGGCATTGCTTTTGCTCAGAAGATATTATTCTGTGTTTTTATTACTATTCTTGGTGGGAGGTCTAAGCAATTATTTATACTTGTTCTACAGTCAGTCCTAGGAAACCAATTTTAAGCAGGCAAGATGAGTGGGACTCTGCATGACTTTTAAACATACTGCACTGTGTGGGATATTTTTTTTGCCAGATCAGTGACAAAATCAGCTCATCTCAAATGTAGGTGTTTTCTGTTGGATATGAATTAAGAAAAAAAAATGCATTCAAGGACAAGTCACAGCTACCCTTTAGAACACCCAATAGATGACATTTTAAAAAAGAAAAACACCTTAAGAAACCAATGGTGTAAAGCAGTTGAGTCCATATAGGTACTGTCACCTGGGTTTCTGTTCTGAGTAAGAATTTACTGCACATCAACACAAAATTAAATATGAAAACGTATATTTGCTTAACCCTGGTTGGTCTTCTCTAGCAGCGTAGAGTAGTTTAAAAATGATCAAGGTTTTTTTTTAAAGATTGCGTTGTGCATCAAATACCAACCTTAATTCAGTTCACAGTGAATCTAGGGAAAACATTTTTTAAATGCCTCTGATAATGAAAAGATTTATTGTAAAATGTGCTCTAAATGGCTTGAACAGAACACCTATTGTGTGTGCACAAAATGGCCTTATTCAGCAGTCATTCCAACATTTGGCCCTTGGTGTGGTTCAGACGAAGGAAGAGCAAAGGATTTGACAGCAGGGGAGCTGGAATCCGTGACAAACACCTTTTTAATTTAGTGCAATAACAACGATGTGATTTGAAATGGAAGTGCTGAATTTTTTTTTTTTTTTTTTTTATTTATTTTTCTTTTCTTTTCCTGAGTGCCCAGAGCTACCACCACATGTGCAGATATTCTCATAAACACCTTTTTAGTGTGCATGATGCTGTGGTCAGGTACTGCACACCTCAAAACTGCGAGGCAGGCTCCACCTCTAGGTGCAGGAGCTCCTTTTTTGTCACGCAGTAGAGCGTGTTGTTTTCTCTTCTTGTATCAAGGGCTTGTTTCCTCATTCCTTGCTGACTGGTGCATCACAGTGCTGCTGTGAGATCGGGCCTTGTGAGCATCCAGAGAAGTGCCAAAATTCACCAGCTGCTTTTGGAACTTTGCATGGACAAATTTTCTTCCTGGTTCTCCAGCACCACAGTTTCTCTCACATTTGCTCATTCATGCTCTGTAGAACATCTCAAAACAACTATAAAATTTGCCCTTGGGGTGGCAAGCAAGAAATAAGTTGTTTTTTGAATGATTGCTCAAAAACCATCACATGTGAAAACTAATGCTTCTGAGCAATGAGATGAAGGCTTCTTTCTTTCCAGCTTTCCCTTCATACAGGCTTTTTCTGAAACTGTCCATGTATCTCTTTTCTGACTTGTAATCTTTTTTTTGCCAGCACTGCCTTGTTTTGTGGAACATTTGGTGGTAGACCTGGAAGGAGAGGAGCTTCAAGGACTAGACATCAGATTATAGGTCAAAACTCTAAACAAATTAACTCTGTGCAGCACGTTCTGGCTTCTCTCCCCAGAGAAAATGCTTCACTAGCTGCTGTGACAGTGTTCCTGTCCAACATGAAACCTGTGTTTTTCCACTTTAAACACAACGATGTCAGGATCACTGGAATCTGCACTTTTGGGCAGGTTCTCCCCCTAAGTTGCCACAGCATTTTTCTTTGGTAGCTGTCTCTTCTTTACCAGTCCTGTAGCTATGCCAGCGTGGCAGGAGTTGGAATCTGTTCTTGTGTCTGTTGGCAGCTGGACAAGGAGAGATACTGCAATCACAGCTGAGCAAACACCATGGCTCTCTTGTTCTGAATGATAAATTTTGGTGTATCTACATGCTGAGAAATTAGTGGTGGTGAGTAACAGGTGTCAAGGCAGTGCTCAGGGACAGAGCGCGTGTGCTGTGTCATCAGAACACCGCACAGATTCTCAGTTGCTGAAAACTGGTGGATGTTGTTAAGTAGTGCCTAGGCTTGTTAGCTGGTTGTGATGCTGGTTATGGAACATGATGACTGTTGCCCACTTAAATATTTTATCAATCACCTACTAACACAGAAAGTTTGGGATGCAGTTCTCTGTGTGCTTTTAGAGTGCCATTGGCACACTATGCACGTTGGAAAAGGCAGCTTGAGATGAACAAGAAGTTTTTGAATACACTGTACAGCACAGGGGCTTGGGTCATCATTACCTGAGGGCCATTTTTTTTAATCCCACCGTGTAAAGGAGATAGGAGCTGGATAATAGTGAAACAAAGCCCACCGGCTGCTGGATGAATCCATATCTCGCAGGTTAGTTATTATCCTTCTGCAACTCAGTGACAATTGCAGTTCTGTGGTACTGAAATCTTTCTCAGATTCCTTAATCAGTAACACACTTGCAGGAGGGAGATGAAGATGATCTTGATATAGCCTATTCTGTTTCTACAGCTCTCACCAGCTGATCACTTGGAAATAATAAGGGTGAGATGGCAAGGCTGTTATCTGCCAGTTTTTTGTTCTGGCAATCATTGCTTAGCTGATATTTAGCCTTAGAGATATCTGAGGACCCCTGGTGCACGAATTTTCATTCCTGTAATTCTTTATGTGTGTTACCAGAAAAAATCTGTATCTTGAAACACATGGGAGAGCCAAATGTGTCAACCATGTCTGATCCCTGCTGGAATAAACTAGACAGAAAGGAAAGATAACATGAGGAAAAGAGGCAGGGTTTACGTTCCTGTTTTGTCTTTGCTGACTTAAGCAGCTTCAACAGGAGAGGCTGAAACATCTCATGCTCTTCCTCTTCTAACTCTGAATCTGTGCTGTGAAAAAATGTGGCATTTTTTGGGTGTTTTAAGGATGTTTAGTTTTAGAGCTGTGGCTGAGCTGTAGGATGAAACAATGAGACTTTTGACAAGAAGACACTGGTGCCTGACAGGAAGGTATGAGAAGCTCGAGGCTCAGCGTTGGGCGACTTTTTTTGTGCCAAAATCATTTGCCAGATATCATTGCAACTTAAATAATTCTCTTCCAGGAGAGGAAATTTAATGCAAATTAGAACAAGGAACATAAAATCAAACACTCATTAACCTGAGTTGGGGACTAATGGCAATTTCAAAGAATAAATGTTTAAAATTACAGGAATAGATAATAAGAATTACTTACAGCAGAAGCATAGGGACTGAAAGAAAAGTAGAGCATTTTTCAGGTTTTTAAAAGCTAGAGGATCCATGCCAATAAATAAATAAATAAACAAACAAATGAATAAAAGCACAGAGTCTGTAGACTTACTGGTTTCAGTTTGCAATGGCTTTTGCTGGGTAATGATGTTAACAGACAATCCAAGCTCACTGTCTTCATGAGCAGTAAAGATGAAGACAGCAGTTACTAACTGTGGTCAACAGTTATTATAAAACCTAAAAGCACTACTGTATGTGTCAATCATAAAAACAGAAGGAATGACTAGAGAATGGGAATGATTTTACTCTATGTTCAGTGGTCTTGAATAAATTAGCCAGTTTGAAATTATTCCATTAGCTGCAAGTGTTTATTCTTATTTCAGAGCAGTTGTTGGAAGGAGTAACTAGGGATTTGCAAGGATACCTGCTGTCTCTGAAGTACTGTACTGGCTGATGTGATTTTGGACAAAGTTCCATTTATGATGTTGTTTCTATAGATTTCGTTTGTTCAAGAAGAAATCATAACCAACCATACATTTCTGGTCAATTTGAAGTACCCCAAAATCACTACAGAAGTAATGAAAACATCATCAGATTCTGACCACGTTCTTGCACTGCGCTGATTTATTAGTACAATTTTTTTTTGTTTCATATTGTAGCTGGGTCACAAGGTTCTTCATGCAGTTTGTTAGGAAAATCATACCGTAAGATAAAGAATAGTTTGTTAGTGTGCAGGATTTGAGGTGTTTCTTCCAGGAGATACAGTGATGTTGATGGCAGCTCTTGCTGAGATCGGACACATGTGCCTACTGGTTCTCTGTGACTGGTAAGTAACCACCTTGCCTGTGAACAGCAACATTCAGAGCCCGCACATGGGTGGTTTTAATACAGCATTTCTCAGCGTGCCTCATACTAACTTGGCTTTGTAGTGATGGCATGCTAGGTAGGAAATTTTAGAGCTGCTTAATTATTTCGTTTACATCCTGTCAAGCATCCGTTGGACCTGAAAACAGGGACTTCTCTACTGGGATCTTTCCTAGTTTAGGCCATCAAGTAAGAAGAAATGAAGAAAGAGGAGGGCTTACATCTTTTCCTTCTTATCTACCTAATTAATTTGTCCAGGAAAAGAGGTTAGGAGAATATCCGGAGACAAATGTGTTTCTCAGAAGTGGAGCTGAGAGGAGCAATTGAAGGGATGGAATGTAATGCTGCAATAAAGACAAACGTGACTAAAAACATGTTTTCTCAATCCTTTTTTCTTTGAACTTTTCCAAACCCTGTCACCTTAGCTCAACAATTTAGGTTTTGCAGGGTGTGGTGAGCCAGGATTTCAACGTAGGCATTGTTTTTATACTGTTCTTCTGTCAGAGCTAAACTACAGTGCTGTTTAGTGATAAGCCTGACAAGACAGAATGGTCTGTCAAAGCTTCACACATGCCTTAGAGAAGGGGTGAGAGGTACCTAAATGTTGGTGCTGGAGAGCTGCAGCAGCTAATACATCTCAGGAGAATTTTTGAATGGTTAGTATGTACTGCTAAAGTACAAATCTAACATTTGTTTTTCTACTGCCATAAAGATATACCCACCATCATTTTTAACTGCAGAAAAATACAGCATTACACCTGCCGTAGTCCTACTTGCCTGGTGTTTCACTTCCATCTGTCTCTATACCTCAGATAATTAGCATATCAGGTACTGAGCTTCCACTACCTGTACTGATTAGCAGATATAATTGACATAAAAAATGTTGAGCCCTATGTTGAGGCATAGCCATATAAACCTGAGCTGGATTAGAGTTTCATGTCTTGGTCTCCTAGACTGGTTGAGAGTGTAACAGATAGACAAGGGGAAGTATAAAATGCATGTTGTGAATAGGCCCAAGCACAATATAAATATTATATATATATATATATAATATATAATATATAATATATAATATAATATATATATATATAATGTTTTAAAGGACATGATTTTAAAAATGACGGTGTTTTACATGCATTTGAGATAGGATATCTTTCTCAGGACTTACTTGCAATGTTATCTACCTTCACTTCTGGGTTTCACACATGTTAGTGTAGTCATAATTTCCTCATGGTCGAAAAGATTTAACACCTGAAAAAGAAAAATCTGATTCAAGACTAACATAAAAACTAAAGAAACGAATACCATTTCAAAGAAAATACATCTCAATAGTAAAACCCATGAAACCCAGCATTAATAAAAGACTTGCGGCCAGAGTGTTGTAGGGGAAAATTCTGTTAGTGGTTTCCTGTTGTGAATCTGGGGGGCTTGTGAGCAGTGACTTTTTATTTCTTTTTGCTCTCAGCTCATATGTCAAGCTCATCTGTAGGAACAACTGTGCTGTGTGGACACATTTGGAAGAGAGATAAAAATCTTGCTTCCTTCAGGAGCAGCTGTATGTACTCTGGGAGATGCTGACCTGGCCATTGAAAGATGCTTAGTATCTGGTTAGACCTGCAAGAAAAAGAGAGCAAGAATCTTGTAAAATAAAACTGGATTTGTGTGTTAAAAAGCCTTTTGGATTTCTTTGGAGAGCTTAATATAAGAAAAATGTTTCATCAAATGCACCTCAAATCTCTGTTGAGCTTGAGGTCCCATCAAGGAAGGGCCCTAGAGGCAGGTAGGCTGCAGTGTTTCAGCTCTCTTCCACCACATCTGGCATGTTGTTACTGCTGGAATCTGCCTGTCTGTGCTTATGAAAGAAAAACCAAAGTTATTTCACAGAAAATAGCCTGGTCATCGCCAGTCAATACTAGACCAATATTACTAGACTAGTCATTACTGGATCACCTCTACACCAATGACATCTCACAGACCCAGATGACAGAGGCAACTCTCAAAAGTCATCCAACCTCTGGGAAAATTTGCCCACTGTAAGTAAAGATGAGGTTCGAGATCATCTAAAGAGCCTGGAGGTGCACGAGACCATGGGACCCGATGAGATCCATGACAGATGTTATCTGTCATATTTGAAAGGTTCATAGCATTCTACTGAAATTTCCACTGTCTGGAAAAGGGGAAATATAACCCCCATTTGCAAGAAGGGAAGAAAAGAACATCCAGGGATCTGAGGCCAGTCAGTCTCACCTCTATGCCTGGCAAGATCATGAAGCAGATCCTTCTGAAGGTCCTACTAAGGCACGTGGAAAACACAGATGAAGTGATTGGTGGTAATCAGCATGGCTTTACCAAGGGCAAGTCATGCCTGACAAACTTGGTGGTCTTTCATGATGCATCAGAGATGCATTACAGCATCAGAGGATAAAGGAAGAGCAACTCGTGTCATCTACCTGGACTTGAGCAAAGTTTTTCACACTGTCCCGCATAATATCTTTGTCACCAAATTGGAGAAAAATGGATTTGATGGATGGGCCACTTGCTGGATAAGGAGTTGGCTGGATGGTCACACTCACAGTGTTGTGATCAACAGCTGAACATACAAGTGGAAACTGGTGATGAGTGGTGTTCCTCAGGGATTGGTGCTGGGATCAGTGCAATTTAACATTTTGTAGGCAACGTGGACAGTGGGATTGAGTCCACCCTCAACAACTTTGCAGATGACACCAAACTGAGTGGTGCAGTTGGCACACTAGAGGGAAGGGATGCCATCCAGAGGGACCAGGACAGGCTTTAGAGGTGGGTCCATGCCAATCTCGTGAAGTTCAACAAGGCTGAGTGCAAGGTTCTGCACCTGGGTTGGGGCAATCCCAAGAAATGGGATTATACAGGCTGATTGAAGAATGACTTGAGAGCAGCTGTGAGTAGAAGGATTTGAAGGTGTTGCTTGGTGAAAGGCAACATGAACTGGCAGTGTGCGCTTGCAATTCAGATGGTCAATTGTACTGAGGATTGCATCAAGACAAGTGTGAACAGCAGATCGAGGGAGATGATTCTACCCCTCTTCTCTGCTCTTGTGAGGCCCCACCTGGAGTACTGCCTCCAGTTCTGGAGCCTCAACACAAGAAGGACATGGAGCTACTGGAGCAGGTCCAGAGGAGAGTCATAGAATCATAGAATTACTCACATTGGAAGAGACCTCAAGGATCATCAAGTCCAACCACAGCCTAACCATAGTACCCTAACTCTACCAACCGTCTGCTAAATCATATCTCCAAGCATGAAGATGATCAGAGGGCTGGAGCATGTCCCCTGCAAGGACAGGCTAGGAGAGCTGGGGCTTTTCAGCCTAGAGAAGAGAAGGTTCCAAGGAGACCTTATAGCAACCTTCCAGTACCTGAAAGGGGCCTATGGGAAAGCTGGGGAGGGACTTCTTATAAGGGCATGTAGCAACAGGATGAGGGGAAATGGGTTTAGACTAGATATTAGGAAGAAGTTCCTTATTGCAAGAGTAGTGAGACAGTGGAAGATATTGTCCAGTGAGGCTGTGAATGCCCCCTCTCTGGAAGCACTCAAGGCCAGACTGGATGGAGCTGTGAGCAGCCTGGTCTACAGGGAGGTGTCCCTGCCTATAGCTGGGGGGTGGAACTGGGTGATCTTAAAGGTCATTTCCAACCTAAACCATTCTGTGATGCTATGATTCACTGTATGATTCTGTGAAATACTCTAGAGAGGAGAAGGTGCCATGGGGTACAGGATGCAAACCAGCTGGAAAGGCACAGCTATTCAGAATTCATGCAGACAGATTTTTCCTGGAGGTAGAGAAAGAAGCCAAGTCAGGCAATACTTAATTGGGTCTTGATTCTCTTCTCCCTTCTCCAAATTCTAAACAGAGATATGAAAGACTGTGATAAAATTCTTTTCTTTGACTGATCTCGACTGAGTCTTGATCCAGGTTTCCCCTCTCAGGCAGATGACAAGTACTTGGTGAGATGTTTTTCTTGAGTATTTCCTGCTGAATGGATTCTACTCTGCCTGAGATGTGCAGAATCTTGTGTCTCTCCCAGTCAGAACTTGTGCTGCTGTTTCTGCTTCTGATTGTTTATTTCACTCCAGGAAAAGAGAAACATTTTTGACCTCTCTACTTTTCTCCTTCTATAGCACTGTTGTTAACAGCATTAAGATTTAAATAATGAAACCTTAGCATTTCAAGGCTAGCAAAACTAGCATTTTAGCTTATTCTGAAGTTTTATTATCTGGCACAAGCACCCACAATGTGCAAGTCCTCTTTAGCATTGACTTGATTATAAAGATATAACTCTCCTCCTCCAGTGCCACAGTGACAGCTGCCTTATGACTGTGGGAGGGCATTCTTGAAATATTCCATAACACGTGTCATAAAATGTATGTATCACAGGGGTTAACTGAGTCTTCCAGGAACTGGCAGCATACAAAGTACACAACATGTACAAGTGCACCTGAAAGTTCATTTTTGTTAACTTGATTTTTTTGTGTAGAAACATTGGGATCAAAAGCTTTGCTGCTAACAAAATATCAGAAAAGAGGAAATATTACATATTAACCAACAATTGTAATTCCAAAACCAGAGGCGTTTCAAATTGAATGGTCTCCCTTAATGACTTGAGTAATGCTGCAAAATTTAATAGCGACAGAACACAAAGTTCACAAACAGTGTAATCCTTCAATTGCTGGTCTGTGTTTCTTGATGAGGGGGCTGAGAACGCACTGTGAGTTACTCTGTCTGCTTATCTTCTTTCTTCTGTGCAAACAACAGATGACACGTTTCTGGTTTGTTTGTTTTCTGGGCATGTCTACCATTGGATGACTTTGCATTTTACTTTCATTTCTGGGACACGGGAATGATACATTTCTTCTAGCAGCCTTTGAAAAATCATTTGCGCCAGCTGAAACTGCGTTGTGGGTGTATTTATTTACCCTTCATTTTCCTGCACACTAAGGCTTGTGAAGTGGCAGAAGTGCACGGCTTTTGAGTGATTTGCTGTTTAAAACATTCAGTTGGGGAATTAATTGCCTTTGTCAGTCATCCAGATTGTAATGAGGTAATGCTGACACTCTACACAGGCAGTACCCAATTGACTGCTCTCTTTCACAATTTAACTTTCCCCGTCTCTCTCTGATCTGTGACTTGTATCACTCAAATATACCATCAACATAGGGAAAATCTGCAGTGCTGTCACTCCTTCCTCAGCAAGTTCTTTATGTAGGTGTTCTTTCTGAGCACAAGACCTCAAGTGCAGTGTCCACACAGGTCTTGGCAAGCAGACAAAAAAAATGCCTTTACTTATCAAGTGGTCCTTAGTCACACATGCCACCCTAAGATTCTGTGCATGCTTCAGTAAGGAAGTAGAGCACTTGTTTGTCTGGAAAAAATCAGTTCCTTGGGAGCATGAAAGCCACACTGTGGTCTGAGCTGATGATCTTAAGAGTAGATCATCAAGTAGACAAGGACCACCTTGTCCTTGTGAGGGTGAGGGGCTCTGCCTCGTCAACGTGGACAAGCAGCTGCAGGTTGAAACAAGCATCGAATCCTGTCCTTCATCTACTGACTGAGGGCAACAGAATTTGTTTGAAGTCGTGGTAGAATTGTGGCAATTGCTCTTCAATTCTGTCCTAACCCTCTTGTTCCTGCTGCCATGGTTAGTTTTTTTTGCAAGCAGTTTGGCCACAAAGCAAATAAAGAAAGGTCCTCCCATTTTCCTAATGTCTGCTTGAAAACCAGGTCAGTAATTTTTGCAAAGTGAGCCAGCAGGAGAAGGCATTTGTATAGCATGAAGAATTTTATTTTTCTAGCTTTAGCACAACTGAGCTAGTGACGGAAAACCTCAAGTACAGTACTACCAGGCAGTAAATAGCAAGTGACTTTCAGTAATTCCTGGAACTCATTCACAGTATTACTACATGACGTTTCTCAGTAATTTCATAAAGGTGTTTCCATCTGGCTGGTTTAAATTCTTTGTATTAGTAATTCTGAAAAATGAAACTGTTTACTGAAAGCAAATTTGAACACAGACAAAGAAAATGGAAGAGAGGCTTCTGAGCCTTATAAATAGAAATTTTTAGGCAAAAATTGTTGGGCTTTCTTGAGGAGCCTACAGATAATAACCAGCTTAACTGAAAAAGATTTGAAAATACTCACTGAATGGTGCACTCAAAGACTAGCAGTTTTCCTTTGGAGCAGAAAGAGAGATCCAGAATAGAAGGCTTGGTTGCAAGACTGCTCTTTTATGAAGCTATGGTGCAAGAGGAACACTATATGAATTGCTGCAATCTTGAATGAAAGTTGTGTGGATAAAATCATTGTTTGTCTGATAAAAGCCTTGGAGTACTTACAAATTGGAAAAATAATTTATAGTTGAGAGCATGAGAGGATTTCTTCTTCTTTCTGAAGCAGTATTGTGACCTGGTTGCCAGGAGGCATTGATCTTTTTGCTTGAATTGGTTGACTGGAAACGCAAAATTAGCAAGAATTTCTATTTCTATATCTTCTATCTGAAGACCTTGTAGGTGAATCATTTAACATCTGTGGTTTATTTTATCCATGCAAATGGAGCTTCTAAAGGAATTGCAGTAATTAATTTTCAACCTCTTTCTAGAAAAATTTGTCACTTTCAGATGATCTGATAAACAATACTAAGATAATATGTCTATGGGAGAACAACATACCTTTTCTTCTTATTCAGATTTATGCTTCAACTACCTCACTCATTTCACTTCACTGCATTTCACTCCCTCACAACATGATGTGAATATGGTCTCTGCACTTGGCTTCAGGCTTGAATCCAGGCAAGGAAGCTTTTATTTGTCAAATTATATTGTATAATTTTAAACAACAGACGTGGTTTCAGCCATTTTATGCAGAGGAGGACTGCAAAATGCTAGACGTTTTCCATGATACCTGAATGCCCTGAAGGATAACCATTCTGAACAAGGAACTAAGACACAGAAGTATTTCAAGCCTGGCAGTATTACTAGCATGGTTTGTATACTGATGTGGACCAGGTTTGCTCTGCACAAATGGGTATCACATGTCATACATGCATCATTCACATCCAGCCTCTAATACAATTACATTTCAAGCAAGGAGACACTCTCAACTCATCAAACTCATCAGCTGTTGTCTGAGGCTGTGTCAGTTGCAGGATTTCATGGCTTTCTTGTTGCAACAAGAGCTGTGATGAAAGAGGAATTTCAGTTTGTGTTGCATTCAGGGGTCTTGGCTTTTGATTGTATTCTAATAGTAAGAACTCAAAAGAGATCTGATGAAGGAAAACCATTGCAAAAGGTCTGTTTTGTCTTCACAGCATGGGAACAGTAAACAGTACTCAGAAACATAAAGCAATTGAGAAAATAGCCTTAGGGAAGGAGGGGAAGAGAAAGGAGTTGTACAGGCTGGTACTTTTGGGCTGGGAGGACAAGGAAGGGGAACAGGCCCATTTTGGAGCTAAGACTTGAGGGAAAGTTGTTGATGAATCATCTGAAAGAAATCCAGGTCTGTTAAGGTGTTGTGCTGGCAAGGGCTGAAGAAGGTTTTGGACATGAGGTGATTTGGTGGGCCTGGTTAGTCCTCTGCTTGGAACACAGATTGTGTCCTGCTGTGTTTCAGCACTCAGGCTTTGTTAAAGGATGAGATAGAAAATCAGAACAAACAGCATTTCCTGAGGACAGAACAGTCTGGGGGCTCCAATTTGAAGATTCCATAACAGAAATGAAAGCTGCTTGATTCATTGAAAATAAAAAATAAAATTAAAAAAAAAAAAAATCCATCTTTAAAAAGCAGGTAAATATCAAAGATATTTTTGAAGAAAAATCTCATCAAAATACCACCACCATTTAATTTGCCACAAAATATGTTAGTTTCACAGAATTCTGTATTTCAGGAAGGAATACTCTGGTGTACAGTTTGTGATCAGCTCTTGAGTTTTTCAGGTGTCAGAGCCCATACTGGGCTTCTTCTCCCCATCCCCTGCACAGCAGGCCTGGTGGCTTTTATTCTTGCTGCTGTTTGGCATTGCAGTATTTTGAGAGAAGTGGATGGAAATCACTCCTGAGCAAATTTTGCACTGGGCAAAATCCAGAGTCATTTTGCAATAGCAGACAAAGCTGAGGTGCTGCCTTCATCCCATGAGGAAGAAGCCAATGTGCAGCTGTTCAAATGCATGCTACCAAACTCACTGTTTTTACATACTGGAAGGTAACAACTTGTCCTGATGATTCCATGGTGCTGAAAGCCCTAGCTTCTTTTCAGTTGATCTAGTTCATGAAAATCTGGTGTTGGAAAACAGAAGCCACATATTTATCATACTGGCAGTGGGAGTGCCATGGAAACGTTGACGGTGCTCATGGAGACCTTCATGTCATCACTTCTTGGCAGTACGCACGTTTGTGAACAGATGTTTTCAAGGATGAAGTGCAGGGGGAGTAGAATTACATCAAAAATCTCCAATGAATACCTTGAGATCTCGCTAAGAACTGCAGACACTGCCACCGAACCAGCCTGATATGTTAGTTTCACAGAAACAGGGTCAAACAGGTCATCCCACTGTGTTCTGTGAAACAGAACACTGTTCTGTGTTTTCTTTGCTCCCTTTTTTTGTTCTAATAAAAAATATTACAGCTTAAAATAAGCTTTGTTACTTATATACATGAACTATATTATATATTTAATGAGTGCTGCACTGAAAGTAAGCCTGCTATTTTATTATATCAGCCCGTAACATTAGGAGTGGATGTCAGTGATATGAAAGTAGAGGTTGAATCTTCCTGACAATATTCCACTACACGTTGTTGCCATGTGCCAGATGGCAGCAAAGGTGCAGTGTGACAAAATGGTGTTTGACACAGAGGTGTGCATGAAGTAAATGTGAGTCACTGAATTCCTCCATGCAGAAAAGATGGCACTGATTGACATTCATCGATACTTGTGAACGTTTATGGAGACCAAGCAGTGCATGTGAGCACAGTGAGGGGGGGGGGTGGTGCATTTCAGCTGTGGTGACAGTGATTCAGTTCTGCTAGTGTGGATTCTTACAAGCTGGCTTTGTTCATTAATTCACCCCCAATTAACCCAATTAATTACCCTCCAGCCTCAGCCCATCAGGACAGGAATAATGAATGCTTGCAGCCAACATCCCCCCATTATTACCCCCACTCCATTAATTCCCCCAAATTAACCCAACTAATTAATTACCCTCCAGCCTGAGCGCATCAGGGTAGTAATAATGAATGGTTGCAGCCAATGCCCCCCCGTTGGCCAAATCCTTCAACCCCCCCATGGGGGGGAAGCAGGGGCTGTGCCAGAGGGGCACTTTGTCCTTTATACTTATGGTGGTGGCTATGTTGAAAAATAGTATTTTGTAGTTGAGATTTTGTTATGTCAAAGAGCATTATTGTGCTCTTAGCATTGGTTGTATTTCCCATGAAGAAAAAAAAAAAAAAAAGAAAGAGGCATTACTTTCAGAGTGACCTTGCGTACACAGCCCAGGCAAACCAAAATGTCAGACACCTATGGTTTAGAAGGAATGGCCTCGAGCTGTGCCAGGGGTTTGACATTAGGAAAAAGTTCTTCTCAGAAAGAATGGTCAGCCACTAGAATGTGCTGCCCAGGGAGGTGGTGGGGTCACCATCTCTGGAGATGTGTATGAAGAGTTTAGAGGAACATGGTTTAGTGGGAAATATTGGTGGTAGGTGTGGATGGTTGGACTGAACGATCCTAGAAGTCTTTTCTAACCGTGGTGATTCTGGTTCAGTGATTCTCTTGCAGTACTGGAGAACTTAGTTAAAAACAGTCCATATCCACAAAATTATAGTTGTGCTGCTTTAGATTGCTCTAAAGTAGGTGGTGTAACAATTTTTGTTATAAAATTGGTTCAGATAACTGAATTGAAGTCAGTTCTATTTCCTGTACTAGCGTGTATTTTGGCAGACCTCCCCAACAAAGGATTCAGAAATACTGTCATCTCATCAGCCACAGAAACCACACATTGTGGGGACTCAGCTTTTTATTGCAGTGTGTTTGCATACTCAGAGGTCTTCTCCATACAGTTTTCAAGTGGGGGATGGAGGGAGGGAGGTTCAAAACAAAACATGTTGAAAATCTACAGCTTTATGTACGAGAAGATATATGGCTCAGTGCACAAAAAGTACGATGGGTATTCTGAGATAAGTGTTATGTTTGCGCTAGTCCAAAGTCTTTTTGGAAGAAAAGCAAATGCAGTGACCTACATCCACTCTCTCTTGGCTCAATGACCAGGGTGAATCTCTCATTGGTTTGTCGGTTAGAGTAAACAAAGGATCTGTATATGGTTTTAATTGACCATGCAGTCTCAAAGTTTGCAGAATCTAGACCAGTGCTATCAAAAATACCCGTTTTGTTTGCTCATGAAAAAGGGAATTTAAACCCATAACTTCTAGAGCTAGCAGCGCTGTGAATGTTAGAGCATCTCTCTGTTGCTTTCATGGATACTGTCCTCTTGGCATACTTCCATTCATAAAACTCTGTCCATTCTTATTAGTCAGAATGTAACAGCAGCCAACATTCCAACAAGCTCAGAATAATTCAAGATGTTTGCCTTATTACAGCATTTAAAAATAAATAAGTAAATAAATAAATAGGAAGTGAAAGAAATTGCACTGGATTTGACATGGAAAGGAAGAAATCAATTTGGATCAGGAAACCGACTTGTTGCTGAGGAAATAACGTCACAGTATCTTAAAATATGGGTTTGAGGACAGAAAAGGAGGATTAATAACACTTAACACAGAAAAATGCTTTCCCGTGGTCAGATGAATCCATGTGGGATTTTTTAAAATCTTAAAATAAGAAAAAAAGAAAAAAATCCCCACTTGAGTCCTGTTGATATCTCTGACAAGAAACTCCCTCCCTGAGCATTTTCAAAGGGGCTGCCAGGGGTCCAACCTACAGAGCCTGCCTTGCTGCCAGCAGAGGTGACTCTGATATCTCATCTTGCTGTTGATTATTTCATAGCCTTGGTAACTACTCTCACGTCCTTGGATGCCTCATTACCTGCTGCAGATTGCTCTAGCACCATGTGAGCCATTGAGACTGGCTGCGAGGACCTGCCTCTCTGTGCCTTGGTTTACTTTTGTGACAGCTGGCTGCTCCTGCCAAGTACCTTGTGCTGGGTAAATAATGGACAGATGTTAAATGCTTCAGGCTCCTCCAATGGAAATAATAATAAAAATTGCTTTAAGAGTGTTGCTATATTCAGAAATCTTCTCAGAACCAGCAGATGAACTGTTAGGAATGAGTAACTACTAAAATAAGACTGATTCTTCATTAAAATATTTGCTTGTGATCCGAGTTCTTCTGAGCTGTTGTTTTCAATTCATGGTAATGGGTACATTTGACTCATGTAATGTTTAAATTGTAGTAGTATATTTGCCCAAGGTTTCAAAAGTATTATACAATCAAATGTGTGTTCTGGGAGAGAAAAAGTCAATATCTGAATTCCAGCCAGGCTCCAGGAAGACACAAGACTACTGCTTATCTGTCACAGTGTAAACATTTGCAGCTACATATATATCTATTAGCTGCCAGCTAATGTTCTATGGCATGATCTAAATGGTGTTTTTCTCTTGCGAGCTCTTGAGTCTCCGAAAACTAGTATTATGTACCAAACCCTAACCACACACAGTGAGAGCTACCTCTGCAAAGTTCTCCTTGTCCTGATGCGCTGCAAAGGGGCAATGCTAAATGAGCTTTACAGAAGAGATGCCTTGCAAATGGCTGCAAAAAGCCCGGCACAACAGAAAGTCCAGAGGAGGGGCAGCAACTCTGCTGGGCCTGAAGTTGTGCCCACCCCACGGGGTGAGGCAAGGAGGAAACCTTGGTGGGGTCACCACTGAACCTGCATTCCTGGAAGTTCTGGTCATGGGGGTTTGATTTTAGTGACAAGAGCACAGCTGCAGGCTTGCAGGTGCTCAGTTTAAGATACTGGTAGTAAAATCATCTGTTAAAGGTGCTGGGGTGATGGGAGGGCAGATGTTTAACCACGGCTCCTATTTCTTAGAAGGCCAGGCAAGCTTATCACAGTCAGCATCTTTCACTGAACACCTCCCAGCAGCTGCAGCATTTGAAAGCAATGCCCACATCTGCAGCGGAGCAGCTTGCCTTTACCCCACCGTGGAGATTTAGCTCCTTCCAAAATATGGGCTGGGGAATCTAATGCTTCCTGAAGCTCCTCTTCACATAGGTTTTGCTTGTCACCTCCTCTGTCTGCTGCTGTTATGGGAGCAGCCTCTGCAGAGTGCATCTGGATTGCTGTCAGCTCTGCATGAGTGCTTTTCTCTAAGTAAAAGCGCCAAGTAAAATTCTGCAGGGCTGCAGCTCATACTAATGATTCGCATAGCCCCTTCCTTCCTGCTTCCCCTTACTCTTGTTAAACCCGACCTGTGAGTCTTCCATGCCGCCTTTCCTGAGGATGAGCAATATCATAGTGCAGTCTGCAGGGACTCCTGGAAGAATAAACTTTGCTAAAAATTGTTACAAGCTCTCTATAGTTTACAGTGGTTGAGTGTTCACTTGGCTGCATCACTACTAATTCATTTTGAAGGAATTAAACAAAAATAAATTAGTTCCTTAAGCAGAGACACGTTTCCATGTGACCTCAAACATGTTAGATGTGTGCTCTTCTCATAAAAGCAAAGCAATATTATTTACTGTAGTGATTTGTCGTTTTTATTCCCTCATGTATTTAAAAGCTTCTTGTACATAGGCTTAGAAAAAGCAGAGATTAAAAAAATATAATTTGACGAGTTTGCTTAAGATCTTTTAAGAAGGCTTGAGCTAAATGAGATTTCAACGGAAGAGGAAAAAAAGAGGGAATTTCGGATAGTAACTGAAAAACAGAGTGCCAGTCGTGGAGAGTTGTGCAGAACACAGGAAAGATTTACCAAAGACTGTCTTTTTAACCAGAAAAGTAGGATTCCAGCTCCCACTGTTGAAGACCAAATTTCCAAGTATGAGCAGAAATAAGGTGGGCTCAGAGTGCAGAGTCATCCTTTCCTGCCCTCTGTGGCAAAGTCAGAAAACTGGGAACTCTGTAATGCTCTTCCTTAGGAAACAAATAAGGTGCTTTCCCATGCAGACAAGTTAGTCTTGTTCTGTGTTTTTTACCAGAGGGGAAGCCCTGTGGGCTGCAGGAGAGCATTGCTCAGGGAAGGGTACCCAAACAATTCCTCTGTGGCCATCATGGCTGGGTGGCCAGAGTGAGCACCAGGGCAATTCCTGTGTACAGAGGCTGAGCTTCAAATGCCCTCTTATCCCCACTGCATCACTGGGAATGGTTTTCCACAAGAAAACCCTACTGATGTTTTCCCCATCAGTTTTTACTTGGACTGGTGGAGGAGCTGTATCGCTTCCCCATGAACACCTCTTACTCTGTACCACAACCTCTCCTCGGCTCCTGTTGCTCCTGAAATCTCATTAACAGTGTGCAAAACTGATCCTGCTGGGAGGGGGAGAAGCAACTGCAGTGGTGATGACGAGTTTGACCAGAGGGGCTTGCATGTGTCTTCTTTCTCATCCTTTGTCAAGCCTGTTTGGACACATGGTGACTTAGCGCAAGGCCTCTCTTTTCTTGGTGGTGTACATCTGTGCAGTGGCTGACACAACAAGGCTAACAATTTCATCTGGGGTTGCTAATCCAGCTCAGGTAACACTCACTGCATGTTTTCAACATCCAAATTATTCTCCAAATTGTCTCTGCTAGCAGAAGGTGAATGGCCTCTCTTATTGCAGTCGCTGTTTCTGTTCAGAGTTAGGACATTTACATGAACCCACATACTTCAGAGTCTTTGAGAAGCTTGGTCTCAAGTACAAAGTATGCATGCAGAAGGAGTGACGCTTAGAAAACACAGTTATGAACCCAGGGTGCTCCATTCTATAGTCCTGCACACTTAGGGCACACTTTCCTGCTACTTGACCAATTCTTACAGCCTCTTGATGGGGGTTAAGGATAAGAACTTGCATTCCCATAATATTTGCTGTAACTCATCTCACCTTTCTATTGGACTATTAAATAGCAGAGCTATTTAAATTTTACACCAGTGGGTTTTTGCTTTCCCTCTCCAGCCGTGCCATAGCTTTGTGGGGGTCCATTCCAATCTTCAGTACTGTGTCCGGGCCTGGGGCCACCAGTACAGGAAGGGCGCTGAGCTGTTGGAGTGGGGCCAGAGAACAGCCACAAAGATTATTACAGTGCTGGAGCAGCTCTCCTGTAGAGAAAGGCATAGAGAGCTGGGCTTCTTCAGCCTGGAGAAGAATAGGCTCCAGAGAGACCTCATTCTGGCCCCTCTTAACAGGACTTAACAGGACTTAACAGTACTTAACAGGAACTTAAAATGTTATAAGCAGGAGGAGGACTGACTTTTTACATAGTCCAGTAGTGATAGGACAAGGAGGAATGGCATTATACTAAAAGAGGGGAAATTTAGGTTAGATGTTGGGAAGAAAATTCTTTATTAAGAAAGATATAATAATAATAAAGAAAAATAATAATAATAAAGAAAGATATAATAAAGAAAAATATAAAGAAATTCTTTACTCAGAGAGTGGTGAGGCACTGGAAGAGGCTGCCCAGAAAAGTTCTGGATGCTCCATCCTTGGAGGTGTTTGAGGCCTGGATGGAGCCCTGGATGGAGCCACTGCTCATCTAGCGGGTGGCAACCCTGCCCATGGTAGGGGCTTGAAACTAGACAGCATTTAAGGTCCCTTCTAACCCCAGCCATTCTGTGATCCTATAATAGTTGTGCCCAATATTGAAGTGTAACTTCATATGGCTGCTCCATGGACACGTGTCCTGTGCATGTCCTCAACAGACTCTGCTGGGATGGGTGGTAAGGGCACAGTTTTCTTCATGTGGCTGAGGGCAAGCTGCAGGCTTTTTCCTAACCCCACAGTGAACAGTGGCAGCATTCCCATTTGGCTGAAATGAATGTGGATTCAGGCCTGCAGCTGAAATAGCCTGCCAGAGCTATGAAACAATCAATAGCAGATGAGACAGCAGAGTCACCTCTACTGATAGCACGGCAGGCTCTGCAGCTCAGTGATGAAGGACACCACAAATCCACAAGGAGCTGGAAGCTCCTTGGCACTGGTTTGACACCAGGCCTAGCAGAAGTGAGGCAGATAGAAGAGCAGTGCCTCTGCAGTGAGGCTTCCTGCTCTGCACTGTGTTGCTGTGTGGCATGTGTAGCACAGTGAGAGCCTCTCATGACCTCCTCATCAGAGAGAGATGGGAATCTGATTTTGATATGGGAAATATGGGCACAGAAAAGGAAGAAGAGTGAATGACTGAGAGCAGATGAGGGATGGTTGACAGCTCAGCACCATAGTTACAAAGAAGTCAGCAAGCCAGACTTTCTGAAGGGGATCTTCCTGCAATAAATAGGTTTTTTTCCTGCCTTAAGTAGAGGATAAATGCAATTTTCTCCATTCCTCACTTGAAAGTACAAAATGTGAGGGGGATACAGCAATGAACAGGGATGCCTTGCTGCCAGCAGACCTAGCCACAGGAATTAAGCTCTGCTCTGAAAATCTCCAGATTTGATCTGGAGTGACAGAAAGCTGTCTACCTGTGAGGCTGCCAAATGCCCTTGATCTCAGGGCAAACTAATTGTGTGAGATTGTTTGGGTACTGCAGACACTGAGAGACTGAACTTTGTGTATTAACAGATACCTGACCTGACCTGTCGTCATCACAGAGCACTGCGGTTTAGCTTGCCAGCCAAGTGTGCCAAGTGGGATTGAGTGCTGACATCAGGGTACAGTATGAAGAGGGACGGTCTGACCCAGAGAGCAAGAGGGACAGCTGCGTTTTTATGAGCTGACATCACATCTGGAAAGCTGCTGCCCTCTGGTGAGTCAGCAGACAAAAGGCAATCATACGAGCCTGATCGTCCAATCACTGGATGGAGAAAAATGCTCTGCTTCTGTCAGCAGACTAATTTTAACTAGTTCTCTGCCTTTATCAAGGAATTTTGAGAGTATTGCAAAGAGCCGTTTTGTAAACCTGTGCCTGTAAACTCATTTGCAGCCTGCAGGTTTTCTAAGCTACATAGATGTGTGCTCCCTGACGAGCGTTTGCCAGCTCTGCTCTCTCAGGACTGAAGCAGGAGAGCCTTTGTTGGCTGCTGATCCTGCATGGGCTTCTTCATGTCTGAAGCATTGGAGTCCTGCTCCAGTGTGAAGCATGGTGGTGGGGCTGATGTATCTGACATATTCCTCTTTTGGGCAGTCTGGATGATGTTCTCAATGCCTTTGCTTAGGAAATCACAGAACTCCAGGGAAAGAGGAAATCAAGTTGTTTTTGTATGTTCTCTGTGCTTCTCTTCTACTGCTGACTGCCATAGGTATTGATGTTCCGAGAATCTGTTCTCTTACTGGCTATAGATTTTACTAGAGGGAAAAAGACAAGTCATGATGACTGCAGATAGCCATCTCTTATGGTTGTTACTACATCAAAGAGGCAAAGCGTCTCTGTTGCGCACTGCTGCTTTCTGCAGCAAACACAGTTGAGATTTACTTGCTCAATGGTTAGCTCTCACTGCCCCAGTGTTCTGTAGTGTCCTTTCTGCTCCTTCACATCTACAGATCTGGGAAGAACTCCCAAAGACAGACCTAAAGAGAGGGGAAGAGGGACTATTGCACGTATGAGGAGGACAGAGGGTAACTACTGCAATCTGCAAACAGCACAGTCATACTCAACCAATCTTATTTAACAAAACTATTTCAGTGGCAGAGAAGCATTTACCACCTTAGTGAACCATCATTCTCCTTTAAAAAAAAACGTACATTTTTATTATAGGCCTATGCATGTTCAGTCCTAGCTTCTGGACTTTGACTGAAGACATTATGCCTCTACTTGTTTGATTGAATGCTCTCCAAATACAGGGATTGATAGGCTGTGATCAACCACTCTTTAAGTTTTTTTAAAGTTTTTTATGTTTTGAACAATTGTGCTAACCTCCTTTCCTGAATTTAATGTGGCTGAAGGGGAGAAGAATCGTACATGAGGTTCTGTGCTGTGATTTGAATAGGATCACGATGGTGTTTCTCTGTTGTTGATGGGTGTAGGATTAGCATAAATTGTTCTGCTACTCTGGAGTGCTGCCAGGACAGGTGTGCCCAGGAGACATTCCTGCCCACAAACAGGCTGCTCCCTGGCATTGTAAATGATAAATAACTTCACATCCTCACTTTCTGTTCCATTCCTCTTTCTGCACAATAGTCCTCTCAGCCAGAGCCTGTCCAGAGGCTTGCAGGGAGCAGATTCTTCTTATTTCAGTTGCATTTCAATAGGAAGTCTGCAGGGGAGTTCCTGCCGGATGGACAGAAAGAGAAGGATGCGAACGCAGTTATGCCATTCTCAGCTATGCCACTCAGAAGCTGTTTTACAACGACTCTATGCTCTTGCACTCTAGATGCAGTCTTCCAGCCTACTCACAGCTTCTGGTGCTTCATGCAGAGCTGAGCTCTCAACTCCTGCAAGCTCTGAGAGATGCTCAAGCTTTGTCATCCTGCATATAAGTCTGAATGGGTTCTTGGGTTATTAGCAGAGGTGCAACCCCACAGCCCCTTTGGATGGTTCTTGCTCTAGGGCATGGGTGTCCAACCTTTGGCTTGCCTGGGCTGCATTGAGTGAACAGGAATTCTGTTGGGCTGCATACAACGTCACTCTGAAAACAATGTCTCCAATTTATTTCCGTGGAAAATACAACTAATACAAAGAGCACTGTAGCACTGTATGATAGAACAAAATCTCAGCTACAAGACACTATTTTTCAGCGTAGTCACCACCATTAGCTGTGCATTTTTGCCAGCAATGAACAAGAGCTTGCATGGGTCACCAGTAAGAATCTGCCCCAGCAAAGATGACCCACTGTCACTGTCATCATAGCTGAAGCACACCTCCCACTGCCTGACTGTACACATGTGCACTGTTTGGTCTCCATAAATGTTCCCACTCATCGATGATTGTCAGTGGAGGACATTCTTTCCATATGGAGGAATTTGGTTATATAACTTCGTTTCTTATGCACTTCCAGGTCAGACAGCATTTTGTCAGACTGCCCCTCTGCTGCCATCTGTCACATGGCAACAAAAACACAGAACTAGTGGGATATTTGACCCTGCTTCTGCAAAATTAACAGATCATGCTGGTTCGATGGCAGTGGCTGCACTTCTTAGTAGGATCTCAAGGTGATGTCAGAAGGCAAAGCACAGATGTTGAAATCTCTGGAAATGTTTCTCTGTGCCATGCTTTCCCCTCATATGCTGCTCGGAAGAAGCTGAGTTCTCCTGAGGTTCTGAAGGTGGATAAAATGCTGGACTGCCTTCACACCCTGTGAGGCTAATGAAATAAAATAAAAAGAGGAGCCAGCTTTGCTTGGAAGCTCCAATGAAGATCTCTTCCCTCTCTGGAATTCTCAGGACACTCTCTCTTTGAGACTGTTGGACACAAAGAGAGGAGGAAGTGTGCGTGCAGACTGCTGGGCACAGTCTCTCAATCCCCACCTCAGTGTGAGAAACATGGTGACTGGTAAATCATGTGTGAGAGAACTCAGTGTTCATCTCCCACAGTTCACAGTGCTGCTATGGCCCTTTTTGTTCATCAGGAGAGCAGCAAATAGGAAATGTGTGTGTATGCTTTCACAAGGAGCTTTCTGGGAGCATCCTGGTCGATTTTCTGGTTGTCAGAGAATGGTGGGGAAGGTCACCTGCTGAGCAGGCAGGACAGAGGGGACAGACCTGCAGCCCTTTCCGTACAGATGTGAGTGGCATGCTCAATCACTGAGCTGACAAGGCAGGGGCATTGCTGGCCAGTGGTGCCTGCAGCCACAAGATGAGCATGTGCACAATGATAGCTGTACTAGCAATAGGAGCCTTTGTCCTGTGTGCAAAATATTCTTCTCATCACAAAGAAAAAAATGCTACCAATGCTCAATGGATTGTAAAAACATTCTTATCAGATTTTGGGCTTTGTGCGTCCTCCCCATGCACTGATCAGCAGAGATTTTTGTTTTCTCTTTAGAAAGTTTGCATTCACGATCTGAAGAATACTTTTATTTCATCCCAGTGAATCAATATCTTGTTTACGGGGCAAATTAAAGATACCTCCGAGCAGAGTTCTTTCCACATTGTTTGAGAAAATGTGGTTATAGACCACCAGCATTCACTGGCCTTCCAGCAGCCAGAATTTTATGCTATTTTGCAAGGATACTGGGAAAAGCACGGAGTTTGTTACTATTGGCAAAATTCTACTCCATCTTATTAAGTGTGGACAGGACATGAAAGTAAGTGGTAATAAGCACAATATGTGAATTCTTTAAAGCTGATCTAGTAAGATCTTAGAGTTTAGAAAAAGAAAACACCCAAAACAAAAGCCTGTCTGACAACTTAATAGCATTATTGTGCTTGAAGTATTTGAGACTGTCCAGAGAAGTACCTGTACTATTTACCTTCTGTGTGAGAATACAATCTCCAAAGAGAACAGACAGATTAGGTAAATTTTCTTCAGCCCCTCACATTCTGCTATCGTATGTTGGAAACAGCTAATTGCATGGAAACAGAGGAAGGTTTTGGTGTAACTTTCAAAGCTTGGTGTCACTGATACTGGGCAATTGTTCTGGCAACGAACAGACTTAGTCCTCAGAAATGCAGTCAACTGCTCAAGGAAGAATTTTCCTGTTGTTTTTAATGACATTGCTGTATGAAACTTGAACTGGCCTGTTAGTACTCTCAAACTGTTTGCAAAAGCAAGTGATTGTGGGTGGGGAGTGAAGTGGAAAGTCTAGCAGGGTGCTGATATCATAACACCTCCACAGTCCTGTTAATTTTAACTCTTGGACTTTGTAATGCAGTCTGCAGAAACTGTATTTTATCATTCTTGTCCCTTGATAATATAGTGTACAAAAAAAAAAAAGTGAGTGGAAATTATCTGTAGTGTGATGGAACTCTTCCCACCAGAAAAGGTAAAGCAAATGTACTCCAAATCTCCATTTAACAACTCCACTCAGTGTCCTGACCACAATCAGAGGACTGAAGGTTTTCTATAAGAACAAGAATTATGCTTTATGCATGGAAATGTTCCTTAGAGGTTGCTTCTTCCCATACTGTCCTCTCAGCATACAAAACAAATGTGCTCTGAAAACATGCATTCTGTGACATCAGGTGATCAGTTTTTGCTTTTCTGCTTCACCCTGAGTGGAGGGAGAGGAATTAATCTTAAAGTAAATAAAGAAATAAATCAAAACCCAAACACGTTTTCATTTTGGAGAAATGTAGGTTTTCAGGTTTACGGGTTCTGAAGAACGTGGCCTTCCTTACAGTAATTACCTTAGGGCCTTTTCTCAGATAAATATTTCAGATTTATTGCAGTCATATTTATATGCAGTCATAAAGATAAGCACAGGAATTAAAATGCCCTTCAGATTTATTATCCAAGAAAACACATGTTGGTTCAATAAACAGAATCAGAGTTACTTTCTCTTTATTTGTCAGCTGATTGCAGGCTGAGGAGAAAGAGTAGGAAGGAACTTGAACTGCAATCTTTTGCATGATTGCACAGAACAAGCTCCCCTTGGCTCCGAGTTAAGGGCTAGACTGCAGCCATTTCTGCCAGATGCAGCCTCCTGTGACTTACAGACACATTAAAGTGCTAATAACCGAACAAAGTGTCAGGTCGTGATAAATGTCTGACTGCCAAATATTGTTTTCTAAGGTCAGTTCACTCGTTTCTTGCTGATGGAGGTGATGAGGAGGGATGTCTTTTCTGAATCTGGAGTCATGTATTTCATGTTTTATTTGGGCATTTCAAAAACAGATGAGGAGATGAACAGGCTGCGTAGCATCAGAAATGGGGGACGGGGTCTCTACAGATGCTCTGCAAAGGCAAAAGCTCAAGCCATACAGTGTGGGGAAATTGAGCAGAGGCCATACATGGACAAGGTGCATCTTGGAGAGCCTCAGGGAGGCAGAGGCTGGAAGCTTGTGCTCTGGTGTAACAGCAGGCAGGATGCAGATCTGCAGGCAGATCTGTAATGACCTGAAAAGCCTGAATCATGCAAGGAGGAACCAGAACAGTACTGCGCTGTGTGTCTATTGACAAGCCTGAATAGCAGGACGTAGGGTACTCTTGGCAATTTTGTAATAATGCTAAACTGAAGGGAGGAATCAAAATGCTGGAGGGTGGGATTGCTGTGCAGAGGAACCTGGATAGCTCCTGAAAGGGACCTCATGTTGGTCACAGCTCACAAGGAGAAGTAAGAGCTTCTGGGCTGGCTGAGGCTGGGGAAGAAGGGGAAGGAGATACCTCCCTGCTGTCTGCCTGGTGGGAGAGAGTAGAGAAAACAGAGCCAAGCTCTTCTCAGTGGAGGACAGCAGTAGAACAAGTGACAATGGGCACAACCTGGAACACTAGAAAAAACCGTGAGAGTGAACAGGCATTGGAACGGTTCAATTGAGCGCATCCTCCCCTCAGGAATTTTGTAGACTACATCAAACGGTGTGCTGCAGTTAGTACAACAGAAGAAAGGAGTGCCATTCAAAGAGAACACAGAATGGCTGTCAGAGACATGGCTGTGGAGCAGGAGTGGGTTCTGCAGGGACTCAGAGGAGTGGGGACATGCTCTTGTGTTGCTGGTGCTGTGTGAGAGTGAAGCTGTATGAAAAGTAAAATGCTGGGAGTCCCATGATTCCAAAATACCAAGTGGTAGAAAGCCACATGAATCAGTTCTGATGAAACTGTAACCCACGGTGCTGCAAATCAGATTTGAAGTTTAGTCATGATGGCATTTGTTGTCTCTTTTAGGTATGCTGTTTCTTTGAAATATTTAAGGTGAGGGAGCCTAGATATCTCTGACACTGATAAAAGTTAAAGGCAGGCACATTCTGACTCAGTCTCTTGAATGAATTTCCTTTCTTAGGTCAAACATTTTGCAGTTTTTTTTTTCCTCTTCACGCACTGAAACAAGAAGCCCAAATACTCCAAACTTTTCGTGCAGAAGCAGATCTGAAGGAGTGGCTTCTCTTAGAGTTTCTGTATGTATCTCACTGGGAAGTTTTCACCCAATGTCCTTGCAGTTGCCTGACTCCCCCCAGTCTGCCCTGAAGCTGGTAAATAGGGAAGGTTTTTAGACCAAGTGTAAGGTAGAAGACAAGGCTTTGCAAATGCATTTATCACTACTCCTGCTAATAGAAGTAAAGCATACAGTAGCTATATCTACATTCTGCACCACATTTGTTTGCCTTGCATGGGTCCATGGTCCTTTGAAGCTATATTTTTGTATATTCATATAATTTGAAAAACTGAAGGTATTTATTTTCTATGACTGCTCCCCCGTAAATTCTACTTCTGTAACATCAAAGATCTTACAAGCTTTTAGTAACTGAGCTCCTTTTCCCAGGATGCTGTATGTTGTATGAACCTAGGGTCCCTTCCAATCCAAGCCATTCTATGTATATAAATTTGCTTAAAATTAATATGCAAAAAATGAAAGTCTGCAACGAGGCACACAAATACATGGAAACAACTTGCAAATGCAGTAACTGCACACAGAGATTTAAACAGAAAGTAATAAATAATGCTCTCTCTGAGCAAAAAATGTGGGGTAGCATACATGTTACATTGGTATGTAAGCTCTTAGCAGACTGGTTGAAATCACACCCTTTAGCTTCTGGAGTTGGGCAGAAGCTTAACCTTTTACACTACACTTATACTGCAGAACTGGAGGTTGATTCATCTTCAAAATAAATATCTCCCAAGGGAAAAATATTTTATCACGTTATGAAACAGGCTTGTGATAAAATCTGTTCTGCTCAGCCTTGGGGCCATGTCATTAGCACAAGGCCTATAAAAATTACATTAGTGAGGTCATAGGTTTCCTTGAAGCAGTCGATGCCTGCTGAAGTGGCAGCTCCAGCTCTGATCCACTGCTCCCTTCCCTGGCTGCACACACCCTGTTAGCAGCACCACTGGGGTCATTTTCATTTTTATTCACAGTGGTGAGTGACAACAGGGAACGGACCTCATTAAGATCAATGTAATGAAAGCAGAGCACTTGAATGTGTAGCAGTGACCTTAAGCGATGCCTCAGTCCTGCACAAAGTTTCAGTCTCAAGTTCCCTCCATTTCCCCAAGGACCAGTGTATATTTTGAAAGAAAATGCCAATGTGTCTTTTAGTTATTTGCACACTGCAAAAGCAAGGCTGCAGTGAAAGCTATCTGAGTCTAAGATTGCTGAATAAATCGTCAACGCGTGCTGCTGGATTTAATCATAAAGTCAGTAAAAATATATGCCATTATTGATATCCACTTGTGAATTCTGGCTGGTAACTTCTCAGAGAGGAGGAATAAATGTCTTCTGTTGAAGACAAAAGTAGAAATAGAAAAATAAAAGAATATATGGGAGTAGTGTTTGTCCCTAAAGCAGACCTTTGGGACCTTACAGCTGGCAGTTTTTTTCACAGCACTTTTATTGGGATTACAAGTGTTTATTTTCCAAAATATTTAAAAGAAAAAACGGAAATAACAGATTACTTATGCAAACTCACTTTTTTTTTTTTTTTTTTTTTTTTTTTTGGTGGAATAATCCAATTGCTCAAAATTTATCCAGTTGAAAAACAAATCAATAAAACAATCAATAGCTATAAAGAGTTGAAGTTTAACCTCAGTAAAGAACAATAGTTTTTATGCATTAGACATCATTAGGCATGGCTGTGTTTCTCAGATGGAATCACAGAACGACCTGGGATGGAAGAAACCTTGAAGATCATCTAGAGCCAACCCTCTTGCTGTGGGCAGCTTTGCTGATTGCCAGATCAAGATCTAGATCAGGCTGCTCAGGGCCCCATCCAACCTGGTCCTGAGCACCTCCAGGGATGGGGCACCTACAACTTCTCTGGGCAGCCTGTTCCAGTGCTTTGCCACACTCTGAGTGAAAAGCTTCCCCTTACATCTAATTTAAATCTCATCTCAATACGTTGCCTTCCAGCAGATGTTAAATGAAACGAAAACTTCCTAAGTCCATAATTTCTTTCATGGGAACTCAGTAGCTGAAGATCAGTAAGTTCAGCAGTTGCATATACAGTTCACATTGCTACCAACATATTCAGTGGCTCAGGAGGCTTTTCCTCAGTCAAGTTCATGAAAATCTCCAGGAGAAATCTCCTAAACAAAGAATTACTCTCATCCACTCTGACCATTTGGCTGTATTCTGTGATTGAACTCCCCCTGGAGAAGCCTGTTTGATGGAATGGTTACTTGGCCAAAGTGTACCCATTTCACTTGAAATATTCCTTCCTAGGTTCTTTTGCCCAGATTTAGTTCACTTTTCACCAGAACTCTTTACCATAAGGCCACCAAACTTCCTGAGCATACAAATATCTTTTGTGGGAATGAAAGTTAAGCCAATTAGACATGCACAGACCAGTGGGAGTAGATGGGATGCACCCATGACAGTGGAGGGTGCTGGCCTCTGTCATTGCAAGGCTTGCTCTACAGATAGCAGTTTCATTTCTGTCACTCTCGATAACATTGATTTACTTGCTCACTACTTAAAGAAAGGGAAGAAAGAGAATCCAGGAAGATCCTGGGTTCCACAGGATGCTTGGTCTCAGCTGTGTTCTTGGAAACAAATGAAGGAAAAAGGTGAAGGAGAAAAATCCTTGTGGAAGCTCCTTCTACTTGTGGCATAGACAAAGAGGCAACAGTGAGCAGCCCAGTCACAAAGACATAGAAGGGCAAATCCTGGCCAATGAACCAGATTGCTTTCCTCACTGATATAAGTGTGTGGAAAAGATGAGGGCAGCAGGTGATTCTGATAAGGCCTTTTACATGATACCCTGTGGACTTCTTAGGACGAAGCCAGTAAGATATAACTGGGCCTTAGGGCAATGAAATGAGTAGAAAATTGCCAGGTTCAAAATGTTGTGATGCCAACACAAGGAGCAGCTGCTGTTCAGAGCCTTGGGGACTGGCAGTAAGATCAGTAACCTTTAAAGCCTTCCTTAATTAAATGGATGATGGACTCCTCTTATGAAGTCTGCAAATGACACTAACCAGTGGGCAGCAGTAATGTGCTGGAAGGCATGGCTTCAGAAGGTAGGATGGGCTGAAGAAATTAGCTGAACTTCATTTGTTCAACAAAGGCTGGTTCTCGGGGATGGACTGCAGTAGGACAGACTGGGGCCATTCAACAGAGAGCAGCTCTGCAGAAAAAAACACTTGAGTTGTGGTGGAACTTGGTATGGCCAGGAACCAGGAGCACACAAATGTGCAGAAAAGTAGCCCCCACGTGCTGGACTGCACCAGCAAGGATAAGGGATCCTGGCAGCACCAGTAAGATCCTTTTGATGCTCACTTTTGTGCTGCTGGCACCAGACAAATGGTGACAAGTTCAGTGAAAGGTCCCAGTGATGGTTGTTCGGAGAGTGTGGTATACAAAGGGAAGTGGAGGGTGCTGGACTGGCTAAAACTGGAGGAGAGAAAGAGGGGACCTCACTGCTGTCTGCAGCTATGTGGTAGCTAATGGGTGGCTACTGAGAAGGAGCTAGCCTTTGCTTGGATGTGCACAACCACAAAACAAGAGAAATAAGGCATGTTCTGGAATGTGGAATGATGCTTTTTTCAAGAAGTGTGTTTTTCCCTTCAGCTAACAGCAACATTGCTCTGTTTAAAGATGCCCGGATCTGTGCCACGTAGAGAATCGAGAATAGAGAATAGAGAATCGAGAATAGAGAATCGAGAATAGAGAAAAGTTACTCTTCGATCGGCCAGATGGGCAGAAAATAGACACACATTTTGTCTACCCTGACTGATGAGAGATTTTTACTTTTAACTTGTTTAGGAAAGTGGCTTCACCTGCCTAAATGAACAGAAAATGCTAAACATCCTTCTTAAATAGAAAATAATAAATTGTGCTGAATGTCTTCTACATTTCACTTATAACTGTCATGTTTCAAGCCAGATACTGAAGCAGGAGCTACATAAGTACACAACAATTAGCAGTTTTCTTATTAATATTTATAAACTACCTGAAGTTCATCTACATAACATGAATGTACCATCCCTTGTTGGAGACCTGAAGTGAGGTCTCTAGGACAGCAACGTAGTATAACTGGGGATGGTAGGGCAGTTGCATGAAGCTCATGTACTTTCATTCTGTTTTGTTTAGTCTTGAGGAAGAATGAAAAGGGCTCATATGAGACAAAGCTTAGGAAAAACGCCTGCAGGTAGGAGAGGCTGACACCATCTCTCTTCCCTTGCAAGAGGAAGGAAGGATTTTCAAGAGTTATTGATGTGAAAGTGGTTTGGAGGTGAAGATGGCTCTTCGCAAGTCTCTTCAGAGAAGGGGATCTCTTCTGTGGTTCCCCTGATCGAGGTTTTAGTGGTGATGAAGCAGGGATCAACAGGGCTGGATCCCTTCCCATGGCAATAGGAAATGATGCCTCTCCTGGACTCACACCTGAAGCTTGGCCTTGCTGTATGACCACCGGTGTCTATTAAAAGGCTATTGAGCTTATCCCTTCCTGCTTGTTTTTAAACAAAAATGGCTACAGGATGTATTTCCTGCTGTGTCTATGCACTGTGGATAGTGCAAATGAGTTGAGACTCCCAGGGTGCTTATGCGAAAGGGGCTCTAGGTTGTGGACTGGCACTGTGTGACACACTGAGGTGTTGGGCACTGACTCAGTGCGGTGCTGTGCACAGAACCAGAACATAGACACAACAAGAATTACTCTGGTATACACCCAACCCCTGGTTTTACTTGCAGCAAAGCCTTCAGATGTGGATTGGGGCGTATGCTCTTTCTCATTTCCTTTCACATGACATTGCTCCATTATTCTTTTCTCTGAAAGTAATTTCTTGGCACAGTGTTGCATGTTGCTATGTAGTGTCAAAAGCACATCATGCTCAAAATTATTTGTGTATAAACACTTTTCTGCAGTAACCACTTGTTTGAAGTGGATGTCTGTGATTTGGACAAGGCACTGGGAGCAGAAGTCGATAATTCCTCTCGCATCCTAGAAACCATCTTCCTAAACAAAATTTGGAAAAGCTGTTTTATTGCTCGGTTTACACTTGAAGATCTGATTTTCTGTTCTGCTTTGTGTTCCCACTTCTATCTTGTGGGACTGTGCGCCAAGTTTCAGGATGTACTTCCATGGTGTTTCCTAAATTCTCCTTACTGATTTTGCAGTGTCTGAGATAAAAGAGCCTCTGCTTTTGAGAGGGGATGCTATGCTTCTGGGATGACGGATAGAGGTTTTGAAGGATTTGGAACTGAGCACTCTGCTGCTGCTCCCTGTGGACTCTGTGGACCGAGAGCTCTGCCCTCAGCTGCTGCTCCTCTCAGTGGGAAAGGTGAGGCTTCAGCTGTGGGGAGAGAAGCAGCAGAGCCTGGATTCCTGTTGCCCGGCTGCTCCCTGGAGTGCGCAGCCATTGGCATTGATGGCTGAATCACAGCAGCTTACACGAAACCCAGAGTGCCAGTCTCAGTGAAACTCCACTTTCAGCACTTCTGCATGCCTGAACACCCCGCTGGTTGCCTGCTGCCTTTCTGCTGGCACGTCCCTTTGCTTGATGCTGCTGTCTGGGAGGGATGGAGGTCCTGCAGTGCCAAGAAAAGCAAAAGAAACCACATGAAGGATGTTGTAATGGCATGGGTGCACATGGGAAAACCCAGAGGAATCTGGTGCAGGGTGCAGTGAGCTGGGAAGGCAGGGGCTGCCCCACGCTGCCTGCTTTACCTCTCTGCCCAAAAGCCTCACCTTGCTGCAGAAAAATTCCTTTGGCTGTGTTTCTTAAGAGACAGGTTGCACATCGTTCTGTTCCTCCTCCTGCTGGCTACCAGTTAAAATACCTCTGCTAAGTAAGGCATGGCCAAATGCAACAGAGATCTGTTCGTTAGAAGTACAGCTGAGAAGCACTGACCTATATTTGCAATACAGATTCAATATCTAGCACAGAAGATTAAGGCAGAAAGAGGACAATTCAAAGCTGAGATTCTGTTTTTTGAACAATTTTGGAACAGCTTTTTTAAAAGGACGGAGCCAAAAAATAAATAATAAATAAATAAATTTCTACAGACAAAAAGCCTTCTGTTAGGGGAATGAAAGACAGTTGGCAGAGTAGCCTCTGTCGTGGCAGAAAGGAAAAAGTTTGTTGGTGTCAGTAATCAGGAGACCTGTGTTTTTCTTCCAGCTGAGCTGCACACTTCCTGTGTGACCTTGTAATTCCCCCATACCTCCGCTTCCCATTTGTGATTCTGGACAATAAATCTCACGGCAAAGCAGGGCTGATACTCTGCTTGCAGAAACTGTTTGCAGCTCCCTGTCTGATCAATTCCAGGGAAGTCCGAAGAGTCCTCCAGTAGACTGGGGAGCTCCTCAGCCGTGGGGAGAAGCTGATGGTGTCCTGTTTTGTTCTGAGTGAGGAGGAATATGTTGCTCCCCTTCAATGTCTTTACTTGGTCAGAAGCTAGGAAGATGTTTTGGGAGGAGTGTGATCTGTCTCTCTGGAGCGCTGAAGAAACCCAGTGGTGGGTGAAGGTGTCAAAGCTGCCTTTCAGAAGCAAGAGGTGAATGAAGGAGGCAGTCCTCAGACCACTGAATTTGGATATTGCTGCATCATTCCCACCCCAGGTTTCTTTTTGGGTTCATGCGGACTTCACCCTCTTGCCTTTCCCTGGAGACAATAAAGCATACTGTGTCTTTATATCTTCTGTGGTTTGCTTCCTCTGATCTGCATTTCAAGAGGCCGATGTTCTGCTGTCTAAATATATCTGTGGAAACCACTGTGAAATCCTGCCGCGTCAGCACAGCATCAGCACAATTTACCTTCTGCCTTCATTCTGTGCTCGTTAGAATACATTACCTCTACATCCAGGCAGTGGGAAGTGACCCTCTCAATTTCTGCATTACACCACAAGATCTCCCAGCTGCCAACCAGGTACTGTGTGTGGCTGTACTGGTGTGAGCAGCAGACTTGATAAGATTCCAGAGATTTTTCTGAAATATTTTCCCAGCCTGAGCCCAGAAAGTGTCTCCTGCAGCAATTTGGCAATCTGTGACACGTGTGCCAAAGTCTATGGTGCAGAGAATTTCAAGGAACATTCAGTAGGGCGAACACATGGTCAAGCACACAGCAAGAAGCTTCCAAAGGCAGGAAGGACAATATCTCTCAATTCAGCTTCCCTTGAGTCTAAGCCATGGTGCTGAACACCTGGCAGTCCTGCACCTCTTGTCACCTACACACACCCAGCATCCCACCAGGGCTTGAGTGGAGTGCTCCCCATTTCCAGAAGTGTGAAATAACCTGTGTGGTTCCCAAGGTCCTGCATGGGCCCAGTCAGCTATGCCCAGCACCATGGAAGCCAAAGGTAATTCATGCAAGTGGTGCAACCCAGACAAAAAACGGGAGTGATGTTACGAATAAAATCTCACTCACCACTCCTCTATTTGGGGTTTGTGTTTGTAAGTTTTCAGGAAGGTTGGGCTGGATGGAGAAGTACAGTTCACAGCAGCTCTAAGATATTTGAGAAACCCAGCAAGGAAAGGATTTTCTGCTCTGATTTGATAGTTCAGCAGACAGTTTACAGAGGATGCAACCTCAAGTTGAATCATAGAATCGTTAAGTTCTCATGTTTCTTCCTATTACATAAGGACCATGTTTAGTAAACAAGGAACCTGAAGTTTCACCACGCCTATTTTGTTCCTGTCAAGGAAACAGCTGGCTTCTATCAAGGGATGCACCATGAAATCTGGCATCCTCCCCCTGTGCCACCTGGTGGTTTGCCAGGCCTTCTCTCTTCTGCTCTGACACAGAGCCTTTGTTTTTCTAAGTGTGTTGGTGAGACAAGCAGCAGAGCTAAAAGCTAAAGTCTGGGGCGAGGTGTCCTCTGCTCCAGGAGAAGGTCCTGAAACCAAGACCCCAGGGTGAGCAGAATACAGCTATTCAGAACTGCCAGGAGCCACTGGCCACAGGCAAGAATGTTCTGGGCAGCAGTCTGGTTGGACTGATTAGCAAAGCTTTAAACTAGATTCAGTGGGAGGAGTGTACTTCCAAAAGGCAGAGAAGAGACAGGAAACACTATCACTGTAGGAAGCAGCAGGGGAGAACCTCACACTTGTCCCAGAGAAATTTGAGAAGACTGCCCCAAGTCAGTAACATGGCCAATAGACAAGCTGAAGTGTCTCTACAGCAATGCACGCAGCATGGGAAATAAGCAGGAGGAGAAATTGTGGTGCAGTTAGAAGACTATGACCTAATTACTAGCACGGAAATGTGATGGGATGAATCACACAATGGGAACACTACAATCGAGGGCTACAAGATTTTGAGATAGGCAGGGCAGGAAGGGCAAGGGTGTTGCCGTCTTTGATAAGAAGTATATAGATTACAAAGAGCTGCCTCTAAAAAGAGACATGATGAGGTTGAGAGCTTGTGGGTGAAAATTAGGGACTGGACCAATAAAGGAAATCTGGTGGCTGGGGTTTACTACAAGCCCCCCAGGCAAGAGGAGCCTGCTGGCAAAACATTTTTGCTTTGCCTACAAGAAGTATTGGGAGCTATTCTTGAGGCTCCGGGAGAAAAAGAGAATCTACCGCCTGTGGAAAGAGGGACAGGCCACTCAGAACGAATACAAGGGAGTCGTTAGGATGTGTAGAGGTGAAATCAGAAAGGCAAAAGCCCAGCTTGAATTTGACCTAGCCGCTGGGGTGAAAAGGAATAAGAAACTCTTTTGTAAATACATTAACAGTAAGAGGAGGACAAAGGAGAATATCCACTCTTTGCTGGATGAGGCTGGGAATGTGACCACTGAGGATAAGGAAAAGGCAGAGGTTTTGAATGCCTTCTTTACATCTGTCTTTAAAAGTCAGACCAGTTATCCTCAGGATACTCCTCTCTCTGACCTGGTAATCTCGGCTGGGGAGCACACTAACCCCCCTGTGATTCTGAAAGAAACAGTCAGAGACCTACTGCTCCAGCTGGACTGTCACAAGTCAATGGGGCCAGATGAGATCCACCCGAGAGTGCTGAGGGAACTGGCGGAGGTGATAGCCGAGCCGCTTTCCATCATCTGTCAGCGCTCCTTGTTGACTGGTGAGGTCCCAGAAGACTGGAGGCTTGCCAATGTGACTCCCATTTATAAGAAAGGTCGTAAGGAGGATCCGGGGAACTACAGGCCTGTCAGCCTGACCTCGGTGCCAGGGAAGGTTATGGAGCAGATCGTCTTGAGGGAAATCATGCGGCATGTGCGGGATGAGCGGGGGATCAGGCCTAGCCAGCATGGGTTCATGAAGGGCAGGTCCTGCTTGACCAACCTGATCTCCTTCTATGATCTAGTGACCCATCTGGTGGATGAGGGAAAGGCTGTTGATGTGGTCTACCTAGACTTCAGCAAAGCCTTTGACACTGTCTCCCACAGCATTCTCCTGCAGAAGCTGGCAGTCAGAGGCTTGGATGGGTACACTCTTGGCTGGGTGAAGAGCTGGCTGGAGGGCCAGGCGCAGAGAGTGGTGGTGAATGGAGTCAAATCCAGCTGGCGACCGGTCGTGAGTGGTGTTCCGCAGGGGTCGGTGCTGGGGCCTGTCCTCTTCAATATCTTTATAGATGACCTCGATGAGGGCATCGAGTGCACCCTCAGTAAATTCGCAGATGGCACCAAATTGGCTGGAAGCGTGGATCTGCCTGGGGGTAGCGAGGCCCTACAGAGGGATCTGGACAGGCTGGAGAGCTGGGCTGGAGCCAATGGGATGAGTTTCAACAAGGCCAAATGCCGGGTCCTGCACTTCGGCCACAACAACCCCAGGCGACGCTACAGGCTTGGGGCGGTGTGGCTGGAGGACTGCGTAGAGGAAATGGACCTGGGGGTATTGATTGATGCTCGGCTGAACATGAGCCGACAGTGTGCCCAGGTGGCCAAGAAGGCCAATGGCATCCTGGCTTGCATCAAAAACAGTGTTGCAAGCAGGAGCAGAGAGGTGATTGTTCCCCTATATTCAGCACTCGTCAGGCCGCACCTCGAGTACTGTGTCCAGTTTTGGGCCCCTCACTGCAAGAAAGATATTGAGGGCCTGGAACGTGTTCAGAGGAGGGCAACAAAGCTGGTGAGGGGTCTGGAACACAGGGTTCCTGATCAGGAATCTTCCTGATGAGGAGAGGCTGAAGGAGCTGGGAATGTTCAGCCTGGAGAAGAGGAGGCTCAGGGGAGACCTCATTGCTCTCTATAACTTCCTGAAGGGAGGCTGCAGTGAGCTGGGGGTCGGCCTCTTCTCTCGTGTCATCAGTGATAGGAGCAGAGGGAACGGCTTCAAGCTACGGCAGGGGAGATTCAGGCTGGACATGAGGAAGTATTACTTTTCAGAAAGGGTGGTCAGGCACTGCAATGGATGCCCAGGGAGGTGGTGGAGTCACCGAGCCTGGGGGTGTTCAAGGAAAGGCTGGATGTTGTGTTGAGGGACATGGTTTAGTGGGAGCTATTAGGAATAGGTGAATGGTTGGACTGGATGATCTCTTAGGTCTTTTCCAACCTTGGTGATTCTATGATTCTATGATTCTATTGAGCTCACGGGCTTTCATCTGATGGAGGGTTTCAACTACACAAATGTCTTCTGAGAAAGTAAGACAGTGGGCAGCAAACAATTCAGGAAACTCCTAGAATGCATTGAGAAAAGCTTTCCGGTCCAGGTATTAGACAAACAGAGCAAAGGAGAAGCATTTTATTATAGAAGTTGAGATTGGCAGTAATGTGGGCTGTAGTGATGATGCTCTGATTGAGTTCATGATGTTGAGGAATGTGGGAAAGAACAAAGTCATGACCTTGAATTTCAGAAAAGCAAACTTCCATCTGTTTAAGTGATTATTTGAAGACATCCTCTGGGAAGCTCTGCTTTGGAAGAAAGGAAAGGAACCGAGCTAGAAACACTTTAAAAACATCTTTCTTAGAGCACAAGAACTCTCCATCCCCCTGTGTAGGAAAGTAAGCAGAGGAGTCAGAAAACTGGCATGGCTGAACAAGAGCATGCTGGGCAAACTGAGGGATAAGAAGGAAATGTACAGGCAGTGGAAGCAAGGATTTGTGGCTTGAGAATTATACGTAGATGCCATTCATATGAGTAGGAATGGGATCATGAAAGCCAAGGCACAGCAGAACTGAATTTGGCAAGGCATGTGGAAAATACCAAGAGGGATTCTACAGGTATATTGGTCAGAAGAGAACGTGTACCTTCTCTGATAAATGAGAAGGGAGAACTGTCAACAGTGGACATGGAGAAGCATGAGGTATTCAATGGGATCTTTGCTTCAGTCTTTGCTGGTAGTCAGGCTTCACACATCTCTTTCATCCCTGAATGACACAATGTCTCCAACTGCAAAGAGCAAGTTCAAGACCTCTCCTTGCATCTGAGTGTATGAGTCTATGGGGCCCAAAGACATACTTTCCAGGGTCCTGAAGGAACTGACTGATGTAATTGCTAAGTCACTATCCATCACATTCAAATAGCTGTGTGTGTCTGGTGAGTGGAAAAAGGGAAATATGACAGGTAGAAATGAAGACCTGGGGAACTAGGGCTGGTGAGCTTCACCTCTGTGTCTTGGAAGATCATGGAGCAGATCCTCCTAGAAGCTATGGTAAGGCACACACAAGACAAAGAAGTGATCCATGACACCCAGCATGGCTTCACCAAAGGCGCCTGATGGCCTTCTATGATTGAGTGATGGCATCAGTAGACAAAGGAAGAGCAACAGATATTGTCTATCTGGACTTCAGAAAAGCCTTCAATATGCTCCCACACACTTTTATGTCTAAATTGGAAAGAGAGATTTGAAGAGTTGACTACTCCGTTTATAAGGGCTTTGTTGCATGGCCATACCCAGACAGTTGTGGACAATGTCTCTTTGTCCAGGTGGAAGATGTTGATGAGTGTTGTCCCCTTCAACATCTTCACAAATGACCTGGACAGTGGAATAAACCTCAACAAGTTTTGTGCTGATACCAAGCTGAACAATGCAGTTGATAGAAAAGAAGAAAGGGAAGTCCAGAGGGACATCGGCTTGAAAAGCAGGCCCACAAGAACCAAATGAGGTTCAACAAGATTAAATGCAGGCATTGCATCTAAGATGGCGTTTTCTCAGATACACATACAGACTGGGAGAGGAACTCTGTAAGAACAGCTCTGCAGAGAAGAGCTTGAGGGTCTTGATGGGTGAGGCATTCAGCCTTACAGTACTTGAAGGGAGCTTATAAACAGGAGGGAAACAACTTTTTATACAGAAAGTGAAAGAGCAAGGGAAAATGATTTTAAATTAGAAGAAGAGATATTTAGATTACATGTTAGAAACAATTTTTTTACTCAGAGTGTGGTACGGTACTGAAACGTATTGCCCAGAGAAGCTGTGGATGCTCCATCGCTGGAGGTGTTCAAGGCTAGGCTGGATGGGGCCCTGGGCAGCCTGGTCTGATGGTTGGCAACACTGCCCTCAACAGTGGATTTGGAATGGGATGATCTGCAAGGTCCAACACAATTCTTATTCACTCATGTGGCCAAGCAAGGCAGAAAGTTGGACACCCATGTTCTAGAATTTTCGAGAGATTCCACAGCGATTTCTGTCTGTGTGTCCTCCCTTTATTCAAATCAGTTGTTTTTTCACAATTCCTCTGCCTTCTCTTTGAACATCGACCTCTGCCAAACAAGATATTCTGCACAGTAGCTGTGGTACAAATAGATGTTACTGCTAAGTCCAAGCGTTTCTGCTGAGCTGCAAATGCCAATTTGAAGGGCAAGCACCGTGAGCTGCATTTGGGTAGAGGAATTTAAAATGCTTTTGAAAGCTGTCAAGCCAGGGAACCAGGCAGCACTCAGTGAGTGAATTCCTGCTCTTGCTGTAGCCTCTCAGGAGTGCAAATTTCACCAGTGAGCAGAGGTGAACAGCTGGACTGTCAGTGAGCCAATAACTTCATCCAGTGCTGGGGAGAGATGAGAGCCCTTGGCAGCCTCCAGAGGAGAGAGCAGTAGAGCAGTCCATACAAGAATACAATGACAATAGTGTTTCCCATAGGGTGAAATAATGAATCATGGCCTCCCCTTGCTACTGTCATTCACATAATCTTTACAATAATTCATAATTAGATTAGTTGCCTTTTGGACAGGTGTTTTTGTTTGTTTGTTTGTTTGTTTTTTGAAGAGTTCCTAAGGTAAATTATGATTTCCTTATTTAATCCTGTGCAATGGGAAATTTTACTTCCTACTGTGCCTGAACTTGAGACCCAGTGAAAACAGATGCTTGCTTATCAGGAGTTTCAGTACTTCTGCACTCATCAGGCAGAGGACTCTCAACCTGTTTTATGGAAGACTGATTGTGTTCTCTCATTTTACTGTTAAAGAAGTTAATGTAACTCATGTGAATTGTCTCACCTCAAGTAAAAAAAGGAAGTGTTGTGTTTTTTTTCTTCTTTTTTAATTCAAAATTTTATACAGCTCTTTGTAAGCTTTTACTCAGTCTGTTCTCTTTGCTATTTTTCTCCACTAACTCAAGTAGAATTACTGCTCTTCACATGCAAAAAGAAACCAGAGGTCTGTGTAGGTAGATAGCAGTGCTTGCACTGACCTGGCCAGTCCTTTGTTTCGAAGAGCAGAAGCTGAAGCTGAAGCTTTATGAACTGGAGAGGGGAGTGGGTTATAAAAACTTCGGGGAGAATTCTGCTGAGGTTTCTCTTTCCCTCTCCCCTTCACATAGACACGGAGACCTGAGAACAGAGGGCAGCTCCAACGGATGGAAAGCAGCCTGTCCCTCAGCTGAAAGAAACTTAATACACACATTCAAAACCTACAGCAGACCTCAGAGCATCTGTCCTCTACCCCTCTGCAGCATCCCACATGCTGTCTTGCATCAGCCTTCTCCATCTGCAGCATGCACATTGCAAGCAGCGTGCCCCAGGGCAGCCTACCTGTATCATGAGCAGATGAACTCAGCGGGACAGCAAAATCCCGGGGGGGGGGGCAGCTGTGGGCTACAGCACAAAGCACACAGTGGCTGTATGGAAGGAATTTCCCTTCTCTTGCTGTACTCTCCCACCTATCCTGTGCCAGTCAGTCTGTCTCTGAGTGATCTAGTTTGCCCTCAGCAGCAGGATGGAGAAATCAGCCCCAGCTTCTTCCTCTCTGCCTGCACACAAGGTGCTGGTGTGGTCTCGGGCAAAGAGCTCCTCTAGCTGGTGTTGGGTGGATGGGCTTGTGCTGGAGCCAGGGATGCGTAAAAGAAACATGTCCTGGAAATGCCAGCTGCAGATTTAGAGGTAGTCTGTAATCTCATGGGTTACGGGACAAAGGTATGTTGTATTATTCCATCTGTCAGAAAGTTCAACACAATTCAAGGTTGTTGTAATAAGCAAATATTTATCTATCCTTTCACCACCTGGTTCATAATGCCCTCCGTGACATAGCAATGTATAACCACAAAAAAGGAACAAGAAGGTAAAAGTTCTACACTGCATGAGTGGTCTTATACAAAACAACACATTAAAGACAGGCACTTTCCACAATGTTGGTCTACATATGTATTTCACCCGCAGCACGTTGATCAGATGTGGTTTCCCACAGAAACTGAACCCTGCAGAAAACTTCCAGCTGTCATCCTGAAAGCTCTCATGGTCTGCATTTTTCTACCTCCTTTTGCTTACTGTAATACTCTTGGGGTTGTCACTCTGTGTGACAATAATTTTGAGAACAAAATGTTTCGTGTCATTCTTTCTATATGACCACAGCAGGGGATGTTGTTTTGAGTCACCACAGAATAAAAGTTCTTCACTATAAGTAAGATTTATACCAGGACCTGCAGTGAACTGCCGATGTAATGAAGTATACTCCGTTCTTGCTCTGAGGTTTGTTTTATTTTTAGACCTGATGGATGCACTTTGAGAAAAATAACACTTTGTCAAAAAGACAGCATTCATACTCAGCAAAGATTTTCATAGGGAAAAGTCACAAGTTATTTACAACTCATGTCAGAAGATCATTTTGAAAAGTCTGTGGTCAAACACTTGGCTTTTAAAGATCATTGTGAATAGTTCTGTGGACAAAATCAAAACAGAAGTTTCCATAACGCTTGAAATTTTCAATTTTCTACCTTTAATTCTTTTCTGAATATTTAACATTTTTCTTGACTAGAGTTGGAACTTTGTTTTCTACATCCAAATCTTGCATTAGGAGGTGAGGATTCCTTTAAAGGGAATCCTACCCCATAAATGCTAGAATGCATCTGAATTGAAATGCAGTTATGTGCTTGACAGCACTCTGGTACTTCAGTATCAGAGCTTTGCAAATGGTGTTTTGATAGCACAGCTTTGGAAACAGAAGAGAATTCTATAAGCACATGAAATTTCCTAAGAAGTTGGACTTCACTCTGCTGACAGCATGTAGAAACGCTCCAGACAAACTCACTAATTTGCTTTGTTGAAAAGCCCTATCAGGGCATGCTTGCAGCAGTTGTTTCCAAGCCAAAGGGGAACAGTACAGGTAACAGTATGGGTGATAGTGGCCAAGCCGACAACTGCTGATGGAGAAGTAGATGTAGACAGCATTGCACATTTTAGGGTACTAAAAGCAGTTTTTAAAGGTATGAAGACAAAATGCTTTTAAAGGTATGAAGACAAAATGCTAAGGGTGCATAGTATAAGGAATAGTGAGTCTTGTACAGCAGAAAACCTCTCTGATTTCTGAAGAATGGTGAGTCTTTATCACCTCTCGTGTTTCAGATCAGGAAACTGCTATAAAACTGATTGCATTTAAACACTGACATTTGGGGAGTCCTGTAAAGTTGCAACCTTTGGAGTGGCTATGGATTGCGTTCTAGAAAAACAAAGTAAAATATTGCTCAGTCGTTTACACAGCATGCCACTGAAAGCCTAACACTGAGAAATGAACTGAGTAGGATGCTTCAGAAAATGTGTCCAAACTGTGGTGTTCCACTGCCACAGGGCATGTGGAAGAAATAGTATAAAAAGGATGCTGTGAACCTATTTCATTTTTGCTGTCTTTTCTTATTTCTTTGGTGGCACAATATATATCAGGAGCTCATCACAGGGCACAAGATACACAGAAAACGTACTGGGTCCAAGTTAGTGTTAAAGGAAGAAGTTATTAATTACTAATTAATTTATTATTATTAACTAATAGAAAACAGACAATTAATAAACATTTACATTTAAAGATAATTAATATTATAATTGTATTATTTACAATACTTTGAATGTTTCAATCACCTAAACACATTTTAATTGAGTAAGTTACACATAAAATGTGGATTTCAAGACATCTCAGTGCAAATTAATACTGCAACCACAGTTCTTTATTTTGGTACTTGTGCTGTGGCACAGAAAAATGGAGTTTCTCCTTCAGTTATCAAACGGTATCTCAAAGATGTTAGGAATACCATGAGAATGGCTCTTTGCAGTTCATTTGAACCAATGTTTGTTGTGTTCATTTTGCTGTTGACACGCACGTGGCAAAAGGGACCTCATTCTTGATAGGAATACATTGGCAGAACTATCATTTCTTCAAGACAGGGACTGCTTCTTACCAAGCGTATGCTATAATGCCCAGAAAATGTGCAATATTAGTCAGAGCAAAGGTAAACAAATGTTAACTTGAACCACTACACTCTTTTCTAACACAAATAAAGATTACTATGCAGACTATGGTTATCCATCCAGCCGTGCACATCTGGATTCTTTCCAGATCTGTTTCATCTGTACATATGTATGCATTAAATGTTTAAATCCTCTCCCATTCACTTTCAAGACCTCCCATAGACCAGATGAAGGCTGTTCCTCAGCCCTCTAAACATTCAGAACACTGTCCTATGTCCAGTGATGCATGTTGATCTTTTTGGCTTGCTGCTGCTTCCACAAAGGGCCCTTTCCCCAGCTTAGCCCACCGTGTTTCTTAGCTGTTGCAATGTGTGCTACTTTCCTCTCAACAGAGGATAACAGTGCTGTTCTTGTTCTATCGCCACTGGGTAGGAGAGAAATAATTTTTCTTTCTCATTTACTCTTCTAGGTTTGCAATGCCTACAGTGTGAGTACAGTGAGTGAGTAAGACACCTCTGGGCAGGTAATAGGGGAATTCCCATAATAAATGCCTTTGTACACTCTCCTAGTCACAAAGAGCATGAATGTCTCACCAGGCACCTGGTTGTTCAGACCTTAAACAACTGACAAATGTGGGACAGCCGGGAGTCTTCTTACTCATGTTGAATTTCACCTGACAGAGGGGATAAAGTGGGATTCGTTCAAAAGAAGACTATGACTCGGTGCAGGTAACCTTGCATATTCAAGTTTTTGAGGTGAATGCTGCAGAATAAGAGACATCCTGTCTTGATCTGGTTTCCTCTGTGAGCACAAGGTTTTCAGCATTAACCTCTGAAGCTGGGATCTCTCTTCTGTTGAGCTCTAGGAAAACTGGGTGCAAATCTGTGGAGTGAAGATAAAGTACACTGTGCTGTGGTGGTGACAAAGCCTAGCCCAAGGTCCCACCACCAGAGAAGAGTGATTGGTGGCCAGTGGAGTATGAGCAAAGAGTAAATGTCACCCTTCCATTTAACAAGATGGCATCCCATAGTCATCACCAGCACTCGCTACTGTTCGCCTGGAATTGGTCTTGGGTAAAGACTATTAGGTTGGGAGATAGGCTCTGTGCACATTAACTAGTCATTTTCAGCTATCCGTGCTCTTTAATTAGTGAAATAAATAGAAAGCTAATCAGCACAAAATTGGCCAATTAAATTAAGCACAAAATTAGTCAATTAAACTTTCTGGGTTCAGTAGTGCCAGGGAATGACTGTCTTTTTCAAAGACATCTAGTTTGCTGCTCCTGTGAATTCTGCTCATCCCTAAGGAGAAATCAGATATCTGTTACCAGTGAATGAACTACTGAAGCCTTCCTTTTAGGTCACAGACTAAGCAAAGTCCTGAGCAGTGCAGAACTGAAATATAAAGGCAAAACAACATAATTGTCAGCGTAATAAAAAACTGCAAGGAAAACGTAGTTTGTCCAGTTAATACTGAGCCTTCAGTTATCAGCACTGCATCTTCTGAATTTTAATGTCAGTTGCATTTTTTCCCTTGTCTGCATATTTCATCATTTCTGCTTGACTAATCTCAGCATCGCCCTTCCAATCATGGTTAATATTGCAGTTAATCAGGAAATGGAATTAAAAGGGGTCCAAACCATGTAGGCATTCATAGAGGACAAAAATGACTCCCAGGGACTGACTACAAAACTCTGACTGTGGGTGGCTGCATCCGTTTGTGTCATTATTGAGAGACAAATATCCGGAGGTTTCAGCAGAAAAACAGTCAGGAGGAGAGAGGAAGTTTAGTGTATTTAGAAGACCAGCTAAAATGGTCTTGAAAATGGTAAAGGAAGGATCCTCTGAGTATTTATTAAGCAAGAGAAAGACAATTGCGAAGATTTTTACCAGTATTCTGCGATTTAGTTTGTGAAACATTTACTAGCAGATAGCTGTATCACTGTGTACTTTTTAATGATACAGAAAATCTCTTTGAGTACCTCTGGCTTCAGAAATGTTGTCATGCCAGGTCTGAATTTTCTTGATTTTGCCTCCAGGTGTTCAGCAGTTCAGTTAAAAATGATTCTAGTAAACAGAAAATAAGCACTGAACATCACCATGGAGAACAAGTGGGTCATAATCTCCAGCCTTCTGTTCCCTTTGAGGATATCTTCAAGATATATTCTGTTTTAATACATAAAAATGAGGAGGATTATACAAATCTGAAATTTTTTAAAAGTAATGACTGAATGATAAAATAAAAGCTTTTCAGTGTGGGCTTACAGTTTGTGTTAAGTGAGACTTTTCCCCAAAATAGGAGCAAATAATAACACCTAAGTGGAACATACAGGTTCAAGTTGGGAAGCTGCTAAGTGATCTGAATTACTTAGGTTTATTCTTTATTAACTGGGTTAAAATAGGCCCACACAGATGTGCAAGCAATGCAGCCAGCACTGCAGAAATATTTGACTGTAGACAGATAATCCTTGTATAAAATCTTTTCTGTGTGTAAAAGAATACTGCCCAACTCTAATGGCCATAAGGGTGATTTACACCTTAGAAGGCTCTGGAGAGAGGTCACCTCCAGGGGTTAATCAATGCCCAAATGGAAAATTGGACAAATGTTTCAGCCAGAATAATACAAGATTGTAAAGGTATGGCCAGTTTGTCTGATTTCAGTCATGTAAGCAGTGCTTTTACTTTCTCAGATTTCATCATAATGAAGTAGCTACATGAGAAAAACTATGAAAGGTGTTTTGTGGATAAATGAGTAAGACAGGTTTGCAACCGAGAGTAGGTAGGTGCAATGAGAGAAATGGCTGAATAAGAGAGGAAAGCAGGTTAGTGCCTTGGGAAAGCTCGTGGAACAGGATACCAGGAAAACTTGATAGTGTGGTTAGAGCTAATAAGAAGGACATGAAGAAACTGATAAACCTAGAATACTGTCATGACTTAGCATTAGGAATGGCCTTAGAGATTTAGAGAAAATTACATGGGAGGAATCTTCTGTAGTCAAAGCAGGATGTAAGACCCAGACAAGGGAGAAGATTGAGGGCAGTGGACTAGATGAAAACAGAACGAATGAAGAAATGGATTCCCTATTCATAGCTGAATAAGCCAAAGACATTGCTTGTTGAGAAGAATGACAGGAGAAAGATGAAAAAGCAAATAAAACAATGCAACTAGAACAGAGCCTAAATCAGAGACACTTATGCATAGAAACAACAGGATAACAGTTGGGTCTCTGGACTGATTTTATTTATCAAGGGGAAGGCAGGAGCACAGGGTGAAAAAGCAGAATCTAACTGTAGGAGAAAAGATAAGCCTGTCGTGCAAGCTGGGGAGAAGTAGCCAAATGTACACAAAAGAGGGACTGAGTCATGAAAGCCAAAGGAAAAAAAAGAAAGACAAAGCATCTAACAGGTAATGACTGATAACCAAGTGAGAAGTCAATTCGGAAAGCTTTCCACTCTGTAGTACATAAACAGTATTTAATGATTGTGAGTAACAGGAAGAAAAATCCCATGACTCTCTTTAAATCCAGAATAGATTGTAAATCCAAAACATAGGAAGAGGAAGAAAGCATGTACAGTATTGTTTCCTAAAGTAGTAAAAACGAGACCCATGAGATACACTGAAAGCATTTGTTTGAATGAATTAAACTTGGACACTTGCTATTACAATTTCCATTCAGTCTGAAACCTAACTAGGCTGTGTTTACTTGACCTTCCTTCCCCACATGTACATGGTGTCTGATCTCACAATTGTGCCACCCACAAGCATTCTGTATATTTCTGTTATGCTTGTACCTGCTTTGGTCTGTTAGTGTGTATCTGGGTCTGTACGCAACTCCAAATTTCACTCAGAGGAAGCCAGTTGGTAGGAGACAGCTAAATTCAACTCACAAAATTCTGTTTATGCCAAATGTTCAAGGTGGCACAACTTTCATGTGCATGTACCAGTGAAAGGCTGCTACGAGAATCATAGAATTGTAGAATCATTAAGAATTAAAAGACCTCCAAGGTCATCAACTTCAACTGTCAACCAATCCCCACCATGTCCAATAAACCATGTCCCCACCTTCCACATCTCCATGGTTGCTGAACACCTCCAGGAATGACGATTTCCACCACCTCCCTGAGCACGCTGTGCCAATGCCTCACCGCTTTTCTGAGAGGAACTGTTTCTGAACCTCCCTGGTGCAACTTGAAACCATCACCTCTTGTCTTATCGCTGTTTTATCTAGGGGAAGAGACTGACTACCACCACTTCTTCTTTCCTCCTTTTCAAACCCCTTGGGCCAAATATGTCCTGCAGGCTTCAGGGCACTGCAGTGTGCAATACCAAAATAATACCAACAAGTGAAGGAAGTGACATATTTTTTTAATTTCTCTGGGATCATCAGCCTTATTACTGAAAAGCAGCTGACACCCACTTGGAGGCCCATAGCCTCTTGCAGGGTTGTGAGTGGGTGAAAAAATCCATACTCAGAGATCACTATAGGGTTTTTTTCTCCCAGCCTGCTCCTGGGCTCGTCTTCTGCATACTGAAAAACTCATTATGAGTGCCATAAATGAAAGTAAACAAATAGCTACATACAGTGTCTTCTGCTTTGAAATATGTTCAGTTATCCATCTAGGCAACCATTTTGCCCAGTCATAAGAGGATGCACTGTTTCAACTTTGGGGAATCCACACTTTTCCAGCAGAGACTTTTCTGCTGGCTCCTTGGCTGGGGCTCACCTACAGTGGTGCAAAGAGAAATGCATGCATTGCAGCAGTGAGAAACAGGCAGGTGCTTGGGAAATCTGATTTTACATGTGTGGTTAGTCAGGAAACTTTTGGCATGGTAATAGTCAGAATAATGGCTCTCATTTCCTCCAGCCCATTAGATAGCAGCTTGATCTCAGGTGATTGATTGTAAACATCACAATCTTACCGGTTCACCAAAGCTCAGTTTTGTGAAGCTCGGGTGCAGGGTAAGGTGGGGGCCAAGGGAAGGGCCTGCTGGTGTCTTAGCCACACGGCAGCATGGCCATCATTGAACCTGCAACAGGCACCCAGGGCACAGGAATCTACAGCTGGAAATATTGCTCCCACAACATCTTCTGCCCTCTCTGTCTTGGAGGAGGCACTGCAGTCTCATAAGCAGTGTGAGAGGTCCCTGGAAGACTTTGTAGAAGGTAAGGCAGTTTTTAATTTTTAATGCAGGGTTGAAAATAGCAGTGGAGAAGAAGAAATTAAGATCTGTTGGAAGGCTGATAGTTTGTGGAATGTCTGGTGCAGGCTACAATGAGCCAAGGACCAGCCTTTGCTTGCTGTGGTTGGAAGGAACATGCCGTGGGAAGGGCTGGAGATTGAAAAGAGTGTTCTGTAACCTGAACATTAAGGAGTTTCGTAAGTGCAGTGACAGACACCCAGTACCTAGCTTCTGAAAATAAGCTGGATAAAGCACTGAAATCAAATGACCTAACGACTGATCTGCACTGAAATGAAGACAAACACGTAACATTTTTCTGTGCCAGTCTGTTTGCTTTTATGAGAGATGAGATCATTTCTCAATGAGCTCGCTAACCCACAGCAAACTGTAAGCCTTGATTTTGTAACACGCATGGGTAAGATGAGTCACAGACCAGATGGGTTATCATGCCTCAGATGAAGCTATACTTAATGCCATTCCTTGAAAGTATCAGAACTTGTGAGATCACAGAAGGTGAGTAAGATAACATATCGTGCAGCCCAGAATTTAGTCTGACCTGGTGCTGAGATTCTGGTGTTCTTGTAACATTTTGGTGCCAGTTTAGGCAAACACTAAATAATCAGTATTTTATACGTGTATTCCCTTCAGTACACATGGGGCTTTTGTACAATTTTAAAATGTAGTTACCAAATTGTACCGACAGATGCTGTATCACTGAAAACGATAAAACAGTCTTATGCCATAAGAAGGCATCTCATCATAAATCCCAAGAAATGTGAACCTTTGAATCTTTGGTGTCTTCATTTTTCATTTTTTGTTTAATTTGTTTCTGTTTATTTTCTTCTTCCCCCCCTGTCCCCAATCTTATTTCTTTCATAATGCTTTTTAATAATCCTTCTGACCTGATAAAACATGTTCCTAGGTCTGTGTAGGTCTGGAATTATTTTTTGAGTCCTATTTATCAATTTTACGATTTCTGTTCTTTCTTGGCCCGGATATATGTGCAGTGTGGAACTGAAATAAAGTCCATGAGAATCTGGAGCCATCTTTCAGAATGGATTACATGAACTACCTGGACTTTTTAGTATTGTCCTTCATTTCCCTTGCAATTGAATTATTCAGGGTATTCTTTCAATCTCGTTCTGACAGACGCAGAGTAGACCTCCTAATTCACTACAAGGGCTTCTGAAACCACCTGTCTTCTAAAAGGCCTGGGATATTTCCTGAGGTTGTGGAAAAGATCTCACAACACTGTCTGTGATCCTATCCATCCATGAAGAGTGTAGCTACATTCAACTCTTATTTTCAAAACACTAAGCTCCTGATGAGGATGCTCTTCTGATACAGATGGAGTCTCTTTGCTCAGCCAAACATTGAATTGACTTAAATCCAATGCTTTGAGATTTTTCATTAATTTTAGTGATTTTTCTTGCATTATTTTATGTTTCGCCAAAAACTTGTGTGACTGCCTGTCTGAAACTTCTGTGGCTGATCTATTGTTACAAACTTTATCTGAGTCGATAATTTTGTGTATATAGAGGAAAACTTCAGATCTGGGGAGTTTTACCCAGAGTTTTATTCATGCTGGCATAAAAATATTTGGATGCAAGAAGAAAGAATATTGGGAAAATATGAAAAAAAGAACTTCAGAAAGTGCTTTTAAGATGATTATGCTTTTGTAACTGAGAAAAAATGGTAATATTTAGTGAATATTTGCATGTGCAGAGAAGTGCACGTTCTGATGACAGTGTGTAGTAGTTATCTGTTTCAAAAAGTTCTCTTCTTACTTGGCAAACAATTTTGTATAGTGATATGGAGTGGAAAGTCTTAAAAGTGAGTCTGCATGTTGCTGGTATTATCCACGTTAGTAGTTAATGGAGCTGTCTGGGGTGGCCAGAGATTAATATTACTGCAGTTGTTTTTTAATTTCTTCAAGCTTGTGACAGTGCTAATGGGACTAGCTCCCAAAGATCTCTGTAGATACAGGAGCCTTGAAGGAAGGAGGAGGAAGTGGACTCTGAAAAATGCAAGAAAACATATTGCTATTCATGGGGAAAAATTAATAATAAAATAAAGCAGGAAGAACAAGTAGTGGAGTTTGGCTGTGCAGTTGTATTGTGAACTTAACAGTATAATTTTCAGGTTGAGGAAGTGTCTGTGGAGTAGTAAGGGGAATTTCCAGGGAAAAGAGTTGGCAGTGAGCAGAATGCAACAAGCAAGGCCTCCAGAGTAAACATTAATCCCATGGGGACAGTTCTATCTTCATGAGGCTGGTGTGGTTGAGAAGCTGTGAAAAGAAGAATGTTTGTTGCCCCTCGCCAACCCCTCAGTTCCCTCACAGGCATTTCCCACCTTGCAAGTTTCCCACCTTTTATCTCTGCCTGCACACAACTGCAGGGTGAGGTTTCCCAAGCAACAGCTCCTGCTCTGCACATATTGTAGAATGTACATGTGTGAACTCAGACTCCCTGAGTTTAGAAATCTCCATCTTTGATAGGTCTCACCACAAGGCCATCAGCCAGGAAAACTTAAGCAGGCTTGTGTGAGGAGCAGGAAGAGGAGGTATAGCCCAGATCTTGTTCTGCCGAAGGGAGCTGTGCAGGGCGACGCTGAGATGAGCATTGTGTGATGTGTCTGAATGTGGAAAATGGAGTTCTGGAATAAATAAATAAACAAAACAAAAGATGAAAAGCAAAGAGAAATTCTTATCAGCTGTGCTGGAGTTAAGAGAAAGTGGACACAGTGCTGGGAACTGCTCAGACTTCCCAGTCTAGGCAATGCCCTTTAGCTTTTTTCTCACCCGTGCAAAACACTTGGTGCAGATGGCAGAGGACTGAGGCAAAGCTGCTCCTCCTGTGGGGGTGAAAAAGAATTGCTGCAGAATTTTACTTCTACCTCAGCAAGGAAGATGAGGAGACTTCAGTGGAGTCTTCACAGGATCCCAGCAGGACTTGCTGCTGTTGTTCAGAGAGCTCTGTGCTGCTGTGCATTGTCCTTGTTGTTGGAAAGCATGGGGGCAAGAGCTGGTGGGAGCAGTGGGATGGTTGTACAGTGCTGGGCATATGAGGTTCAATGGTGCTCTTCTTCTGCAAGTGTTAATCACAGTTATTTACAGTTACTAGCAATTATGTCCTGTTTGCAACTGGAAGTGCGCAGCTCGCTGAGTGTTCTTCTCCATTGCGGGGAGATGATGTTGCTCTGCAAGCAGGCATGATAAACTGTGTGAATCAACACCTCCCAAATGCCTGGCATCCGCCTGAGTCATGGTCCTGCTGCCCTGTTTTACAATTGCTTCCTGTTTTGCAGCATCTGGGAGTTTGTTATCCTTGTGATATGTCCGTGGCACGTTGAAAGCTGACTGAGGTGCAAATGGAAGCAAAAGATGGGTGCAGCGTGTTTCATTTCCACGGAAATCTGAAAATTATGATCTCTTTCAAAGGACAGTGAAATAAATGAAACCTTTGGAATATCCTGTAACAATGAATACTTTGAAAGTGCCATTGGTTGACTGTTTTTGGTTATAATCTTTTTTTAGGGTTTTTTTTACATTAATACATTTTCTTCTGATACTAGCTGTTTGCAGATTTCAAAGGATAAAAACATTAAAAATTCCTTGAATTCAAAAATCACACATTGCTCTACTAAAATGTCAATTTCAAGTCCTGACGCTGCCAAAACTCAGCACTTAAAATTTTTTTTGGACTCTTTGTCTACAGATATGTATATATATATGTATATTCGCACACACTTATGCAAATACAAAACCTTGCAATAAAAGAAAGATGGAAATTCGGAAACATAACCAAGCAAATTGAAGATGATCACAGTTTTATAGTTTGTGGGACAAATATCGAAATGCTTTTCCCACTTCTGTTCCATTAAGCTTAAGTCTAAAACATCTGATATTTTTGTCAATCTCTTGCAGGAAAAAAACCCAAACATTAGTATCTAAAATTTGTATAAGACATAAATGTAGGAGGATGGTATTAAAGAGCCCTCACTAATAACACAGCCAAATATATCCTAAGAAATCTCTTGGGAAGGATTAAGTGGAAATGCATAATTGGTGATTTCTTGTTGTTGGCTTTTTTTTCCTGCATGTGCCACTGATAAAAGTACTTCTGCAATATTGTTTGAGAGGCTGATAAAGTACAGAGGGCTCATTGGGGAGCCAGAGGAGTGAGTAATAACTTCAAAAATATGTCCTGCCCTAGAAAACACAAAATAGTTGGTCTGCCAAAAAGGAAGCTGGAAGATGGTTTGATCACAGCTTGTCAGCACTCACATTGTGACCAAATCTTCAACTTTTGTTTTTGAAATCTGACAACAACATCAGAAGAAGCAGTGATATCAGATGAAGCAAGACAAAAAACAGATTAGAAACAAAGTGCAGATTTACAGCGGTGAGTCCAACTAACCTTTGGAACAGTGTATTAAAAATGTGACAGATTTGTAAGTCAGAAGTTTCAATTTGGAATTTTGATGATTGAAAGAGAGAAATTTGCTCTAGGCAGATGAAAAACAGTGCAGAGGAATTTGGAGGTCTGCACTACTTATTGCGAGCAAACGTTGCTGCCTGATGCTATAGAAATGTCTGGGCTGTCATCTTAACTTAGTTTTTCAACATGAAAATATGATGGATGGTATGTATGTTGCTTGTGTTTTCAGATGTGAAGTTAGCTTGAAATCTCTAGAAGAAAATGAGGAATAGGTAGCTGCTGTCCAGGCTGGGACCAGAAGTCTCAGTGTCAGAGGTGTGGCATAGGTAATTTCCTTCAGAGAGCTGTATAGCACTTACTGCTGCTCTGAAAGTTGGTGGGTGACTACTGTAATCAACCATGGACATGAGGATCTGCAGAGACACAGTGGACATAAGAGGAGATGCGTACAAACCTACCGGGCTCTAAAGTGTTTGAGCTATTTGTTAAGAGTTCCATATAATAATAAAAAACTGAAGTGTTCTAATTTTAGTTCCATTAAATTTTTTCCTCACTTAAATGGATCTTTGAGTGTGTTTGTTTGTTTGTTTGTTTGTTTTTGGAGGATCTCATTTTGGACAAGGGTCTAGGCGTGTGGCCTTCAAGTCTGGCCAAATTCGGATATTCCTGCAGCTTGTTTTTTGTCCTCATTTCTTCTAGAAGTACTACATGCTTTCCTACCACTTCTCTATGGTATGGCGATAATGTGATCATGAGCTGAATAAATCTTGCTCAGCTCATGGTTTTGGGCAGTTATTAGTGAGGTTCCCTGGGTGTAGTCCCTACAAGACCATTTGGTGGGGAGCCCTCACAGATTCTGCAGGTGATCTGAGCTATCTACACCATGCCATCAGTGTCTGATCTCTCCCTCCTTTACAACAGGTTACCTAGACTTGTTAACTCTTTTCTTGTCCTATTCTCCCTTTCATCCTCTCTCAAGAACATAACTACACTTCTTTCAGTCTGTCCTTATCAACTGCACCTCCTAGCCCCTAGATCACCCTTACTATTCTCTTCAGTATCTTCAGCTGTAAGGACACATAACTGTTGGTGGATTTTACCTTTCTTGAGAGAAGATGACTACAAGTGGGCACAGAAATCAACTGAAGATGTGTCAGCAGAGCAGAGGAAATTTATTCCTGAGTCTGTCAAAGTAGACACCCACCCAGTCATACATTCCTTCACCTTTCCTGCAGCAATGAGACTTCAGCTTCTTTGGTTTAGAAACCACCATCGTCCTAATGCTATTCTGTAGCACCAAACCCTCCTATTGTTTCTCACTCCACACTTGAAGCATTTTCTTGTCATTGCTTTTCTATAATTTTGCACTCATCACTACTATTTAAACAAGTGTGGCCAGACCATTTCTGTAATTACTCAAAATTACTTTAAACTCGCTCTGCATCACATCTATACTTGTAGCACACATCACACTGATGATGCATAAACAAACCTCACTCTTCAATGATCTTAAGTGTTCATGAGAATATTGAATGGAATAGACACCTGTTAATCCTTCTTGATACTTAAATCTTTTCTGACAGTGATTGATGCCATCACTGCTTGAAGTATGCATTTTCCAAAATGCTTAGCAACCACTCCAGACATTCAATTGAAACAGTGTTCATCTAAGACAATGTCATAAAAACTGTGTTTCAAGATCTTTGTTTAAATCAGAACATGTGAAACATTGAAGTGCATACTGGAGTAAAGGTGCCTACCTTATTTCCAGGAGCTATTGTTCTGTTATTTCATTAAAAAGGCCACAATTGTATAAGACCAAATAACTTTTTACTTTCAGAATGGTACAGATTCCGAACTATAAAATGGGACACACAAAACTGGCAACTAACTGCTGACACAGCAACAGTTGTTCTTCCCTATCTATGTGAAAAGTGAACAGCGATTTTTGTTTCTTAGAAAAGCTTTTATATATAAGGAATATTAGTTTGAATGGGAGTTTAATACAAATATAGGAAGCAAATCAAATGTTTCTGTAGTAATGCTGTACATTTACAAGATGATTTTTTCCAAGTCTTTCTATAAATATATATATATATATATATATATATATAATAAATACAAGGTGTTTGCAATAAAATATTCTTAGGTTTATATGTGTCCAACTTGCTAGTTTTATGCTTTTGTTGACCCCTCTTTCCGTTTTAATAAAAAATAAATATAAAAATAAGTTTTGTCACTTATATAGATTAACTATATTATGTATTTCATATGTGGCCCAAGACATTTCTTTTTCATTCAGTATGGCTCAGTCAAGCCAGAAGTTTGGACATCCATAAGAGACAATACCTCACAATGACCAGGAAAGAAGTAGAAGGATTTAAAGGGAAAAATGGCATAAGGGAAAGCCCACTCAGTTTTTGAGGTGTGGTTTAAAATTCCTTGACATCTTCAGTGAAGAACAATAAGCAGTGGTATCGTTTGCAAATGCATCTGATAAGAGGAGGGACCTATTAAGTGTAAACTGCTGGATGCACTCACTTCCCCAGAGAAATAGCTGTCATCTGCTCTGGATGAGTGCCACTGAATTGAGTGGATGAGGGAAGAGGCCGTAATCATCCTGAAGTGCAAGACCTCCTGTCTCTTGTCCTCACTGTACCTTGGCAATCCTTGCACTTACATGCAGTATTCCTGACAGTGACCCAGAGATCCCCAATTAATATCCATCAACAACAAATCAACAGCTTCTCTTGCTTGGAATCCTTCCTGCTCTCTTCCCATATACTCGGGAAGTTCTGCCTGCGTGGCAGTCTGGCTGCTGTGACACCTACCTCCATCCTCAGCTGTAGAGCTGCAGTCAGTAGGGGTTGGCAGCTCACACAGGAGGACTGTGGTAAATTAGCCTTAAATTACCAAACGCTGTTGGTAATTGTTGGCTGCAAAACTTGAGGGCCTCTCTAACCTCACTGGTGTCTCACTGCATTTGTGACCCCAGTAGCTTAAAACTTGGCAAGTCTTCTATTCATGCCTTTGCTACGAGGCAGGTATTTGCTCTTTACATCAACTGAATCTCAGGAGCGCAGCACAGTATTTGAAGAATTTTGTACTGCAGGTCTTTTGCTCGTCCCTGTTGTTTGTGTGAGTGTAAAGTTCACTGCTTTGCAAAACAGTCATTGTTCTATTTAATTTGAGCTTCCACTGACTGGTTTTCATCAAAGTCCAAACCACAGCGGGAGGAATTACTTTGGTTCAATGAAAGAAATACTCCAGCGAAACAAAACCTTTCCTTTGAGATTACAGTGCGACCTGACAGCCTTCATTATTTCTTCTGCAGTGCTACCAGGTGTTAATCAGCAGGTGGGTGCAATGAGTTTGAGTCCCCAGAGAAGCTCTGGGAAAGAAGTCCAAATGATTTTACTGACAGCAGCGTGACACCCCATGTATGTATAAGGTCCTGTCAAACCTTTCTTCTTTCTCGTTTCTCTATATGGATTCCCATGCAGTGAAGGATATTGAGCTCAGTGCTTCTGCTGTGGAAAGAAGCAGCTGCCTCAGCAGCAGAACTGGGAACTCTAAGTTCCCAGAAGAGAGAGTTTCACTTTACTTTCAATGTTCTTTTGATGCTAGACCAAGAGTTTGGCCGATTAGAAGCGTACTGTGATAAAGATCATGCAAAAGTATAATTAAGTACAGGTCCTCTCCAGAGAGCCCTTGGCATTTCAGAACTGCGCCCCTTTCTTCTGGCCATCAGTTGTACAGTTCTTGACTACAAGAGGCGTTACGTCCTTGCATCACAAAGTCAGTACTGCACCTCTGTGTGCGAAGAACAGTTTCACAAGTATTCTGGCTTCAGCTGTGGCTGTGAAAAAGGAATTGTATGGCAAACAGGATGCGATTGGGCAGTTCGTAAGATGGGCAAGACTGTTCCAGCAGATGGGTTACAATGAGGTGGATTTAATGTTGTTGCTAAAAGTTTGCCAAATATATTTATGTAGACCTTGGCAGGAAGCTTTAATGCAGAAACCGCATGCCCTTCCTTCCTCTGTGTGTTTAAAATCTCCTTCAGGGTGAGTCATCGAAATCCTGTGGCTTGTGTATCCTGAGAGGAGAAGGGATTTCTGTGACTATCAGACACCACGAAAAATGAGCAGTTTGAAAATAAAATGATAAGGAAGTTTGTTACTTCATAGGAAATACCTACTGATGGTTTTTGTTCTCGTCCTGTAAGTTCCTGTGTTGGTTTGGAGGCTGTGTGGGTGTACAAGGACCTCTTTGGCTTTGTTTCATAGACACAGATCATTTTCAGAATTCCTGCTGCATTGCAAGTAGAGGGATCTCCTTATGAGCTGAATTAAATCAGATCCAGATAATAAGCCTCCTGAAAGAAGGGAGTCATCCTAATGGTTGTGCCTGTGCTGAATGGCTGCACTGTCAAATGCCAGTGTGATACTGTCAGCAGTGCTCCAGGTGCATCTTATCTCATGAAACGGGGAAGATGTCCATTGTTGCCACTTTTCTCCTGATGCCTCACTGACACGTGAGCTGACTAAATATAATATTTTTCCCAGAGTGAAGAGAAATTGTGGTGTTTTCTTGAGATGGCTCTTTGCACATGTCATCAGTATCTGCATTCTTTTACTTAGCTAAAATCAGAGGTCATTAAAGGTCCCGCCATGGAACTAATTACTGCTGACTGGCTTAGCAAGCTTCCGAAGCAGAACGACACCCTGGGGAATTGTGCCATGTTCCTCTGTTTAGAAAAAATAAGGCCATGTAACTTTTCTCAATGATTCTTCATCTCTCAGAAACAGATCTTTTCAAAGAGAAAAATTCCAGTTCTAGGAAGTGCCTGGAACACTAAGGCTTTGCAATATTTGAAGAATGAGTTTCAGTGTATGTAGGGTAGCTTAGGCTTATGTTCTCAGTATACTTTTCTGTGTTCAAAATAAATTTTTATGGACAGCAATCAGCTGAATTTTGGTGACAGACTGTGCACAAGCACCCTGCCCAAGCATATGGATCACACTGGCTTTAATGATGACTTTGTGAAGGAGTTGACAACCAGGGCCTTTTTGCAGTGCTCTGGGCTCTACAGCTGTTTCATGCACCACTGCGTGTTGCAAGCATGCCTGTACAGATAGCTGTAGCAATAACAAAGACATTTAAGTGGGCTGTACTATTTAAGCAGGAGTCTCCTGCCTTGTGAGTGAGGCAAAGATAGCCCACTCAGTGCAGTCAAGTTTGATGCAGTTTGAAACAGTAATGGTTTTCCTTAGTGTAATGTGCCTTAAAAGAAAATTACTCTCTGCATGACTTTTATCTTGACATTCCCTTTGCCAATAGCAATAAGAGTCCACATCTAGAATCCACTTCTAGAAAATCTGAGTAGAGAGTCCACTGTACTTAGAAAGAAAAGACAGTTATAAAAGATGGCCAGGTCTTTTCCTGCCCAGAGGACATAAATGAGGTCAGACTCAAGTAAAGTGCAATACAATCTATGTGAGCTGAGTGACATCCAAAGCCTTTGGTTAAATAGCATTACAACGAAGAAGCAAACTGCAGCCAGCAAAATGCCAGTTGTAACTGCTGGTGAAATTCTTCTCAGCTGAGGTTAATCCAGAAAGTTAGGAAGAAAAAAACTTAAAAGGTTTTTAATTTGGAAAGAGGCAAAAATTTGCATGAAACGTTATGCAAAAGGATAAAGCTGAACTCTGTTTCACCCAGGACCTCGTCTATTTGGGATGCTATTATAGAGGGCTGTACAGATTTCTACAGGATATTGAATCATTCTTAAATTTGATGGGACTCTCCATAAACCTCCCAAGGCATGCACACAAAACCACTCGTGTGCTCTACTGGAGTTTTCTTCAATAACCACAGGAATTTTAACAAAACAGTTGGTTTCCACATACTTGAATTGTACAGCAGCATTTGTTGTTGCTAAGTTACTTGTGTTTTGTTTTTGTTTTTAATATTTAAGGCTCACTTTTGCAATTTTATAACTAGCTAGAAATATTGTGTTATTGCTAATCATCTGTATCACATACATGGATCCGGAACAGGACACAAACTTGTTTGCTCTCTACAGTTTGGAGAAATCTGAAGTTACAAGTAAAAAGATGGCCCTATGAAGAGTAGGCTTTTTGTAGGGGGGAGAGGCCTGTGGGTGAGCTTGTTATATTTTATTTCCATGTCCTGAACAAAAAAGCAGAATTGTTCTTGTTTTGCAAAAACTTTTTCTTATATTCTGATTTTGATATTGAGTGTAGTTGGGGAGAAAGGATGATGGTTATTTTCTGCACTACATGAAACTTACTTCTCTGAAGAAAATTTAAAAAAAACAGAACGTTTATGTGCTCGTTTGAGCAGATGTATTTGTCTGGGGCTCAGTAAATATGGAACTAAGCCATAAGAATCTGACCTCCTTCTTGACAGTCTCAAAGATCAGTGAGAATTACTCTTCATCTGGTCCCTCAAAGACAGCTGAAACGTCTTGATGAGGTTCTACTCTCCCACTCTACTAGTCTGATGCTTTTGTTACTACTTACTTGCTCAGAAATTCTATCTGTGAAGAATATATTCCTGCCCTGGGGGAATTCTCATGATGGGAAAAACTTACATGAAAAATTATAGATGTTCATTATCTTGTTGAAACTTGGGAGATGCGATTTCACTCCTAAGCTCTCTCCTTCTTTTCAAGGACAATGAAAAAGCACAGAAGGTGCCTGCAGTGAATTGTAGGATTGCACAGGCCCACTGCCATTAAAGATGCGACTGCGTAGCTTTTCCACAATGTGCTTTGCTTATGGGAGATGGTTCTTGAAAGCCAGACTTTGTAAGTCATTAAACATGAATGTCAAGCAGAAATTAAAAAAGCTCACTAATTTTGAAGGGTAAGAATCTTAATCAGAATGGGAATCCTTCAGGACATGTATGTATATACGTACACCTTTTTTAAACCTAGACTTCCACTTCGTTATTATTCCTCAACAGACTTGAAAGGTGGGCCCAGGTGAATCTAATGAGGTTCAACACAGCAAAGTGCAAGGTTTTGCACTTGGGTTGGAGGAATCCCAGGAATCTGTACAGACTGGAAGGAGCAATCCTTGAGAGCAGCCCTGCGGAGAAGGACCTGGGGGTCCTGATGGATGCAAAACTTAACACGAGCCAGCAGTGTGGCCTTGCAGCTCAGAAGGCAAGTGCTGTCCTGGGCTCCATCAGCAGAGGGGTGGCCAGCAGGGACAGGGAAGTGATTGTCCCCCTCTGCTCTGGAGTACTGTATCCAGGTCTGGAGCCCCAGATACAAGAAAGACAGGGAGCTCTTGGAGAGGGTCCAGAGGAGGGCCACAGGGATGATCAGGGGACTGAAGCACCTCCCCTACAAAGACAGGCTGAGGAGCTGGGCTTGTTCAGCATGAATAAAAGGAGGCTGCGGGGTGACCTCAATGCAGCCTGCAGTACCTAAAGGGAGCCTACAGACAGGAGGGGAGTCAGCTCTTGGAAAGGGGAGATAACAGCAGGACAAGGGGAAATGTTTTGAAGTTGAGGGAGGGGAAATTCAAGTTGGATGTCAAGAGGAAGTTCTTTACACAGAGAGTGGTGAGGTGCTGGAACAGCTGCCCAGAGAGGCTGTGATGCCTCTTCCATCCCTGGAGGTGTTCAAGGCCAGGTTGGATGGGGCCCTGGGCAGCCTGGGCTGCTGTGAAATGTGGAAGTTGGTGGCCCTGCCTGTGGCAGGGGGTTGGAGCTTCATGATCCTTGAGGTCTCTTCCAATCCTGGCCATTCTGTGACTGTGTGTGTGATCTGTGCTGAAAGACTAGACTTCTGCAAACTGGTTTACTTCATGTCAGTATAATGTTCTATTGATACCTCTGGGTCTTCCTTTTCTTTCATTTTGATTTTTTTTTCAATCTAGAAGCTTTTACTGTTGATAAACAGTGGTGTTGCACTTTGAACTCAATAGGATATTGTATTATGTAAAAAAAATCTGTAAAGCTTTTACAAGCCATAAATGTGAGAGGCTTCAGGAACAGAGATACCAAAGTAAAGAGCCATCATCAGCCATGCCAGTCCATTCTACTTCCTAAACTGAGCAAGTGTTGCAGCTGAATTACTGCTTGATGCCTCCTTTTGCTTCACAGTATCACAGAGTGATTCAAGGAAGCAAACAATGGTAAAGGTCTCTTTCTTTCAGAGCAAACAGTCTTTGTGACGACTTGTTCTGGATATAGAGGATGAACTTAATTTCTGCATTTCCTACTGTCATCTCCTAACTGGAGAGTAGTTGATTTTTTCTGCCAATAACCTAATGAAAATTACGTGGAAGATTTCTCAAACTTTGCTGATCTCTTTCTTACATCCATTCAGCTTCGTCCATAAAGCGAGCTTTGAGCTGCCTTTGGTCATGGTCCTCTGACAACTCCTTAAGTTTTTTAGGATTTGTGTTGATATAGAATGTCCCAATGCAGTCAAGGCAATGAATATCTGACTTGGATTCAGATATCTCCTTGTGATCATCAAATATTGTTTCTTGCTGCTAGACACCCCAAATTCACAAGTCCATTGATTCCTTTTCCCAACTTCTCCTGGATGTCTAACCAGTTCCATCAGCAGGAAGGCTTTTCCCTCCTGAATTGCTTCTCCATGCTCTTCTTCAGCCTCCCCAGTGCCTTCTACAGTCAGCAACCCTCTCCACCCTGTTTATTTGCACACTGGAGAGAGCAAAAGCAGGGCTGGCAGTAACATGCTGCTGAAGACATGCAGTGCCTTAGAAATGACCAGAGAAAGCACTGTGTGAGGGTGTGGGAAGGAATCAGAGAAATTCAGCTAAGTGCAAATTGAATATGAGTGAGAAACCCAGTCAACAGGGCAGTTCTGAAAGAAAGCAAATAGTTAACCTTCCATTTTTACCTTGGGTGTCTGAGTAAAAGTCAGTTTGCTTTGTGATTAAGAATGATCTTTTCAGGTGTCTGAGAGAGGAATGTGAAATCCAGCAGTAAAAAGATGAATCAGAGTCTACTGTGGTTGATTTGTAAAGTCCCACTGCATAGCAGAAGATAACAAATCCCCAGACTGAATTCTTCCATGTTCAGGAGATTCAAGACAATAAGGCAATTATTTTTTTCTGTCCTGCAGCACTCGGCTTTCCAGTATAACGAGAGATTTCAGTGAGAGCCTGATGTGCATCCAGAACTCTCAGAGCTTGAAGCGAGGAAGATGCAACAAGGTCAGTGCTATCACCTCTTTGGGATGTGGATGCCTGCAGTTCCACGTATGCAAAATTCTGGGTTTTAATTAGGGAGGTTGTAGCAGACAGTGTGATAATTCCCTCTTAACGTGCTGATTAAACAAATCGAACACTTGACTGATCAAGGGATGGAAATCAGCTGAAGTCAGCTTGAAACAAAACTACTTTCAGCAAAGCAAACCAAGAACTGCACTCTGATTTGTGTTCTCCCTGAACTGAACTGAAATACTGTGCATATTGTACACTGACACCTCTCCTCCTCATCATTTCTAGACTATTTGATCCCCCCTTTTTATTTGTCCATTAGTAATTTAGTTCCCATTTTCCACTAACTGCATTTTCTGAAGGAGAAGTCAAAGAATTATGATTTGAAAAAGGTGAACAAACAGTGACCTTGTCCAAATGGAACACATCTTCACTTTTGGAAAGACCGAATAACAAGTGATGTCTTAAAAATCTTCCTCAGCTTTTTTCTTTTTGCCTCAGATAAACTTTGATGCATTTACTCGTGATTCCTGAACGTTTTTTGTCCCTGTGCTACTTCTTTTTTCCAGTGAAGCAACAAGTGTTTTGAGTGTTTCATCCAGCTCTAGCTCAGCAACTGCCTTGTGCACGCAAGAATGAAAGCCACTGAAGTGCTATCTGTGTTTTTTTTGTACTCTCTATTCCCAGCTCTGTGATTTGTGCTCCTTCAGCAGAGAACTTCAGAAGATGCTTGGAGTGCCTGCTGATCTTCAGGGAAAGCCCCTAGATTTCCTTGTTTATTATTCATGGGGCTTTCCCCACCTGGGGCAGAAAATAGCACCACATTTTGAAAGTTTAAACAAAGGAGTGGTCATAAATAGAATTTGTTAAGCCATGCAAGTGGGAAGAATGCACACAGAAAGTAATTTTTTCCATAGTTTTCAGGATGTTTCCTTAGAATAGCATTCATAACACAACTTAGGACATTAATAGTTACCAAACCCCCGGGAGTACTGAAGAAAATTAATGGAAGTCTGTTGCTTTGTAACCATGATTTTTATAACAAGATTGGTAGGACAGAAAGAATAAATTAATGGAGCTGAAAAGTAGAAAATAAAAAGAAGGGAAAAAAAAGAAAGGGAGAAATGAAAGATAGAGGGAGGGAGGAGAGAGGGAGGGAAGGAAGGGAAGGAAGGGAAGGAAGGGAAGGAAGGGAAGGAAGGGAAGGAAGGAAGGGAAGGGAAGGAAGGGAAGGAAGGGAGGTAAGGGAAGGAAGGGAAGGAAGGGAAGGAAGGGAAGGAAGGGAAGGAAGGAAGAGGCATTAGAAATAGCATGCTGCTGTCCTCAGCTGCCTGGAGCAAATGGCCCCAAGTCCTAGAGCTAACCAAGCCATCAGAAATAACAGTATGTTTATGTACCCATAGATGTCCTGAAAACGTGGCAGGAAAGAATGCCATACCCAGAGAAGACATTTTCACTTATTAATTACTGGTATTTACTACTTTGCTTCCCAACAGTAACAGTATCAGCAGTGGTGTATTTTGATCATTGCCAAAAGACAGCATATCATCTTGGAAATATTAGAGAAGGAAAAGAAACATGACAGATTCAGAAGGCATTCTGCATGCCATTAACCAGCCTGTGATGTCTCTGCATCTCAGATTATGTGCTTCATAGTTCAGACAGGTGTTGCAGTGGAGGTCAACAGATATTTAAACCTGTCAGTAAGTCAACGAATCTGTGCTTTATCCCTGTGGAGTGGGAACTCTTTTGGGCAAACGGATGTGTATCTCTTGTTTGCACTTAAAAAAGCAGGGAAGTCATGATGAAAGGAGTCTGCTTATCCCTGAAGCTTGAAGTAAATGGAGCTGGCCATAACTCCAGAAGTAAGCATGTGTGTAAGTTGCTTTTACTCCCTGCTATCTTCAAATTCATCTTCTTTTCTTCAGTGGCTCTTAGCATATGTTCATATCATGCTAAAAAGCACTTCTCCAGCACAGTGGGCCACAACTGCTGTCTTTCAGGTTTTCAGCAGTGTAAGGACATCTGTTTTCTATTTGCAAGAGGTGCCAAATCTCACAGAAGCATTAAACTTTCCAACAAAATGAGAGAGTCTGAGTCAAATCTTCAATAACCACTAACTGTTAGACATTAAACGTTAAATGTTCTTAATCCTTCTGGTCTCAGATCCACTGGTGGTGAATATCTTGCTTTGCAGGCTAGAGTGGGAGAGAAAAGGAAATCAAAGAGCAGATGTGAAATACGCTGCTTAAGTAAGACTTAGCTTCAAAACCTGCGTGTGTTCAGACACTATTCTAGTACACAGTCTTCACAAATTATGAAATCAGACCTTTTTCTAGCTCCTTTTCTTCTAAGCAAAATAAATAAAGTGGAGAGAAAATTCTTATCCTTGAACCAAAGCCTTCATCAAGACCAGTTTGGAGCACGAAGTTACCAAATCAGAGATATCCCAAGCCTGACAGCTGCACAATTTTCCAAAACTGTCACAGCTGAGGGCTTTGTTTCTGGAACGATGGGCTCCATGATGGGTTACTTACTGTCAGCTGGGCTGTTCATTTGACAGACTGGCAGAGGTAGAAGTAGTAACAGAGTCATTAACTCTTCCTCCTCGGTTTTTGGCTGCCACTTTTAGCGCTGGGTTCATCAGTGACCACGTAGCAGAAGGTTCAGCAGGAGGACAACACTCACCAGGTTTTATCACCCCATGCATTTGCCAAATGCCAACGCTAGATGGTGCCCCTAAACCTCCTGTAAAATCTGAAATGGTTGGGTCTTGGTCTCATTAAAACCTATAACATAGGCCCATGATTGTCTGTGTGTCTGTGTGTATGCCTGTGTGTGTGTGTGTCTGTCTGTCTGTGTGTTTCTCAGTGTCTGCATGCATGTGCACATGTGCACAGCATGACACATTCACGGAAAAGTACCATGCAAGGAAGGCAAGGAGTATTGTCTTTGCATTTTTTCCATTGCAATTTGCTGGCTTGCCAGCAGATGGCAACATAGGAGCAGTTTCCATCAAAATCAACGGCAGGCATTGCTTTTGGAGCAACCTGTGTGTGTGTGTGTGTGATTTTGGAGGGGGGAATGGGGGATTTTGGGGGAAAATGGGGGATTTGGGGGATCCTATAAAGGGATTTTTGGGGTAAGAATGGGATTTTGGAGGAGAATGGGGGATTTTTGGGGAGGAAATGGGCGATTTCCATGTTTGGTGTATGTTTGGTGTATGTTTGGTGGCCCTGCTAGGCAGGGGGGTTGGAACTACATGATCCTTGAGGTCCCTTCCAACCCGGGTGATTCTGTGATTCTGTGTGATTCTGTGATTTTTGGGAACTTATAAAGGGATTTTTGGGCTAAAAATGGGATTTTGGGGAGAAAATGGGGGATTTTGGGGATCCTATAAAGGGATTTTGGGGGTAAAAATGGGATTTTGGGGGAGAATGGGGGATTTTGGGGAGGAAATGGGGGATTTTGGGGAACACATAAAGGGATTTTGGGGGGTAAAAATCCTTCTCCCATCCCCTAATCCCCAATTTCCCACCCCATAACCCCCATTTGCTGCCCCACACCCCGTTTTCCCACCATTTTTCCACCCTAAATCCTCTTTTCCCACTCCACACCATTTCCCCCCCACACCCCCATTTCCTGCCCCATAACCCCCACTTCCTGCCCCCCCCCTTTAAATCCCCATTTCCCCACCCAGTGTCCCCATTTCCCCATCCCCTTTTCTCACCCACCCCCCATTTTCCCACCCTCAGGTTCCCACCTGCACCACATTTTCCTGTCATCTTCCCGCCCCCATTTTCTCATCCCACATTCCATTTTCCCTCATCTTCCCGCTTCTCACCCCCGTTATTTTCCCGCCCCGTTTTCCCACCTCTCACCCCCGTTATTTTCCCGCCCCATTTTCCCTCCTTATTTTCCCGCCTTTCACCCCCATTATTTTCTCACCTCCATTTTCCCGTCCCCTTTTCCCACCCTCACCCCCCAATGGCCCACCCTACAACCCCATTATTTCCCCCCCCCATTATTTTCCCACCTGTTATTCCCCGCCATTCCCCCCCCATTATTTCCCCCCATTACTTCCCACCTCCCCACCCCATTTTCCCACACCCCTTTATTCCCCCCCTTATTTCCCTCCATTATAACCCACTCCCCATTTTCCCACTCCCCCATTATTGCCCCCCCATTTTCCCACCCCCTATTATTCCTCCATCTCCCCCCCCAATTTCCTCCCCCAATTATTTCCTCATTATTTCCTCCTCCCCCATTATTTACCCCCTCGCCGCCCGCACCACGCGCGTTTTTTTTTCCCGCGCCTGAACCAAGCGCCTTCTTTTTCCCGCGCCCCGAACACGCGCTTTTTCCCCGCGCATGCGCAGCGCCCCCCTCCTCCCCCCCCCCATTTTCCCGCCGCCACCGCAGCGCCCGCGCTCCCCCCACCCCCCCTCCCTTTTCTTTTCCTCCCCCCTTCCCCCCCCCTTTTCAGCACAGAGGAGAAAAAAAAAAAAAAAAAAAAAAAGGGAGAAAAAAAAACCCGAATTTTTAAAAAAATTTTTTTTTTTGAAGGGGGGGACTCAAAAAATTGGGGAAACAAAAAGGAAAAAAAAAAGGCGGGGGGACTGCGGTGTATTTCTGGGGCCTGTGTGTCTGTCTGTGTGTCTGTGTGTCTCTGTCTGTCTGTCCAACCTGTCCAAATCCCTGTGCAGGGCCTTCCTACAGGCAGAATGACACTTCTTCTAACTTCATGTCAACTGCAATCTCACTGAGGGTGCACTCAATGCCTTCATCCAGGTCATCAATGAAGATGTTGGACAGGCCTCTGCGCCGTCAGACCCCTGGGGAACCCGACTCATGACCAGGCAGCATCTGGATGTGACTCCATTTACCACTGATCTCTGGGCCTGGCCATTCAGCCAGTTCTTTACCCAGCAAAGAGTGCCTCTGTGCAAGCCGTGGGCTGCCAGCTTCTCCAGGAGCACTGGTCCACAGCTTCATGTGATGACAAACTTCTATGATGCTATGATTCTGTGTGTGTGGCCACCTGATAAGCAGAGATGCAGACAGAGATATCTCATTTCTTCCTTGCCTCTGTCTTCAACAATGACAATGAGGTCTAGAGATACCTGCTGGAGGACTAAGCTACAGGACCGTGCCTGCAGTAATGATAAACTCCCAACCAACACTGAGTTTGTCTGGGATTTTGTGCTCCAGCTGGATGCATGTAAGTCTATGCTGCCTGATGGCATTCCTCCTAAGGTTGTCAGAGAGATGGCTGATGTCATTGACATTTCTCTCACCTACTTTTCAACAGTCTTGGGAATCTAGAGAACTCCTAGTCAACCGAAATCTAGAAAACATTGTGCCAGTTTTCAAGAAGAGCCAGATGGAACATGTTAATAGTTAATAGCTAAAGGCCTGTCACCCTCAATTCAAGATCTGGCAGCATTACAGAGAAGATTATCTTGTGAGTTAACAAAGAATACAAGCTATTGAGCAGGTCCAGAGGAGGGCCTGGAGAAGAGGAGGCTCCAGGCAGATCTTATAGCAACTATCCAGTACCTGAAGGGTGCTGTGCTGCATGGCTACAGAACCGTTCCATTTGCCAGCTGAGTTAGATGTGCTGCCTCTTAGATGTACTCGTGCACTTCTCTTCTTTGCCTGTAGCTTGCGCTGTCACTGCCTGCAAGAGTACAGCTGGTAGAACTGCCCGTCCATCGTGTGAACACAGAGCTCACACAGAGCAGTCTTATCACTGCAGGATGTGCAGAGTGAACCGACTGACAGCACACATTGCAGCAGGCAGCCTGTGATTGGTGCCTCACTGTGTTTTAGATCAAAAGCTGTGTGCCATTTCCAGCTGAACCCTAGGCAGGTTGTTTAAACCTAAGAGGTCAAAACTGCATTATTCATTCCAAGACAGTTTAGTAAAGAAGCAGTTTAAGATGAGAGGGTTTTTTATATATAAATATGCATAAATGCACACACATTCCACTGAGTGAATAGAAGAAGTAAATACACTTCTGCAGATGCTGGAAATTCTTTCTTTGCTCACACACCCTTTTTGCCATCAGATGTGTGTTTCATGTCATCTAGTTGTGCCGTCATACATCTCCGTTAGCAGAGGGCTTTGAGACCTTTCCATCAGTAATCCCAATGGTTGCCATGAAGACATGCATCCAGGATTTACAGCCACTTGTACTTCCCTCAAATCATTAATCATAGAATCATAGAATCATAGAATCATAGAATCACTAAGGTTGGAAAAGACCTAGAAGATCACCCAGTCCAACCGTTCACCTATTCCCAATAGCTCCTACTAAACCATGTCCCTCAACGCAACATCCAGTCTTTCCTTGAACACCCCCAGGGTCGGTGACTCCACCACCTCCCTGGGCATCCATTCCAGTGCCTGACCACCCTTTCTGAAAAGTAATACTTCCTCATGTCCAGCCTGAATCTCCCCTGCCGTAGCTTGAAACCATTCCCCCTGGTCCTATCACTAATGACACGAGAGAAGAGGCCGACCCCCAGCTCACTACAACCTCCCTTCAGGAAGTTATAGAGAGCAATAAGGTCTCCCCTGAGCCTCCTCTTCTCCAGGCTGAACATTCCCAGCTCCTTCAGCCTCTCCTCATATGGCCTGTGCTCCAGACCCCTCACCAGCTTCGTTGCCCTTCTTTGAACACGCTCCAGGGCCTCAATATCTTTCTTGCAGTGAGGGGCCCAAAACTGGACACAGTACTCGAGGTGCGGCCTGACGAGTGCTGAATATAGGGGAACAATCACCTCTCTGCTCCTGCTTGCAACACTGTTTCTGATGCAAGCCAGGATGCCATTGGCCTTCTTGGCCACCTGGGCACACTGTCGGCTCATGTTCAGCCGAGCATCAATCAATACCCCCAGGTCCATTTCCTCTACGCAGTCCTCCAGCCACACCGCCCCAAGCCTGTAGCGTCGCCTGGGGTTGTTGTGGCCGAAGTGCAGGACCCGGCATTTGGCCTTGTTGAAACTCATCCCATTGGCTCCAGCCCAGCTCTCCAGCCTGTCCAGATCCCTCTGTAGGGCCTCGCTACCCCCAGGCAGATCCACGCTTCCAGCCAATTTGGTGTCATCTGCGAATTTACTGAGGGTGCACTCGATGCCCTCATCGAGGTCATCTATAAAGATATTGAAGAGGACAGGCCCCAGCACCGACCCCTGCGGAACACCACTCACGACCGGTCGCCAGCTGGATTTGACTCCATTCACCACCACTCTCTGCGCCCGGCCCTCCAGCCAGCTCCTTACCCAGCCAAGAGTGTACCCATCCAAGCCTCTGACTGCCAGCTTCTGCAGGAGAATGCTGTGGGAGACAGTGTCAAAGGCTTTGCTGAAGTCTAGGTAGACCACATCAACAGCCTTTCCTTCATCCACCAGATGGGTCACTAGATCATAGAAGGAGATCAGGTTGGTCAAACAGGACCTGCCCTTCATGAACCCATGCTGGCTAGGCCTGATCCCCCGCTCATCCCGCACATGCCGCATGATCTCCCTCAAGACGATCTGCTCCATAACCTTCCCTGGCACCGAGGTCAGGCTGACAGGCCTGTAGTTCCCCGGATCCTCCTTACGACCTTTCTTATAAATGGGAGTCACATTGGCAAGCCTCCAGTCATCTGGGACCTCACCAGTCAACAAGGAGCGCTGACAGATGATGGAAAGCGGCTCAGCTATCACCTCCGCCAGTTCCCTCAGCACTCTCGGGTGGATCTCATCTGGCCCCATCGACTTGTGACAGTCCAGCTGGAGCAGTAGGTCTCTGACTGTTTCTTTCAGAATCGCAGGGGGGTTAGTGTGCTCCCCGGCCGAGATTACCAGGTCAGAGAGAGGGGTATCCTGAGGATAACTGGTCTGACTTTTAAAGACAGACGTAAAGAAGGCATTCAGAACCTCCGCCTTTTCCTTATCCTCAGTGGTCACATTCCCAGCCTCATCCAGCAAAGAGTGGATATTCTCCTTTGTCCTCCTCTTACTGTTAATGTATTTATAAAAGAGTTTCTTATTCCTTTTCACACCAGCAGCTAGGTTAAATTCAAGCTGGGCTTTTGCCTTTCTGATTTCACCTCTACACATCCTAACAACTTCCCTGTATTCATTTTGAGTGGCCTGTCCCTCTTTCCACAGGCGGTAGATTCTCTTTTTCTCCCGGAGCCTCAGGAATAGCTCCCTATTCATCCACGCCGGTCTTCTTCCCCGCCGGCTCATTTTGCAGCTCAGGGGGACTGCCTGCTCCTGCGCCCTTAAGACTTCCTTTTTGAAGAGCAACCAGCTCTCTTGGACCCCTTTGCTTGCTAGGACTGAATGCCAGGGGACTCCCCCTATTAGTCCCCTGAACAATTCAAAGTCCGCCCTCCTGAAGTCCAAGGTAGCAGTATTACTATTCCCCCTCCAGGCTCCACCGTGAATCACGAAGTCTATCATTTCATGATCACTCTGTCCAAGACAGCCTCAACCTCCACATCTCCCACCAAACCTTCCCTGTTTGTGAACAGCAGGTCTAGTGGGGCAGTTCCTCTCGTGGGCTCTCCGACCAGCTGTATCAGGAAGTTGTCCTCTACGCATTCCAGAAACCTCCTAGACTGCTTCCTTTGTGCTGTGCTGTACTCCCAGCATACGTCAGGGAAGTTAAAGTCCCCCATGAGGACAAGGGCAGGCGACTGTGCAGCTCGTGCCAGCTGCTTATAGAATACCTCGTCTGTTTCTTCATCTTGATTTGGGGGTCTATAACAGACGCCCACCAGGGTGCCTGTCTTGTCAGCCCTTCCTCTGATCTTTACCCATAGGGATTCAACATTATCGTCCCCAGTCATAATCTCAGTAGCGTAAAAGCATTCCCTAACATAGAGAGCTACACCTCCACCCCGCCTTCCTTGCCTATCTTTCCTGAAGAGTTTATAGCCATCCATTGCAGCACTCCAATCGTGGGAGCAATCCCACCACGTTTCCGTTATGGCTACTAGGTCATAGTTTGCCTGCTGCACAGTGGCTTCCAACTCTTCTTGTTTGTTGCCCATGCTGCGTGCATTAGTGTAGACGCACCTCAGCTGAGCCCCTCGCCTCTCACCTAATCCCACTACCACTTCCCCAGGCTGCTCTCTAGCAGGCCTGGCTTTATCCCCCTCCCCCTTCCTATCTAGTTTAAAGCCCTCTCTACAAGTCCCGCCAGCTCCTGGGCAAGTATCCGTCTCCCTTTTGGAGACAAGCAATTCCCATCAGTAGACCTCAGGCCAGATGCCGAGTAGACCACCCCATGATCAAAGAATCCAAAATTTTTACGCTTGCACCAGCCTCTCAGCCATGCATTTATAAGATGGCTTTTCCTGGTCATCTCAGCGTTCATCCCTGTCACCAAGGGAATGCTGGCAAACACTGCTTGTATGCCCGCTCCATCAACTAACTTCCCCAGTCTCCTAAAATAATTTTTTATAATCCTCAGGCTTCTAACAGGGATCTCATCACTGCCGGCCTGAACTATCAATAGAGGATAATAATCAGAGGGGCGGATAAGGCTGGGGAGTTTTCTAGAAATATCCCTGACCCGGGCTGCAGGAAGGCAGCACACCTCCCTACGGGTAGGGTCAGGACGACATATTGGACCCTCTGTTCCTCTCAGAAGAGAGTCACCTACAACTACCACTCTCCTTTCTTTCTTGGAGGAGGCAGTCTTTAAACGCGGAGCTGACCGCCTCACCTTAGGCAAGCTTGGCGGCAGTGCTCCCACATTATCATCAGTCACCTCTCCCTCTGGCTTCAGGGTTTCATACCTATTACAGAGAGGGATCAGGGGAACCGAGGTAGGTCGAGAACTTGGGGGTTGCCTGCGACGCCGGGATGAGACCAGCTGCCATTCCTCATCTTCTCTCAAGCTGTCTCTCCCTGTTTGACTACAATGAGAGAGAGGGTCCATTGTTCTCTCCGTCTGGGTAGTGCAATCTCAATCTCACCCCCCGTGGCTCAAAGATTGCTTGAAATGAAGCATAAGTAACCTCCACTTACGGAGGTGAGGGAAGAAAAGGGAGAAAATAAAGAAGCAAACAACTAGGAGGGGAGGAGGAGGGGGAGAAGGTAAGCTGATGGTCACACAGTTACTACAAAAGATTTCTTGATCTTGGCTACAAATGTTGCCCTGATTGTTGGACTTGTCCATCAGTAGAAGTGGTTACAAAGTACATGGAGGATGCAAGACATTGCACAAATTGAATAAAACCTGGCATCATACAAGGAACAAATGTAAGAGTTGCAGCAGCATACAGGGTACGTTTCACCCATGGGCAATTTGTTCAGCAACTTCTTCGTTATCATTCCATTTTTAACAGCAATTAGAGTCACTCAATTTGCCACAGACCTCAAGGTGACTCTTGAGGAGCGTTGACACGGATGTTACATAAGGAATAGAAGGTAGAAAGTGAAAAGAGACAACCTCACATCTGGCAGTGACCATTCCTCTAACAATAACCAAAAATAGCAAACAAATAAAGCAAACTGAGCTCTTTGTGTCAGCTGCTTTCCACACCCAGGAAGTCCCAGTGTAAGCCAGGATTCAGATGGAATTCTTCAGTACAGGCTGTGGTGTTCATGAATAGCCATACAACCTTGCACTACAGTTACTGCACCAAAAGCCAATCCAGTCCAGTTTGACAGTGTGTGGACTCGTCACACATGTTTTATAAGATGGTTTTGTGTCTCGAGAACTCTCTATGTGAGCATTTCCAAAGCAATTCAAGTGTTGAGAGGTATAAATCCTAGTTTGGCAGCTTCAAGTCTTCAAGTCTTCTTACAGGACACCCTCAGTACAAACCATCAGAGAGGTCATCCCAAAAACATACTTACCAAAACTTAGGCACTGTGCAGCAACCATGTTTTGGATGGAACTCCTGGGCTGGTGTGACACTGACAAGCATCAGTGCCAAAGGCTTTATGATAGATTTCATTTGTGGCCACTTCTAACAGATATTAGATGGGTCCCTTGATTCATTCCCCAGTTTGTCAGGAATTTGGAAACACTGTGGAAGAGTTGCATGCAAGTCACAATCAGTTTGGTAAAAAGGGATGAAAGAAGGTGTTGAAAGGAGTGGTATCACTGTGCAGGGAGTGCCAGTAAGCCAGGATGAGCTGTAAAACCTCTGAACCCAGCTGTGAAGTTTAACAGATCTGAGGACTGACATCAATCACCACCCACACCCACAGCAACACAACACATAGCACTACTGCATCCAAAAAGTGTAATCAAGAGGTACATTCAGTATTCTAGCATGACCAAATCTGCAGTATTTCTGTCACAAAGCACAAATGGCTAAAATCAGCGTTCAGCCTTTCTGTGTTCTGTTAAGGTCCCACGGGGATCTTCTGTAAAAGACAAAAAGGCACCAAGTTGCCCTTGTTGGGCTGTGTTCACGTGGCTAAAAATGAGGGAACAATCCAGCACGTGCTGATTTCATATTCCTTTCTCAGGGTGTCTGCAGCCTTCCAAGGATATTTGTTAATGGATCCCGTTATGGTTAGGGAAGCTGGCCTGAAAACTCACGATGAAGCTTTCCAAAATGTGGCTGCTTGCAGCTCCAGGAGGTGCACACAGAAACCTGTCAAACTGCATTGGAAGGACAGCACTCTCAGGGTGGGTGTCCTGCCTTTAGCTGCGCCTTACATCAATGTCTTGCTCCGATCCACAGCAGGCAGAGGAGGCTCTTTAATATCTGTGTACCCAGCGTGAGATGAAGAAACAATGCTTCAAACGCTGGTCGACCAGTTTATTACAAATCTTAGTCAGGGAGATGGGGAAGGGGAGGAAGGACGCTGCTGTGAATGAGGGAAATGGGGAAGGGAAGGAGGGCGATAGAAAAGCTAGGAAAGAAGAAGCAAGGAGTCTTTATGGGAAGCAAGAGGGAGGTTGTCAGCACCGTGGATCCAGCGTGGTTCGTGGTTCAGTCTTTGATCTTCAGTAGTAGTGAGTGGTCAGGCATCGTTGCTCTGTTGACGACAGCAACGGTGACCGTGGCCATGATGGCCCCTTTTCAGTGCTTTCCAAGGGGTCGAGTCAGCTGTCTTTGGAGTGACAGCTCAAATCCAAAGTGCTCGAGTCAGCTCTCCTTGGAGTGGCAGCTTCTGGCTCTGGATCTCAGCAGAGTATTTTTCAATAGTTGTTACAGATTCACACTCAGAAGTCAAAACCAGCATTGCAAGTAGATGTTAAGGATGACACACTAACAGCATGCAAGACATCTGCCATACATGTTCCAGAAGATACTGGTAAGTGTGAATGCAATACACACTGCTCTCACAGGCAGTATGAAAGATTCATTTCTCGCTTCCCCAGTTGATGCCTACCTGATGGATGGCAGCTGGTTGCTGGTGTCAGCACACCATCTTGTGGCTGCCTGCTCCAACTGGGAGTGCTGCTGTTACGCCCAGCACAGCACCCAGCTGCAGCTGCCTCCTGGTCATGCAGTGCTGGGAGCCACTTTATTTCATCACCATCAGGACTCAGCTTTTCAGGACTCAGGACTTTTGTTTGTGAGGAACAAAATCGTTGAAAGTAAAATAAAATCTATATACGTGGAGGAATTAAGCTGATATTTAAGTCTAAATTACTGCTAATGACTTCTCTGAGCATGCACTTACAGAATTAGGAAGGAACAAAAGCTGGGGAGAATTTGACCAGAGTTATCAAACTAGGCATGGTAATCTGCTCTCTTTAATTAATCTACTTTAACTATGACCTCACTGTTACCACTGGGCTCATCTTGGGTGCAGATCATTCATGGAAAGATGACACCTAGTAAGAAAGCAAAGATGCTAACCAGCATTCCTCATTGATTACATGTTAAATCCAAGCATTTCCCATGAACTGCAGTGTTTACAAAACATTATTCATACAAATTTCAGTATCATTTCAGATCACTGAATGTGACTGATTGATTTATTCATCCATTCATTCACTTACTCAGGTATTTATGTAAGTGCAGATGTCATTTCACTGTTTTTCTACACCTGTGATTAGTGATCCCTCTTTTTTTTTTTTTTTTTTTAAATCTATTTTACAGTGCAAAGAGCAGCAAATGGTTTCACTTGATTTGATTTCCTAGCCAAGATAATGCAGGCATATATATATATTTATATATATACATATATATATATAGTGTACATCAAACTGGAGGCCTGTTGCTTTTCCAGTTATGGGTATTGTGGTCCCCTTTTACTCTGCAGTAACCTACAAAGAATTTGGAAAGGTGTTTCAAAATCCCTGTGCTGTGATTACCTTCCACAAGCAATGACACAGCCACCATGCTGACAATAATTCTTCTCAGAAACAGTGTAGAAGATGGATCAGCCCACGTGATGCATATTGAAATTTGTATACAGCAAAACCTTCTGAGCTCAGGATTATTCTGTACACTCCTCTAATATCCTTCTATTGCCCCTCCTGTAGAGAGCTGCCTCCTTCTCTTGGGATTGTTTCCTGGTTGATACACCTGTAGAAGCCTTTCTTGTTCTTCTTTGCACCCCTTTTCAAGTCCAGCTCCAGCTGACCACATTCTGCACAGCCTGGCAGCACCCCTTTACTACCTCCAGGACAGCTGTCCCTGCTTCCACTGCTTGTGCATTTCCTTCTTGCTCTCTGCTTAGCCCAGCAGGTCCCAGTTCAGCCATGCCTGACTCTGACCTTCCTTTCCTGACTTCCTGCACCTGGAGACGGAGAGCTCTTGTGCACTAAGGAAGGCTTCCTCAGACATCTGCCTGCCCTGCTCTGCTCCCTTGTCTTTGAGGGCAATTTCCCAGGTGGGTTTGTTGACTAGCTCCCCAAGGAGCTGGAAGTTGGCTTTCCTAAGCTTCAGTGTTCTCTTAGATCTTACAAAGATTTCACCCTCTGTCTGTCCCGTGTCTCTCAAGATGGAACTCCAGCATTACATGGAGTGTAGATGTCACTACAGCCCAGGCAGCCTCTATAACTACATAATCTGGGGAAGGAGGAGGACTTGGGCAGTTGAGGGTTGTTATTTCCCTTTGTATCCTGTCATTAGTGTGACTTTGCCTCCACAGAAGCCTTGTTTTTAAGACATTTTCAAGACTTTTAAGACACTCTAATGACACTTCTGATACAGTTTTAAAGTCGTATTAACTATAAGAAAAAAAAACAACAGCAACAAAAAACCCAACAACCAACACTGAATGTCAGAATATCATATCAGAATATCAAAGTAGCACAAAAAAGTGACAGAAGCAGGATACTAAGCAAACTAATGGAGAACAAACAGGTTTCTGAAGAAGCTGAAAAAAGTGTCTCTAGATTTTACAGAAATGCTCTTAAATTTCTTTACCACTTAACTGTCCTTTTTTATCCTGACATTCACCTGGGCTTTTAGTAGTATGAAATATCAGACTTGCAGACTGCTACTTACTCCAGCATGAAGGCAGCTTTTCACAAGGAAAAATCATTCATTTTCATATCAATTATGCTGAATCCCAAGGGGCAGTGATTTGCCTGAGGCTACAGTGCCTTTCTTCCTATCAGCTGTGAGTTATTGCTACTTCATAATAAGAAATCTGGAAACACTGGATTGCGGAACTTCCTGCATCTCTCCTTGACGTACACTGAAGGAGGGCTGGGAATAAATTGAAGTTCAATCTTTCTGATGTCTGTCACTTTTCAGTCCTCCCAGTGAGGCTGTTTAAGCGGACTTGAAACAGAAGTGGTTTAACTGTGCTGAAGGCAAGCCATATATGGTGTTCTGTAGAGTGAGAAGACAGTTTGATCCTTCTGAGCTATCACTGATTTAATGTTAAAATGAGTATTCCTTTTCTATTATTTAAGTAAAGTTAATGACATCATTAAACACTCTTAGAAAATTCAGGGAAATCCTTTGGTCTCATGCACTTGCCTTTCAAAAATGGAAGGAAAGACAGCCGCATTCTTTCGAACATTTTCATACAAATCAACGTTCATTGGTGCTACAAATTTCTACTGCACAGGTGTCAATGCAGTGTCTGTTTTCAGCCTTACTGACGCACACAAAAATGACATTCAAGATCTTCTTGGATCCTTTGCACTCCCCAAGATTCCTGACCAAACCAGAAGGTAACTCCAGCTGAGGTCACCTGGAATTCTGTCACCTTCTAGTGGGTGCCGTTACTTGGCCAGAAAACCCCTAACTTCCCCCAGAGCAGTGCTCTGCGTGTTTTTGTGCATCCTGTGACCAGAAGGCAGGCTATCGAGAGCCTTACTTTGGGACAAATATAGATTCACTTGCATTCGAGGGAAGAACTGTTACTGCTTCATCCCAACGAACAAAACAGCATTATTTATTATTTATCATCACTAAAAATTAAGATGATTATGCTCCTCTATGAGCCGACTGGAGCTGGCATCGATACAACACAGAGTCCCTAAAATAGCAGTAATAAAACACAGCACTGCCAGCATTACATGCAGAATATGTTTATTGCTTTCCAGCTATCAAAACATTTGAAAATATTAGCTGAATATGCTCCAGGTGAAGATATGGCACAAAGACACTGGGAATCATTCTCATTTTAAACATGTATCAAGAATAAGTGCAAAATGAATGGAATTAAAGAGGCACAGAGGCACAAATTACTGTATGCAAATCATTTAGTGTAATCTGTCATACAGCTCACAGGTGCTCTGATTCACCAGGGGAGAACAGCACACGAGCTTGACTGTGTTTGACTGACGCGGCAGTGGGTGAGAATGGAATGCAGCTATCAGCTGCACAGATGCTGGGCTCTTATTGCTTCTTCAGCACCCTGAGGACTGCAGCTCAGTCTTGAATCAGTCACGAGTTAACAAAAGGGGCAACTGATACCAAGCTGACATCAGAAAATGTCCTGTAAAAAATCGCGCAAAACGCACTCATCTTCACAGCCTTCGATATGGAGAGCAGTTAATTTTAAAACCGAACAAGAATTACGTCAATGACTGTGTAATTAACCATGTATGTCTGAATTCTTGCTGAACTGTGTAGCAGTGATTTACAGTATTGGAACCCTGTGCTCATACACAGCTGGATCCATGCTCACTCCATGCAACGAGGCGTGCTATCAACCTGAAAATCTGTGTTACTCGGGTCACTGAGATGAGTGACAAATTGCTTCAGTGTGACACATCAGATTTGATTACATGAATTGCAGTTCACACACATGTTCCTCCACACATGGAGGAAAGGTTAATTTGAAGGAAAAAAAAAAAAGTAACTGGTTTCAAAATGGGGGGAAATTTTAGTGCACCATTCCTATGGTGCTCCACAGTACTTTACGCCATAAGCATCTGCCAGGTTTTCCATGGGGAAATTGAGTCGGCCTTTCATCTGTGCACTACTATTATCTCTGTTGGTATCAATTTCTTCATCAAAACTTTCTGCAGTGTTTTGAAGCTCCTCCTCACAGCAGAAGAGTGGGGCACCCCACCAGAAAAAGACATCTGCAGGTTGGAAAAAGGCACAAGTCCTTGCTACCACAATCTTCACTGATGGGAATGCACAGAGGAATCTGCCCGTGTCTCTGTTTGTTTGCTTTTGTCTGCAGCTGCTGTGGAAAACGCTCATCCCATTTTCTATCCATATGCAACTGTTGAAACACCCGAAATTCTGAGCCACCTTCTTCAGAAATCTCTGCTGCTGGAAGGCAGAGGGTGGTAAAGAGGACAAGAGATCAAACATGCCATCAAAGTAAGATTGTTTTCTTCTGACAGCCAGCGTCCATCTCAGAATCAAATGGGAAAACCTAACTTCCTCGTTTCTCAGTCAGTAGGGTCAGGCTTCCTTTCATTAACAAGGGAATTAACTAGCTACTCACAGAAGGTCAGAACAGTACACAGGTGAGAAGGAAGAGTACATCATACACAGGACAAAGCTTTCATTAGGTCTTTTCGTTTCCTATTAGAAAGATGCTAATTTTATTAAGAAAGCTTCTCTGCTATCTCTCATTCAGTCTAGTTTAGCTGGCATTCATGGCACTGAGCTAAATTAGACCAGAGGGCATGGCCAAATGATTCTCCAACTTCCATCATTTCAAGTGTTAGAGGGAAATGCTGTTGAGTAAACTGTGAGGACGGATGCCTCTTTGGTGTTGTCCCTGTAGGTGGGAGTGGAATACTCCATCTTGCTAAACAGAAACAGGAAGGTCAAGGTTACTCAAAGGCAGAAATGACATTTGTGGAAAGTTTCACATTTGATTAAAGAAGAAAGACTGCGAGCTAAAGAAGCATGACTAGAAGCAATGGATGCTACATTATTTTGTATATAATGCTGTGATTCATAAACATGAATTAGCTGATGCTCAGGACAGTTGATCTATTGAGATTTAATGAGGAAAGTTCTGCCAATCGGTGTTAATAAAATTTCCCTGGCAAATATTTCTCTCATACGTGGAATACATCCATGTAAAGATGGCCAGGAGGACACGGACTACAAGAAGTAATTAACTGCAACCACTTCTGAATTCTCCCTTAATATAAGCCAAGACTTCCCACAGTTCTGACCTTTATTTTCAGGAAATGAATATTATATAGTGATGAAGATGGCTAAAAGCTTCAATGTTTTGGATGTGTTATACAGAGCCAAGACAAGAACCATTAAAACTCTGCACACATCGTAGTGGCAGAGCAACGAGGTACATTGTTTACGTCGCTTCTGTCAGTAACGGCACATTGTTTTTTGTCATATAATCCCCTACTACAAAGGAAGCAATTATAACATATTCCAATTCTTTTAAAATCTTCCTCAAGTTAAGAGTTATCTTAAGCAATTTCCATCCCTGAAAATGCTCAAGGCCAGGCTGGGTTGGCCTGGGTAATCTGCTCTAGAGGGAGGTATCCCTGCCCATCGCAGAGGGAAGATGCATGATCGATAAGGTCCCTTCCTACTCAAACTATGCTGTCATTCTGTGACTCTATGATTATTCATATATGCTTTCACCTGCATGAAGTTACTTGAAGTTTCACTGTTACATCATTTTTCGTACCACAGAATCACAGAATGGTTTGGGTTGGAAGGGACCCTTAAGATCACCCAGTTCCAACCCCCTGCTGTAGGCATGGACACCTCTCTGTAGACCGGGTTGTTCACAGCCCGATCCAGACTGGCCTTGAGTGCCTCCAGGTAGGGGGCATCTACAGCATCTCTGGGCAACCTGTGCCAATGTCCCACCACCCTCAAAATCCTGCGTTAGGTGTCATTTGATGGATGGGAACATCTAACAGAGGGGAGTTAGTACTCTTCTTCCCTGAGAAAATGAAGTAAAGTTTGGGGGGGAACGTCTAATAAAATATAAACCCCTAGTTGTATAGGCTGTGGCCAAAGGTTAGAATTACTGTAAAAATACCCAATCCCAGAGCAAAACTGGAATCTTTAAGTAACTTTATATCCAGTGCTGAGTATTCATGCCTCAATTCATTAATTTGCAAAATAATCCCGCATTTCATCGTGTTTGCTGCCAACATTTGAGCCGTTTGAGATTCCATTGGAGCTGATTTCTTCCTTTTCACTGAAGTTGGTTGTGTACAGTTTGACAGTTTGATCAGAGACCCGGGGTTTATTGTGTAGAAATGGTCTGTGTAAGTCCCAGTGGAGACATTAAACACAGCTTTCCATATTCAGCAATGTAAGGTTTAATGTCAAGAAAAGGGTGTTTCTGAAAGCAGTACCTGTAGCACATTCCCCCTCCTGGTTATTCACTCCATTCAGATACTTCTGTCATTGCTTCTGCAACACAAAGCCATGTATTGACAGCTGTATTCCATTTTCAAAGGCATAAAAGGGAAGAGTAAGAGCGTGAACCTAGGATCGGGTGGCATAAAGGTCGGGGTGTGAAAAGAATGGTAAAACTTAAAGTAGAGCAGGCTCCAAGGCTTGGAATGGAAACAGAGATTGGTAACTACACTGAAAAATCTGCAGTTACTGCAGAAAATCAAGTGCTCCTTTACTGATAACACAAAGACTCTCCAGCCACTGAAAGACACATGCTTGTCTGAAGCAGGTACTTAAAACTGCATCGCCGATTTTAAGCACTGGCCATTTCAAGCATTGTGCTGGAGGTGCAGCACAGGGATTGTCATGTCCAGGTCCAGGACTTGCAGCAGACACGTTACAGAACGTGCATCCAGCAGCAAAACGTAGATCAAGTCTGAGCTGCTATCTCAAGACATCATTATGCATTTGTTACAGGTACGAAACCTACTCCACCCCACCATCATGAAGCTTTTCTACTTTGACTCCATTCAATCTTCTGATTTCTGGATTTGGGAATGTTATTTTTCACTGGCTTCACTGACACTGAATTTGATGTGCAGTAGTGGAGTTACAGTTGAGTTAAACCAATGATTCGACATACTGACTGGCAATGTTAGTCTGATTTTACAGAAATCAGATTTTTTTTCTGTTTGCAGTCACTGTAACAACAACATGTAATGACTTGCTGTGACAGCATGAGCAAGGGGGGACAGCTGTGAAAAAAAATTGAGCCACTAAACATCTGTCTTAGCAACAAATGAAGTCTGAAGCAGCGTCATATTACTATTTTAGTCCATACATCTATCTTTTTCACACAGTTTTTCTGCCAGATTGTTAAAAATAACTTATTGCTGTCTGCAGGCTCTGTGATTCATAAGATTTTGCTCCAGTACTTTTAAGATCAGAGAATGCTGATGCAAAGTTCTCAGGCTAGTAAAGCCAGGATTTACAATTTGCCTTGGTTCTTTAAGGCAACACATTAATACCTGTAGTAACTACAGAAAGGTCCTGAAGGGACCATCAGTGACGTAGGTAGTTTAAATATGAATGCTGATTCAGTTATTCAATCAGCCAGGCATTATTTTATACAGCACATCTACCTCTCAGTGTTCATCTTTGGTCACTCTGGATGAGAATTAGAACTGTAAATAAAGCTTCTGCTCAGGAGGCAGAGTTCTAACAACAGGTGTAGTAGGTAATAAAGACACACAAGAGCAATTTATTCATAAGGTGACTAGTATTCAATCTGCTGCATTTTCAGTTGAGCCATGAACCAGATGCCAACCACATTCCTTAGAGGCTTGCTGCTAATTCCTTGGCAAGGCTACAATATAAGTAAGATTACTTCAAACAAGAGCTGTTTCTGCTCTATTCTTTAAATATCCCACAGTGCTGAAATTGGAATGAAAGGAGATAAGGAGCTCAGCAGCCATTTGCAATCCAATCACATGGATAAAACTGACCAGAGACAGGTTTTCCTGTACATGTTTTATCAAACTGAAGTTAAATACATCCAGTTTATTCTTCCTTTCATTCCCGTAAGTAGGTGTGCTGAATAATTTTGGCTGGGTGGCCACAAAGGGTTGCTGTAAATCGCTCTATGTCCAGGTGAAAGCCAGTGATGAATGACTGGTTCCATACTGGGATCCGTCCCGTTTAACGCCTTTATTAATGACACAGATGGTGGAACTGAGCGCACCCTCAGCAAGGTGGCTGATTATACTAAGCTGAGTGGTGCAACAGAAGGAAGGGATGCCAACAAAAGTGACCAGGACAAGCTTGGGAAGCGGACCCACTGCGTCCACTAATGGGATGTTCAACAATTCAACAGGGCTACTTCAGCTACCTTTAGAGATCTTTGGAAGACTCTGAAGTATTTTTAAAATGTTTTAACGATGTAGACATGGTGGTGCAGCAACGATTGAGAGGGAAATGTCCACTAAGTTATATAAGAAAAAGCATCTTTTGAATCCACCTTTAAGAAAAGTGGCACGGTTCAGCCAACAAAGGGCATGGCTTCAGGACGCCTGGGGGAGGCATCTTCTGTACTGCAGTGACAGCACTGTTTTCTTCCATCACTGCAGGTCTGTCACTTTGCTGTTGCTGAAGTTACAAAAGGGACACCTCAAGTCACCTTAACCAGCCCCATGGGAGAAAAGGCAGTGCCCTGTAAGATAGGTGGAGGCTTAATTTCAACGGTGATTAGTACTTACACTGCTATCCTGCTGCCCTCACGTGTTGGTATTTGGTATCGCTCAAGATACTGATAGGAATTCTGCAGGTCTCCCGTCAGAGCTCACACAGAATCAGATTTGAGTCTAACTATCAGTGTTTAAATCCCTTCTCCCCACCTCTGTCCCAGTCTTTGCTAAGAAAAACAGAAGTTGCTTCAGAGGAAAGCTAAACCTGTACACTTCAAAGCACTTAATCTTCAATGTCTCCGGAACCAAAATGACAGATTACTTTTCATGGTTCATCACAGACCTGCAGGAGTTGGAAAGGACCTCAAGAGGTCAGCAAATCCAGCCCCCAGTAACAGTGCAGCAATGTATAGATGTGGAAGAATTATGATCTTAAACACTTAACTCTGAAGGAAGAAGCACCTTGAACAATAAACTTAACTCAGAGTCCAAAAGTTACTTTCACTAGCTAGATCCTAGTCAGTGAGATCTCAAGTCCTCCTTTAACCACTTCATACAGCATTAAAACCAATAAACTTCTAAGCACTACTGCGTTGTGTCCTGGTCTCTATCCTTTATTGTGAAAGCTGTATGCACTGTACAGGAAGCAATTCAGTGCTACAATGAGTTCTTTCTTCTGGGCATTGTTTTTAACCCAGTAAATTTGTTCATGCAGCTGCTTCCAAACAGAAACATGGGAAGAATGGATGATTTACAATATGATAATACCTCCCTTTCAACAATATTAGGAATAAAGACTTTGAAGAAGACTGGCCTGTCAGATGATTTATTTTTTCATAGTTTGAACCAAAAGCTGTGTATTTCTTACCAAACAGTGCTGAAAACGATGACCACATCAACAGCTCTCAAGACGTTTCACAGAATGGCAGAGGTTAGAAGGAATCTCCTGAGGTCATCTTGCCCAAAGTCTCTGCTCAGGCAGAGCCTCCTACCTGCAGCAAGATGCCCAGCATCATGTTCATATGCTTTTTTGGATGCCACCAAGGATGGAGCACCCAGAACCCCTCAGGGCAACCTGTGAACGTGCGCAGTCACCCTCGGTGAGAAAGTGTTTCTTGATCTTCAGCCAGAACCTCCTGTGTTTCAATGTGTGCCCATTGCTTCCAGTCCTGCTGCTGCACTGACAGAAGCCTGCGTCCATCTTCTGTGCGCTGTCCCTTTGGGTATTTGTGCACACAGGTTGCTCAGCTGGCCCTAAGCCTTCCCTAAGCTGAACAGACCTGGCCTTTCTTTCTCTCAGGGATTCCACAACTAGAGATATTACTACGTCAGGTGCAGCCTCAGCAGTGCTGCTGTCATCAGTAGGCTGTTGCAGGTACAATGTAATCTCTGTCCACTCCTCCAGTCCTTTGATTTCTTTCAAAACTAATTGCACTGCACCCCACCCCAACAGAGCAGGAGCAAAGTGCACTGAAAATATAAGTAATAAGAGATTGCTCTGAAAGAATTTCTCTCCTGTTAATTGTTTTGGCAGTTGCTCCACATACAGTTAGGAATAAGAGTTAGTGCTATCACCTTGTTTATCTCCGAGTAAGAAGGTATTTGTTATCACTGTACATGGGTATGACTTCAGTGACCATATTACTATTACTGGGTGCTCACTGTCATAAACTTGCTGATGTACATCTTGGAAGTGTGGTAAATTATTTTCTTGAGGACACAAAGCAGGAGAGGGAATTAAATCAGCAGTATCATGCTGAGCTACAGAAGATCATTGGCATTGGACAGTTTTCGCTGTCATCCTGTCTCATGTTAACTGTCCAAAGAAACAAGTGAGAATTAATATACAACAGGATACGATTGGTGGGGTCCTGATCCAGTTAGGGACAACGAGAAAATAAGGCTGAAGCTTTCTTCTGTATCTTAGTACGTAGGATAACATGAAACAGCACACTGAACTCTTTGAAAATAAGTTTAATTTTATCCATTAGAAATATTATCCCCATAGGTCCACCTTTCCACAAAGGCTTAGATTTTAAAGGAAGAGAGTTCACATCTTCTTTTGAATTAATAAACAGCTAGATGATTAATTTCAGTATTAGATTCAGAATCTGGTCAGCTGAATAAGAAAGGAAGTCAATATCAGATAATCAGGAAGGAATAAAAATTAGATGTATGCCGTCAGTTAGTTTTTGGACCACTAAATATAACGCAGAACTGAACTTAGCAGTCAAAGGAAATGGACCAAATAGATAAAACCAGCATATGATCTTCAATATAGTTCCACAGATTCTGTCAGCGTTTTAATGACCTTTGCACCACGTTCTAAGGTAAGTCAAGCCAACTACAATTTTCAGTCGCCATTCAAAACTAATGAAAAGTTGTTTTCTTTAATGGGCAAAAGTGACAAGTTTCCTGATGCACAGAATCATTCAGCATGGTCAACAAGCCTTTCAAAAGGCTTGTTTAAAAGAACAAATCAAATCCAAGACGCCGCTGTTCACTGTACGGTTCGCTCTTCTCACTTCATTGTTACTGATTAGTTTTGCCGTGCTCACCAGAAGCAGGCCTGCGCCCAGCATTTTTGATTAAGACGCCATTTTACGAATCATGTAGTTCAGAATGCCTCCATTGTGGAAGTAAGTGAGCTCCACGTCCGTGTCAAACCTCATGATGGCATGAAAGGTTTTCCCAGTATCCAGCTGTTGAGGTTAAAGAGAGTCTCGTTCAAGCAGCAGGACTTACCACACGACAGTAAAATACAGGCTATTACGATAGTTTTCTAATCTGAATAGCTCAGATGAACAGCAAGTGGACACCAGTGCTTTTTTTTTAAGACAAGGGGCCACACCAGACCACAGCCAACATCTTCAGAGCAAGTTGGCTTGAAACAATATGGAGACTCCTTGCACTGCACTTACTGTCTCTAACTGATTTAAGGTCGACACAAGCCTAGTATGTAAGCTGCATGTAAGCTGACCACCCAATTAAGTGGTTACAATAACTGTCCATGTTTTTCTGTGCAGTCATTCTCCTGGCTTAGGTACAACAGTAACACTAATTGCATTAGCATTCACTGGAGCTCTGTATGGGAAGAAGAAAAGCAGAAAGACAGGAGCGGGAAGCGAATCAAATTACGTCAGTTTTGCTGAAAGCTGCTCTCATCAGTGACTTGACAATAAAGCGATGAATTCACTGGGATCTATGCTCTCCCAGTTTCAGGACATTAATTGGGCATACGTAGACAACATTTGTAGGCTACTCCACAATACAGGACTGCTTTGTGCTGAATTAAGCTGTTTGGGAATGCTGCTTTTATCTCCCATCACTGCTTTCAGAATTACTGCTTCCTCACAATAACAGAATGCCAGGGATTGGAAGGGACATCTAAAGATCATCTAGTCCAATCCCCTGCCCTCAATTCTTTTGCCTTCCTGAAAAAAGAGATTACTGGAAAAGACACATTTTGAAGAGACAGTTAATTCAAGAGAAACCGTGGCAGCCCTCAGGCATTTCATACCTTGATCTCGATATTCATCTGTGGTTTTAGACTTTCAGGAATTATAATCGTGTAACGTTCTCTTCCAGTGAGTCCTAAAGTCCTTGCATCCTCCCCAGGTAAATACTGCAGAGGAATCACTCCCATCCCCACAAGGTTGCTCCGATGAATCCTCTCATAGCTTTCAGCAAGCACAGCCTTGACGCCCTGAGAAGTACACAATGGGTGTGCTTATCCAGATGGCTCAGGATAGACCTTCTGCTCTCACAGGAATAGAATGGGATGTTTGAGGTGCCCACCCTTCATTTACTGACTGTTGCTGGTCAGTAGGTACTGCTAATCAGTGGATTGCCCACAATAACTTGATTATATGTCAACTTTTAAACATCTTAAGAAGAAAGATTGCCAAAAAACTGCACGCACTTTTCTGGGAATTCTGCGTAATTTTCCTGTGTGTTTTTTGTAGACTTCGTGTCACACGTAGAGTACCAGTAGTTATTTTTGTAATTTTTGCTACTTCAGTGTTCTCCTCCTACCCTGCATATTCCAGGGTGCAGTGTCATTGATCTTTACATGTCCATGTGCAAACACAGTTTACACAAACTTCGCCACTGCAATAGTAATTTTAAAAACTTAGGCAAACGTAATCCTAAACACTAACCCTCTTAATTCGTTGCTTAAAAATGCACACAACTGTTGCATTCAAGAACTGCATACCAAGAAAACTTGAATCACCTTGGCTGCCGAATAATGTAGGACAGCATACAGAATAAGACAGATGTTCCACTGTACCTGGATTTACACCACGATCCAATAACAATACTGATAGGACTTCCTGAAACCTGCATGGTGAAGCAATGCTAAATTTAAAGTTCACTAATACTTCACTTATTACACTTTATATCTTCTCTGATAAGCGAGCTGAAGAAAGCAGCCTGAAGCAGACCCAAGGTTTATTGGGCTGTATGATGCAAGATTAAAGAAAATGGCCTTTCTGGTGTATGCAAAGCTAGCTGAAGTTCTGTCATGTTTTCCTGCCTGAATGGGCTCTATGAATACTTGAATATATTTGCAAACGTATTGTGGATCTTGGGCTCAGCTTGTACTTCAGAATAGCTTCTGATATCCAGAGTGAGAATAAGCTACCTAAGATAATGCTGCAAGCTACTCTTCCTGAAAAAATGAACAAACTTGTAAGTATTATCCTCCTCCTACATTACTTGAGTTACTTACCAAGAGGAATGGCCCTTTGGCCGCCCAGTCTCTTGAGCTTCCTGCACCATATTCCTTCCCAGCCAGCACAATCAAAGGATGGCCAGCCTGCTTGTATCTTTCTGCAGCATCAAACACATCCAGCTGCAATGAAAATACGAAACACTTCATATACTATTGTGGGTGGAAATACACTTCTGTAGAAATAAGAAAATCGTGTTTTCACATTGAGAGCTGAGGCCCACACTTTATGCCACTTAACTCCACATTCAGTTACACGGCGCTTCGTGACTCCCAGCCTGAACGCATTTCTACCACAGCCCACACTTTCCACTCTCACCACAAAGTTCTGCTCTCCATTGCTGAGCCTCAGAGCACCACCTTATGCAGGTATGTGTGACCTGCTGCCCTGAGTCTACGAAATCTTCAGACTCCTCCTCAGCTTTACTTAAAAGGTGCTGAAATTAATGACGTAAGCTGTACGAAGCAAATCTAATGCTAATCCCACCTACTGCCAAGGAGCTCATTTTAAAGCGGCGTGTATACTTACTGTTTCTCCTGAAGGGAAATGGACAGTCTGAGGTCCCTGTTTATCAATAAATTTGTTCACCAGACGAATGTTTGCAAATGTTCCTCTGGCCATAACAGCATCATTCCCTCTGCGAGAACCGTAGGAATTGAACTCTCGAGGAGTCAAGCTATTAATGAAAAAGAAAAGCAGGGCTGTTGGTTTAAATGTAGTCACGAGCTAGTGTCCCTGAAGCAGCTATGGATCGCTCCCATCAGGGCAGCAGCACCCAGTTCTCTGGTGTTTCTACGGTTATTTAAAGAAGAAAAAAACAACAGAAAAATAAAAAAATAAAAAAAAAAGAAGAAAAAAGAACAGGCCTACTAAGCCTGGACACAGAAAGCAGCTGTACTGGTATTCTCATCCTGTGCCCTACAAAATGTATCTGACAGTAATGCAGAGATACTGCTATGTTGGGTCAGAAGAAGGAATACAATCCTTCCTTACGAATCATGAAGCAGCTTTTCTCAGCTTCACTCAATAGCTGGCTACTGAAATTTGTCATGGTTATTTGTATTACCACAGCATCTAAATGTAGAGACACCACTGTGATAAATACCTATAGGGCAAAGAGAGAATCTTTGCTGGAAGTGAGACCTGAGGGAGAAAAACTATGTTTAAAAATATGGATGTGGGAATTAAAGGAGACTCTACCCTGATCAGTAAAGGAAAAAAAAATCACAACAATATGACATAAAATTGAACTGTTTATATTGGACTACACTCAGAAGGGAGCTATTTATCATAGAATCATAGAATCACCAAGGTTGGAAAAGACCTCAAAGCTCATCCAGTCCAACCGTTCACCTATTCCCAACAGCTCCCACTAAACCATGTCCCTCAACACAACATCCAGCCTTTCCTTGAACACCCCCAGGCTCGGTGACTCCACCACCTCCCTGGGCATCCATTCCAGTGCCTGACCACCTTTTCTGAACAGTAATACTTCCCAATGTCCAATTTAGATTTCAAAGTGGGCCAAAGAAGCCAAAACAGTTAATCGTCAGTGGACTGCACAGTTTTAACCAATTTTCTCTCCAAATTTATTAAATCTAGTGAAAATACTTAATTTCTAAGCTGTCAGTACTGTTCCTCAAAGCTCCACAGAATTTGTAAGCAAAGCTAAACCAGTGAATAAACAACTTATCACATTACATTGAAGAGTGAATAGGGAGACTCAGCAAGGCCTGGTTTTGTCTTACGTTGAACCCACAGTACTGAACTGACAGGCTGTCCATAGCAAAGGAGCAGTTTACAACAGCTTCTAGGCTGAAGGCAATAGCTGTGCCAGTCATTGCAGCTGCACTGAAACCCACAACTCTGTAGTTCGTGATATCCTAGCTCTATGAAATTGCTGTACGTGCTATAAGAGAGTACAGAACCAGTTTTTGACCCCAAGGACTGTGACCATTCTGAACCATCATATTCCATACAAACATCTTCAGTTCTCAAGCTGAATACATCTGCACACCCTACACAAGCTTTTAGAACCAGTGCCAAACACTGAAACAACACAGGAATGCTTTCTCTTCTTCTTTTACGTATTCTCCAAGCATCATCCAAGGTACACAAGCGTCTGTGAACAGACAGCTGATGTGTGTCCATAACATGGCATAGTAACTGCGGCTCGTTTCCTCTTCCCAATCTGCAACAGGAACAAGAATGTACTACTTACCCTCTGCTGGTCAAATAACGGGCTGCAGGACTATTCCTTGCTATATTCCCAGCTGGAGATATGTGGTCCGTTGTCACAGAATCTCCAAAATTCAACAGGACATAAGCATCTTCTATAGTTTTGGGCGTCTGCAGAGCCAAAGTCTAAGCCACCACAAGTACAAAGAACATGATTTTAAAATGATACACAATTCCCTTACCTTTCTCAAAAAGACAAAATATGTAGAAGAAATCTGCAAAATAGAGCCTCCCTTTACATGTAAGTTAGGATAAAGAAAAAAATGGTATGAAAGATACAGTCATTCTTAAACCAAGTATGACGTCCTGGCTGTCTGTCAGCAAATTCGTGTATGTACAAAATAGATGAGGCAAAAAAGCTAGCTGAGGGCTTCAACAGCACATGCATGAACACAGAGGAAAATCCACGATTCCTGGACATCTGCATGCACTGAAACCTGCATTTTCCTTTAAACAGTGCTGAAACTGCATCTGAGTGCTGAACTAATTAGTGCAAAATGCAGGCAAGAATATATATGGGTCCCTTTCTTTTTCCTTCATTTGTTTGTTACTACTTAAAACTATCCCAGCTTAACAAGAAAGGGGAATTTTCAAAAATCTTGAAGCAGCAGAGAATCCTTGCAATTTTTAGACTGACTTGTGCCTGTGTATTAAAACGAATACAATGAGTGTGATGATAACAGCCCAGAAATGAAGTCTCAGCAGGCTACCATGGATGCTTCTGGGCGCCCTGATGCGCCCCTGCTTCACCCTCCAGGTTAGTCACGGTTGCTGTAGTGTTTGGCCTGATTCAAAGGGGGAGTGCACACTTACCAGACCATCAAAGAAAGGCGGAGACTTGATGTATGTTGACTTTGGATTCCAAGTATACAGCTTGTCGGAGGGAGCATCTAAGGCATTCCAAGATTCATTTACTGTCTGAAAAACACGTGAACATTCCATCTCTAAGTTTTCAGAAGCAACAGATTTGATTTCTGCAAAAGCCTTGTATTTTTTCAGGCTTTTGGGAAGTTCTTGTGCCACTCTATTCTTTTTTGCTTTGTTTTAATGACTCTACCTATTAGAAGAACAGGTAAGGAAATGCAAGCTCACTCCCTTCACTGCAGAAGAAGAGCTACTCACCCATTTTTCTAGCATTTATCTATGTTATGAAGGCAGACAACATTTCATAACTCCCAAAGAAACTTTTCTACCACTTAAACCCCAAGAACATTTTGTTTCAGTACCTGAGGAAGACTTACAGGAATACCTTACCAAGTACAAGTTTTTCTCTGCCATTAATGCTATCAAGTAATGCAGATGAATTTTATGTCATCTGAAGAAAAATATCTGTGAGGCTGGAACATCTCACTTTCTAATATCAGCCTAAAATAACTGTTTAAAGCCCATAATCTGCAATATTCAGGACACGACCAGCCATAAGAACTAATTACATAGCTAGGAGTCATTTGCAATAATAAATAAAACCTCACTTGAATATTGCCACAACCAGAGCAACAGAAACAGAAGGAAAAGGTTCTTTTCACTGTCTAAACCTATTCACTTAACATCTTCAGAATGGCACAGCACATAGATAAAACCACTTCCCAAAGCATTAACTTGCCTCTATTTTTTGGTAGACCTCCTTGAACATCCCAGGAATAACAAACTGACGCTCAACAGCCTGTATCTCATTTCGTGTTGGCCAGATGTCTTGCAGGAAAATCTTCTTCCCTGAAGCATTTATTCCTGTATAAATTGATAATGTTATATACATGTTATATACATGTTCCATTAAGAAAAATAAAAGTCTGCCTTCCAGCTGTGCGTTCCTTCCAACCCAACAAAAACTCACGAGAAACACCCTTTTTCAACTGCAAGGATCTGACAGATGATAGCCTCACGAACTTGATGCCTGTACATATGCCTACTTTTGTGATCTCTATTGGTCTTCCAGAATATTTGTACAATAATTTAGGTTAGAAAGGATTACAAAGTTTGTCAGGTTGAATTGCCTACTCAAATAAAGTCTATTAGATCGGGCTGCTCATGAAAAGCCACCACCCATATGTAATCAAAATGTCTCCCATGGAATTAGAACATAAGGCAAACATGGTTTTCCCCTTCCTCCAACACATAGACTCCATTTTTGCTCTCCTGCTTGACAACTGCGTGCTTAGTATCCCAGACGTACTCACACATTTGGAGTATCTCCTTGGGACAAACATCTCTTAAGAGCTCAATTCCAACTAGTTCCATTTATGAGGTATGAGAAGCACCCCATGTCTTACCCAAAGGCTCTTTCTCAAAGTCAATCCGGACAGTCCCTGCAATTGCGTAGGCTATGACCAGCAGTGGGGAGGCTAGGTAGTTAGCACGGGTGTTGGGATGCACACGCCCTTCAAAGTTCCTGTTGCCAGACAAAACACCCACTGCTACGAGGTCTCCCTGCAAGAGTTTGAGACAAGGAAGCTGGTGCAGCAGGTTTGCAGAGTTGCATCATGCTGCAACATCAGTAAGATGACAAAGAACTGTCTCCTTCCCAATGATCCCCAAGTACCTCCCAAAGAAAACTGCATTTACTTCGTACACACCTGACAAGGTTAAGCTCAATACTGCACAGAGAATAGCTTACCTATATAGAATGCACATGGAAATCTGACTGATGCATACCTGTACGATGGCTTCAACAACGGAGTCTGGCAGGGGTCCGCTATTGCCAATACAAGTCATACAGCCATAACCCACGACATCAAACCTAGACAGAGCATGGAAATCATCAAGGAATTAATAAACTATTTTGGAGTTAGGTGTTTAACTCCTTAGAAATTAACTCCTTAGCTTACTTTCAGAAGATGTACTGTTTTAACAAATCCGCTGCTGCTGAAAACAGCATTTTCCAGAATGACCACTTTTTATTACTGCAGTGACACTCCATGTATACAGAGCAAAGAGCTGGGAAACTGCTATCTAGCAAGATGAACAACAATATATTGCCATTTATGATATTTCAAAGCAATTATTCTTGAAAAAGAATCCATTCTCCTGCATAGGAAAATGAGTCTTCAAGAAGGCAGCAAGCCCTTTCTCTGCTTGGAACTAAGTCAGCCAGCACAACAGCAATGCACTAATTCAAGCAGGAGCATGTTGTAGAGCATCTCCCATATCTTTTAATCTGTGCAGACCAAGAGTTATTCCATTGCAACACTTGGCAGTGCTTACAGTTACACACTGGACAACAGCAAGAAAGGCTTACTTACCCCAGCTGAGAAAGGTAACTCATGACTCCACTCTCTCTCAGATAGTAAGTGACAACGCCACTTCCTGGGGACAGGCTAGTTTTGATGTAAGGCTTCACTGTCAAACCAGCTTCAACAGCTTTCTTGGCAAGCAATCCTGAAAAATGCAAAGGATAGTTGCAGTTTTTCCTGGACGTGGAATAGTTTGGTGGATCAACAGGTTAACAGCAGTGTCATTAAATAACTGGAGAGCCGAAAAGGACTACAGCACTGATTACAGAGTAACCGGCTAGAGTACAAACGCACTGTTGAACTGTAAACCCAGTCTGCAATTTCTGTTTCTCATGGGAAATTACATTCAACAAAAGGCACTCACACAGCAGTGGCATGCAGACATTCAGAACTCCAATGGTTAAACAAACAATAGCCGTAAGACAAACATCTCACCAAAAATGAAGGAATGTTACCTTCCCACCTCTGGCAGCTTAGTGCTGAAATAACGACCAACCTATTGGTGCACTCACACAAATTGCTTCCGAGTACAGCAGCTGTCATCATCACAATTCATTATTAGAGTGCTATTTTACCAGTCCTTATTTGCAATGTGCATGGAGATGATCTAATGGAATAGATATGTTGCCAGAAACGTATTGATTCTGACCTTCTTCTGCTTAAATGAGTAGCTCATGTGTGCCGGCAATGCCCAACAAGTAATTTCTACCTTTTTTCAATTGTAAATGGTAAGTTTTTTCCAAAACACACCTACTTGCATGGGAAAGTATACGTGAGCTCTGCTCTGATCCAGCAGGAGCTCCAGCAGAAAGATAATCATCACACTAATTTGCTTTTTGTCAGCTGTTCGGTACTATTAGACATGCCATGGAGAACTCCTCTTAGAGGACCTTGTGAGAAGGCCCAGACCATTAGACTTGGAGGCCTAGCAGTAGATTATATATCAAAAAGTAGCCCCATTCTTGAAATGGCTGAGGCCACCTAGCTGTCAGAGACAGCTGTTGTAAACTGGAGTTCCTGCATACTCGGTAACAACGAACATTTGTTCATCACACTAAGATCTGAGAGGCTGACAGCCCCTCTGAAAGCTTTGGCTTCTGCTTTCCTGCCAATATCAGCTCTGAAACACAAAATCAAGCTCTAAACCAGGCAAGGAAATGACAGAACTTCAGTTACTCAGAGAAATCTTAATCCAACTCTCACAAAATCAGATTAGGCTGTCAAGGCTACTACAGCATATGCACACTGCCCGCACAAACATACAGCCCCCCCATACCATTTAGAGCACAGAATATCCTTTTGTAGATTGAAAGAACTGTCCGTATTTTGCATTTCTTTTAGCACTGTATGTTTTATTTAATTTAAAACTCCACTTTGAATAAGAAATTATCACCTTTCCTGCGGATATCTCTGAGGGTTCTCAACAAGGTAGTGTATAAACAGTTAACAGAGAACGAGAGAATTATTCTTTCCCTGCTTGACAAGGCCAAAGAGCAAGGCAGCAAAGGTTACAGCTGCTACTGAATCTGAGTGAGTGTGCTGAGATCCTTGGCACTGCATTTTTCAGGCTGCTGTGTATTACGCTGTACTGAATGCATTCAGAGCACTAACTTGATAGCATCTGCAGAGACTTCTGTGCATCAAACTCAAATTTAAGCATCAAATTTAAGCTAGTAAGCTAATTAGGCCGAAAGACCAGAATCTCCATGCCACAGCAAAGAGAAGTAAAATGCATACCATTAGCCTGGAAGCCAAAGGTTTGAGGAAACTATGCTGCACTGGTGGAACAACTGAAGGATACCCCCAGCTAGAACTAAAGGAAAAAAACTGAGCAAAGATGGTCTGCCTGAAGGAAAACCACTTCTCAATCCTCAGAAGAAACACAGCTCAACAGTTGTGATCATTATCAGGACGGACCTGATACAGTTGTCCCGTTAAGGGCAAGTGAACTCGGAAACACTAACCTTCTTCCTCTCAAAGGTGCAGGACACAGAGACGGCTTGTGATGCTGCTGGAGCATTGAAGGTGGGAGAAAACAGATCACAAATTTTTACAGATGAAGAGGAAAACAAATGTTTACCTCATGTTTCTTCTGAGGAGAGCTGTGGCAAATGAAGTATCAGCCATCAGCTTTTCACAGAATCTCTGGCTACTGGTTGAAAGTGAGGAATTTAAGACCACTGGATAGCCTTACTTATTTACTATGCTGCAATCCTTGAATAAATGTCTAAGGTAGAAGTACTGGGTAGGAAAGGACCTTTGAGAGTTTTTCAGACTGAAACCAAGAAAAGCTCGATTCGTTGATTTAATCTGCACAGATTCACCAAAATAAAACGTGACTGCAAAAGGCATCCCTCACTTCCTGAATTTCCAGCAGAGGAAGAAGCACTTGCTGCTCATAGTAAGGTACATCAGTTGCTCCTAAATGAACCAACTCCCACAGTATTCTGGTGGGAGGGATGGCAGGTCCAATAACGTAAGTCTTGGCAACATAGTAGATGAGGACAACAGAACACATTCTGGTCTTTATTTCTTTCTGTCTGTTTTCAGGTATTTTAAGGTAGCTAGCATTGCTGAGTAGTAGAAACATGGATAAAATATATTTGAGTCGTATCAAATATATCAAAGATAGAAAAATCAGGATATGATTAGTCTGTTTATTCACATATATCTGCAACATATCTTGTTTTAGTCAGCCTAAGGTGTAGCATTAAACTGACCAACAGACATTCTAATACCAACGCCTGTCTTTAGAAATTTGTTTTAGTTCCCGTATCTTGCTGTCTGTCAACCTCAAAATGATAGCAGCTCTTCTACTTTGCATTTTTTAGCTACTCTTCCACTATAAGCCATGCTTCAAGAGAGATTATCCACAACTACTTGAACACCGCAAGCCAAGAGTCGCCCAGAAGAGAGATGCCCTGGCTGAGTCTGCCTTGCAGAGAGATCTGAACACAAGCCATCTGAGGAGCAGCACAGGTACCCACCCCACACGGGGAGCAGCAGCAGAGCACAAAAGGAGCCTGCTGGTGGCAGAAAAGGAAGAAGGCACACGGACAATGTGGTACACATTGGTCCCCCACCACTCAAGTGCTCCAAGAAAGCCACCACCTGAGCCCCATACAGCACCGCTCCAACCCTGCCAGACCCTGCTGCTGCAGCAGGGAGGGAGAAGTACCAGCCCCCTCCCTGCTGCCACCAAGCAGCAGCCAGACCTGGGCTGCTATTCCTGCTCCTCCACCTCACAGTGCTCTATCTTTCACGGCACACAGTTTTACAACTGGCCCATCACCGTTGGAGCTTCTCCAGCTCCCACAAGCACCACAGCTGCAGGCTCCCTGGGCCACCCTGTCTTTCCTTAATCAATCCTTTTGCAATGCGGGCAGCTGCCATTCTTATGCCACCTGCCTGGCAGCCCTGGGCAACCCAGCACTGCTCAACTTGCGCCTGCAGCTCCAACAGGGCAGACACAGGTAATGAGCCTGCACCTCAGTGAAAACAGTGGAGACAGCCACGCTATTACAAGTTCCTAAGTTACTAATTCATGGAAATAGTTCTGGAAATTAGATGTGTGAGTAATACACCTTCTCAGTCATCATGTCCTTTTAATTTATTTATTTAATGGTTCTGAAAGTGAAATAATGAAAGGGCTTCACCTGCCATGTCCTTTTAGTCACGCTTTCATTAATTTATTTGATGGTGAAATCTCAGGCTGAATTTGTGTTTTGCCTCTCAAGAGGAAGTAGAAGCAATGATTCTAACATCAACTGAATGGCTTTTTGTAAGAGTCAATTTCTAGATTCTTAGCAGTAGAGACATATAAATAAATAACAACAACAACCAAATACTATTGATTTCAAGAGATAGCTTCCCTTATGAACTCTTTTAAGTGATACTTTCTGATTCACACTGCTATCAACCATGAGTTATACTATGGCACTGCTGATCCCTACTGGTGGGAATCTTTCCCATACATTCAATCATTTCAATACTTCTCTTCAATACATCTGAAGATCACCTAAGAGAAACAGTACATTGCTGAAACACGAGCTGTATCTTACTGACAGACAAATGTATAAGGCAACTTGTTTGGTACAACTACCTTAGCTCAAATTTTATCTATTCATATTCACACCAACTGTATTATATGACAGTATTTCAATGGTGATAAGCAAGAGAGTGGGAGAAAAAAGTTCACCTAGGACCATTTCTTGGATACAGTTCAAGTGAAAATGACAAGGCTCTGGGGGACAGAAATTCCAGAGAGGACATTTTTCCTCATTTATGTGTCCTTACCTACTCTCAGACAATTGTTCAGACAGCTAAGCATATGCTTCATACTCCGCTGACAGATAAGAGCACCTCCAGATTTAAACCAACAGACCCTTCTTCACAGACCCTTTCCCTGCAGTGCTGACTTTCAGTAGTCCCTCCTCAGCTTCTATCACAGGTCTACAGAGCTGTTTTTGTGCATCTAATCAAGTGTCAGAGGTGCTGGTTAATTCAGCTCCAGTTTGACCTGGAGAGAAAACAGTGCAGGAAAAACTTCAACCCACATTTCCAGCTACTATGTCCAGAATTTCTTCCGCTACTCCTTAAGGACTACTCTCAATTCTAGTATGCCAAATGATGAAAATAGAGTTAGTGCTGTCTTTGTCTTCACAACACACAGCCAGAGCCATAGAAAGACTACCGCACATAAAACCAAGCAGATATACTTACCTGCTCCCAACATGACTGAGGGGTTACTGGTATTAGTACAGCTTGTAATGGCAGCAATCACTACTGAACCATGGGACAGCTCGAAGTCACAGCCCTCGAAGTTAAATTTGACTATGCTGTTGTGTCGATCTGGGGCAATCTGGAATCCCTTGAATCCTTGCTGTAAGAGGAAAAAGAAAGAATCAAAAAGGATGCCTCCAATGTTAATAATTTGACTGGAAATCAGCCGCAAACTTCCTGAATGAGAAGTGTGTGCAGTCACACCAGTGCCTGCACTGTGCTGGAGGTTTGCATCTTTGGTCAAAGTGATGGACAAAAATAATTTCCATTGCTCTATATTCCATTCTCTTTTTACTGGTAAAACAGCCTTCAAAGCAAAAGTGTGTGGGTTTTCTTCCTGCATGAATGTATTCCCCTTTAGTATGCTCAGGTGCTTCTGACCTACTTGCTCTGGATTCCTGATCACATACTGGAAAGCAAAGATTCCCCAAGCTAGTCTTGCTACACAGCCTAGTCTGAGATTTTAGGCATAATATGAACAACTTTTAAGCTGTAAAAATAAAAAAACACAAATATACGTGTTTAACACAAACACAAACCTATGTTACAAGATGATTTGAGACAGTTGATAAAAAGCAAGAAGACACTGTTTGCAGCATAAAGCAGTAATTTTAGAGATTTAGAATGATAAGGTCCTTTAGTTACTCTTCCACTGCAAATCACTGCAGTTAAAACTTCTTGATTTAAATCACTGAAGTGCTGCACTGCTATTTAGCAGGTAGAGTTATTCTATGAGGTTATCAGGGAGGGGTACCATATCAAGTAAAGATTCAAACTGATTTTGTAAGTTTACAAGTTTGGGCATAATATTTTGAACTAAAATCTTGCTTTTCTTTCAATGACATTTTTTCATTGGATGATGTAGAGAGAAGTCACAATATTCTCTAATTGTCTTTTATTCTGTCACTAACATCAATGCGAAAGAGTCATAGACAGAATTAGCTTTGAACTGCTGAACCTAACTTGAGTAGAGAATGCAAAAATACCTTGCAGATCTCAAGGCTTAACACACTTTGAAAGCCCTGATGTGGAGCTGGCCAGCCATCACACAGGTCAGTGCAGCAGCTACTTTGTCCAAACTACAACAATACCCAACGTAGGTTTTTTTTAGAGATCCCAATCACACAACAAACCTGCATTAGGCCTAAGACTGGTCTAAAATCAGAAGGAACTCTACTTCAGTAAGACAGCCAACAGTTCCAGGTGAAAGAACGTTCAGAAGGAACACTGACATCATTTTCTATTCTGCCTTCAAACACCAATCAAGCACTTTCATTCACTTCTCAACAGGAAAGCAAGGAACAAACTAGTCAATCCCAGAATGTAGTTCCTAAACTATTTTAGAAGCATACGGTAGTTTGTAGACACATATGTTCCCAGTCACCTTTGCTCCCAGACAAGTCTCAAAGTCCTTCTTCATATCTGACACAGCAACTTTGTCCTGGGGTCTTTTTGGTCCGCTGCAGCAAGGCACAACAGTATGAAGATCCAACTCAACAACCTATTCAGTAACAACAACAGAGAGGGATTCAGCACTTATGACAAGCTGAAGCCACTTAAGTCACATGTGAGCTTTGCTTCATTGCTGAATTAATGCTAAGCCTGCACATTGTTATGTTTGTAAGAATCATCAGAGATATATGAGAAGGGACAGATCAGAAGAGTAGGAACAGTTCTACACTAAGACCCTGCTCGCTCCCAGGTGTGGCTCCCAGAAGTGGCCCAATCATTGAAAGCTCAATGTGTGATGGAATCATCTGAACAATGTAGATGGTGTAGAGAATTACATCCTTTCACATACTAGTAACAGGATCCTTTTCAGAAAACAATGCTGAGGAGGAATTCTGATACTGGCATCAACCAGAACAGGCTACTTATGTGTACCCTAGGGAAAATATTCAGAGAACTATTAGGAAAACAAAAAAAACTATCATAGTTTCTTATTCCCGACCCACGTTTCAACTTTGTTTTTATAGTGTTTCTTTCTATTTTTTTTTTTTTTTTAAATAAGCATGCAAAACTGAACATAAGTTAAAAAATTGAACTAATCTTGAGTCGACTAGATATAGACTATGATCTTGATTTTGTTGCACAGAAAAAAGCTTGTTCGGTATCCAGTTAGCAAACAAAGCTTTGGAGTCTCCTTATCATGCAGTAAAGTAAGTTGCTGAACATGCAAGGAAAAACATGAGACAAGGCCTACAGAGAACACATCTGCATTATCTTCAAGAGCTCTGTTCATTTCTGGACCAGAGTTCTCAAAAATACATGGAACCAGTCATGCTATCTGCAGCAGCTAAAGTTCAGCTGACAGTTAGTCTATACTGATGACCAAATTTTCACATCTGGAGACTCAGCTAGCTGGCTCAATTCAGAACTCAGTGGAATAAGACAGCTGTACAGATAAAGTCAAAGGAACAGAAGGAGGAGTACTTTGATTAGTTTTAGTTACTTTAAAGAAGAGACAACAGTCACATTAAAATAGGGCAGGGCATAAAAAAAAGGAGCCAAAACACAGTAATTTCTAACCTGTGTGAAGTCTGGATCCTGAGAGGAGTTCTTGAAATCTCTCAGCATTCCCACAGCCTCAAGATACTTTTTGGTGCACAGAACTTTCTCTTTATCACGGCCTGTGGCAAAAGCCAGATACAGGAAAAAAAACAAAACCACAAGTGGACCTGAGGAACAACTACTTGACAGAAAGCAAAACAGGCTATTTCACACTGTTGTGAACACTATTCCACACTGCACTGTGCACAAAAGGACTCTTTCAACACATGTACTAGGGACTCCCTAGAAAGAGATTAATTGAGCAGACAGTGGCTTCTGCAGAACAAAAGCAGCTTAGGTTCCTGCTTCTGTAATCTGGACAGCCCATGTTCAAGGAGGGCTAAGCAGACAGTTACAAGACAACCTAAAATTCTGCTCTTCCTAAATATGGCTTCTAACACTAAAAGCAAGAAACAAGCTGAATAAGCAAATACATGATAAAAATACATGATAAAAGCTTCGAGCTAACAAGGCTTCACCTTATACACTTTGGGCTTCTATTCACTTCGGCCTTTGAATCCATGTCTCTTCCTGTAACTAACCTGTTTGCACCAGGTATCCAATGCTGATATCATCCACTGGGAAATAGGCAGCTGTTGCTCCATACTCTGGACACATATTGGCAATGGTGGCTCGGTCAGCAATTGACAGCTGGGCTACACCAGGACCAAAAAACTCCACAAATTTACCCACAACTCCAACTTGGCGAAGGTGCTGTTACAAAAATACAGTGACTACATCATCAATAGGTATCAGGAGACTTGAGTAAAAATTCTACACACGTTTTAAAGCAGGAAACTATATATAGTAAACTACATTAGGAAAAAAAAGGCAGAGAGCTGCAAATTCCCAAGAAGATAAAACACAGGCATGTGGTGCTCCTTCTGAAATACTCTGCCTCTCACTTAAATTAGTGTCTATCTTCGAATAACTGCATTTATCCTAACTTCTCTCTCTAAGGAGAAAACAGCGTGCTCTCCTTTGCCAGTGAACTCTTGCAGGCAGGGGAACAAGAATAGCTATCCCCACAAGAATCAAACTGCAAATGTTTGAAAACACAACATTTGGATGGACTTAAAAAAAAAAAAATTAACTTTCCCCAGCTGGAGGTTCTCTCTAGAGCCAGCAACCCATGATGAACGTATCTACCAGACTGCTGAGCTTCAACTCAACATTACGGCTGACTCAGTTAATAGTCTCAATTCAGTCACAAGCCATAGAGTGAATAAACATATTATGAGCATGTGAGCAAAATGCCCATAAATCAAAGACCTCAGACTGTAGAACTTAGTGTTTTCAGCTTCTACATTGCCTCATTCTAAGCGTGGCCTTCAAAAGAGAGCCATTCCGTTTATTTTGAGATGATAAAGAATTGAGAACTCTGTACAGTGCTGCTCCAAAATGGGCCTACATGTGAGGAATTAAACAGGCCTTTAGGCACCAGCACTCTGCTCTATTTTATCTACATTTTGGGAAACAGATCTGCATAACAAATTTGGGTAGTTGATTCCAATCCACAGAGCAATAAGTCTGAAGCATCAAAACAACTACATGGAAGTGTACACAGGGATCCTAAGTACACAGCACATTTTCAGCAGTAATGACCAAAAAAAACAGGCATGTTCATTACCTTGGTAATGGTGAGCACTATGTCAGTGGATGTTACCAGGGGCTGAGGGTTTCCTAGCAGCTTATAGCCAACCACTTCTGGAAGCACCATGCTGATCGGCTGGCCCAACATCACTGCTTCTGCTTCAATGCCACCAACACCTGGAAGCAACAGAACTAAACCATCAGACTATCCGAAAGACACGCAAGAGTCAAATAAACCTACGAGGTAAGCATTTTATGTTGACTTAAGTTGAGAGAAGGCACACAGTAAAACACGGCTGAGACCTCTGTGAACAGATGTTTGTCTTCAGTTTTTGCAAGGCTGTTTTTTTTTTTGCAAGGTTAAGCTTTAGTTCCATATTTCTAGCCTTGATCCTCAGCCATCAGATGGGATATTAGATAAATCTAAGTAACTCACTCAGGGCTTGGATTTCACAGTGAGCAAGCAAAAGTTTCATTTAAAGACTTAAACATGCCATGAATAAGCAAAGAACAAAACCCCTCACAGGGCACAGAACACTGGTGTGCTGTTTGTGAAATGTACAGTAACTACTGGTTATCAATCAAAAGCAGACAAGTCATTTTACAGGAAGGAAAGTTTACTCAAAGATGTAGGTTGTTCCCTGCCCACGGAATTGGGTAGGAACTAGCTTATCCTTAAGCTCCGTTCCTAGCCCAAACTATTCTATGATTCCATAATTTTGAAGCATACAGACTATTCTGCCAACAGACTATTCACTATGAGCTACTGCACATACCCCAGCCAAGTACTCCCAAGCCATCTACCATGGTGGTGTGTGAGTCAGTGCCCACCACGCTGTCGGGATAGTAGTAGCCATCCTGATCCATCACCACTCTTGCTAAGTATTCCAGGTTTACTTGGTGGATGATCCCGGAGCCTGGTGGAATAATCCTCATGTTTTTAAAAGCCTGAGAGCCCCACTGAAACAAAAAGTAGAGTCAAAAGTTTTTAACACACGTGAGCACTGGAAGAATTTACGTCTGTTCCATCTTTGGTCATGCAAATAAGATTAACTACTTCAGTACCTTTAAGAACTCAAACCTTTCTTTGTTCCTTTCAAATTCCAAATCCTGATTCTTTTGCAAGCTGTCTGATCTGCAAGTGAAAATAATCATCTGTCACAATCAAAAGGATCCACCTGATATGTGTGGTCAAATACGCCAAAATGGTGAAAGAAGAGTTATTAGTTAATTTTAATGCTGATCAATCTCAGCTTTTAATGTCATCACAGCAGCAAAACGAAGGTAATCAATACTGCTTGTAAGGTAAGCAACATTGCTTATTTAAGAAGTTTAGTTTAAATCTGAGCACTGGTCTGCATATCATACACATGGTTGGCTTGAATCTTGTATTTTGGGAAAACGTAGACTACATCTGCATCAGAGCAATGTGAAGTTTTCAAAGCCTTGATAAATACAAGGAAACCAGAAAAGCAGAAAGGCGAACTGGAACACAACTACCTTGCAGTTTAAATTAAGCAGTAGCTACCCCCGTGCTTTAAGACAGAAAGGGTTAACAAACTTTCCACTTATACCAGCTCCCTAACCTAGGGCTGAAGAGTTTGAAAGAACTAAAGCCCAGAACTGGCCAATATTCTCTCCACACCTACAAGGTCCTAGTAGAATCAGAACAACGCTGGGACAAAAAGTAACTATCAGCCAATAATTATCTCAGTAGAGTCCTGAATAGGACTGATAAAATGAAAGTTATTAACGTAGAGAGGAAAAGTGATCAAAACAGTGGGAAAGTGGGGGGGGGAAAAAAATTGTACTGTTTTCCAAAGATCTCATAAAACTGATGCAGATGTCACTTACAAGTTTTAAAATGTTAGGCTTCTAGTTTATTTAACCGCTGCTAAAACACCCACTAACTCACGGATAAGTCTCATTTTTAATTTTGTGACTGTTTCTAAATTCTTCAGTGTTAAGATTCACAATAACCTCTACAAAAATTTAAAGGCAGCTTATTTTTGACAGGAGTGTATGTCAAAATATTTTGCCTTTTTTCTCCCATCAGTTATGAAACTGAAGCAGTGAGCTTGTGCCTCTATAAGCCTTTAGCCAAAGCTATTAAAAAAAAAAAAAAAAAAAAGGAAGGAAGAAAATGGTTACATTTAAAACTTTCCATCAACATTCCGCTCTGAAATAAGTTCTATGTTACATCTCTGCTCAGAAGTTCATTATTTTTACTTAGCAGAGCCCCTGAAATATTGGCGCTGCTAAAACGTTCTTTGTGATCTTTTATTTCTGCTTTTTATTCTTTTTTTTTTTTTTCTGTAATTTAAGAGGCCTGCTTCAAAACTATCTCTTACAGAGGGCAATAAACACAGAGCATTTCTGCAGGCAAGGCAATTGCAGACCAACAAACTTCAGAAGTTTGGTACACAGAAGGAAACCACAAAGAAACACACACTGGCAAGATCTGTTCCAAAGAGTATTTTGGCAGACTCGTGTTTACATATCAAGGTAAAAGGAACCCTCTGTAAAGGTCTTAGATTTAACTGTGAGTCTATGAGCATTTGTCTGCCTGCAGCACATTCAGGATCGGCCTGCATTATGCTTCTTTCCTATACTTTTACCAGACATATTAATCAATATCTTGTGGTCTTCCCTGTGGAGGCAGAGAACCAGCAAACAGCTGGTCAGGGCAGCTCAGGTCTGCTGTTACACAAATAAGGAAGAAAGGAGACAATCTTGCCTATCCTTTCCACGAAGCCCCAAAGGTCAAAAAGTGCAAGTGGAAAAAAGCTATTTCTGAACAACTAATAATAATGCGGTATTATTATGGAAAACTGTGATCACCAGAGGTCTGGACTGAGCCTGTTTCTACTGACATTCAGTCCAGGCTTGTGTGGCTGAGAAAGGCATCACAGAAGGAATAACATTTCTATTTTGTTCACAGCAACTGATGCAACACTTTGACTTCAACATTTCTCAAGTTCTACAATGTTCAAATGCTTAGATTATCACCAATTGCATTACCAGCTTCCTAACATCAAGAAGTTAGAGATGTTTTGAGATTCTTACCGCCTGTTAAAATCAACCTGGATGGAGTGATCTATCACTAGATCAGCAGGACAGATAGGATTGATTTTTTCAGGGTCCCCACCAAGTTTCTTCACAGCATCACGCATCGCAGCAAAGTCAACAACAGCAGGTACCCCACTACAATAGAAGATAATTAGGCAATGTGAAAGGAGAAAAAAAAAGGCAAAACAAATTCAGCCAAAGTCCTGAAACTCAGAAGAGATACCTGAAGCCACACAGGAAGCAAACTATGGTCTCACCCTAAGTCTTGGGATCATTACTCTGCTTCAGAGACAGTATTCTCTGTACTGTGTCCAGTTTTGGGCCCCTCACTACAAGAAGGATATTGAGGCCCTGGAACGTGTTCAGAGAAGGGCAACAAAGCTGGTGAGGGGTCTGGAACACAGGGCTGATGAGGAGAGGCTGAAGGAGCTGGGAATGTTCAGCCTGGAGAAGAGGAGGCTCAGGGGAGACCTCATTGCTCTCTATAACTTCCTGAAGGGAGGTTGTAGTGAGCTGGGGGTCGGCCTCTTCTCTCGTGTCATCAGTGATAGGAGCAGAGGGAACGGCTTCAAGCTACAGCAGGGGAGATTCAGGCTGGACATGAGGAAGTATTACTTTTCAGAAAGGGTGGTCAGGCACTGGAATGGATGCCCAGGGAGGTGGTGGAGTCACCGAGCCTGGGGGTGTTCAAGGAAAGGCTGGATGTTGTGCTGAGGGACATGGTTTAGTGGGAGCTGTTGGGAATAGGTGAACGGTTGGACTGGATGAGCTTGAGGTCTTTTCCAACCTTGGTGATTCTATGATTCTATTCTTAGGCAGATGAATTCAGAAGAACAGGAGAGACTGAACTGTATCTGCATTCTGAGTGCTGTAACAATGAAAAACTAAAACCAAAATTCATCAAAGTTCATCAGGGAGATTAATATGGCTGGGACTCTAGAAAAAATAGTTCAATTCAGCATTCCTTTGGGTCCTTGAATTTGTTTCTCTTCTTTTGCTCTGTTCTGCTCTCCTTCCCAGTACGTTTTAAAGAAAAACAAAAACAAAACAAAAAATTTGGGGCAGGCAGAGCAAAAAAAACAACTGTGTCCTTCTTTCCATTCTCTGCTATGTTTATCAGCTGATTTCAGGGCAAAGGCCATCTCTTCCAAGGTTTGTAAAATGCATGAGAATCTTCTTCCTGATTGGAGGACTGAAGTCCCTGGGGGACTTCAATTATGCAGATGTTTGCTGGAAAAGCAATGTGGCCAGGCATATGCAGTCCAGACGGTTCCTGCAATGTGTTGAAGACAACTTCCTGATGCAGGTGGCGGAGGAATCGACGAGGAGAGGGGTACTGCTGGACCTTATTGTCACTAATAGAGAAGGGCTTGTCAGGGAAGTAAATGTCGGGGGCAGCTTGGGCTGTAGTGACCACGAGATGGTGGAGTTCAAGATCCTGAGTGGAAGAAGTAAAGCAAAAAGTAGGATTGCTATCCTGGACTTCAGGAGAGCCAACTTCAATCTCTTCCTGGACCTACTTGGAGCTATCCTGTGGGCTAGGGCGTTGGAAGGGAAGGGGGCCTGTGAGAGCTGGTCGGCATTTAAGCAGCTGTTCTTCCAAGCTCAGGATCGGTGCGTCCCTGTGAGGAAGAAATCGGGAAAGGGTGGCAGGAGACCTGTGTGGATGAGCAAGGAGCTCGTGCACAAACTCAAGGGAAAGAAGAAGGCCCATGAAATGTGGAAAAAAGGTCTGAGCACTTGGGAAGAATACAGGAATGTTGTCAGGGTCTGCAGGGATGCGACGAGGAAGGCTAAAGCCCGCCTGGAATTGAATCTGGCAAAGGGGATAAAGGATAATAAAAAAGGCTTGTTTAAGTATGTTAACAGTAAAAGGAAGAGTAGGGAGAACGTGGCTCCCCTGCTAAGCGACGGGGGTGTGCTGGTAACGGGGGATGCTGAGAAGGCGGAGATACTGAATGCCTTCTTTGCTTCTGTCTTCAGTGAAAAAGCTCCCCCTCGGGAATCCGAGACCCTGGAGGTGAGTGAGAGGGTCTGAGGAATGGAAGACCTCCCTTCTGTCAGGGAAGAGGTGGTCCGGGAGCGCCTAGGCAACACCAGTGTTCACCAATCCATGGCACCCGATGGGGTGCATCCACGGGAGCTGAGGGAGCTGGCAGAGGTGATTGCTGAACCGCTTTCTGTCATCTTTGAGAGGTCTTGGAGGACGGGGGAGGTGCCTGAAGACTGGAGGATAGCCAGTGTCACTGCGGTCTTCAAAAAGGGCAAGAGGGAAGATCCAAAAGGCCAATGGCATCCTGGGGTGCATTAAAAGAGCGTGGCCAGCAGGTCGAGGGAGGTGATCCTCCCCCTCTACTCTGCCCTGGTGAGGCCTCATCTGGAGCACTGCGTCCAGTTCTGGGCTCCCCAGTACAAAACAGACAGGGATCTCTTGGAAAGAGTCCAGCGGAGGGCCACCAAGATGGTGAGGGGCCTGGAGCATCTCTGCTATGGGGAAAGGCTGAGTGAACTGGGTCTGTTCAGCCTTGAGAAAAGAAGGCTGAGAGGGGACCTGACCCAGATCTATCAGCATCTGAGGTGTGGGGGGCAGAATGGGGAGGCCAGACTCTTTTCAGTGGTGAGTGGAGACAGGACAAGGGGAAACGGCTGGAAACTGCAGCATAGGAAGTTCTGCACCAATGTGCGAAGGAACTTCTGTACAGTGAGGTGACGGAGCACTGGAACAGGCTGCCCAGGGAGGTGGTGGAGTCTCCTGCTCTGGAGATGTTCAGGACCTGCCTGGATGCCGACCTGTGCGACCTGCTGTAGGGAACCTGCTTTGGCAGGGGGTTGGACTCGATGAGCTCTGGAGGTCCCTTCCAACCCCTACAATTCTGTCATTCTGTGATTCTGTGAAAAATGCCTTCCACGCCTCCGCTAGTTTTACTGGTAGAGCAAGGTATTCAAGACTTCCTAAAGAACAAAGGACCTGACTACAGAACACCTCTATTTTCAGAAGTGGATTTCATTTGGGAAACCCTCTTGCATATCAACATATCCTACCGTGCTACTTGCTGAGACAAAAACGTTGTCCGTGATGTGTCTGTAATGATTTAATACCATTCAGTATCTCATAAAGAACGAGCTTCTGCAAGAGTAGCCTGTGGTAACAAGAATTTGTTATGAACTCCTGACTATAAGAATGCTATTAAAATTTTAAAATATAGCAGAAGCACTGCAGGAAGAATCATGGTTGAGGTGTCAGGAACATCTGGGGGTCCTCTGGTCCAGCCACCCTTCCCAAGCAGGGCCATCTACAGCAGATTGCCCATGCTTATGCATATCTCCAAGGACAGAATCTCTGCAATGTCTCCTGGCAATCTGTGCCAATGCTTCTTCTCCCTCAAGAAAGTAAGAAAGCATTTCCTCACATTCAGAGGGGACCTCCTGTTTTTCAGTTTGAACCCATTGCTTTTTGTCTGTCTGTCTCTGGCACCACTGAAGGAGCCTCACTTCATTCTCTTTCCACCCTCCATGCAAGTACTTTCACAAACTGTTAAGAGCTGCCACTTCCCACGCCCTGCCCCGAGCCTTCTTTTCTCCATGCAAAAAAGGCTCCACATTATCTAGCATTCAGCACTACCAGCTGTTGATGTTCAGTAGCTTGAAGCAGGTTGTTTTTGTTTTTTTTTCCCCCAGAATATGCACACATTGTGGAAAGAAGCTGATGCCGCATTATGGATGGATCTGAGGGAGGGCAGGGGTGGAAGAAGGTGAGAGGAAGATTCATTTACCAATTTACAAACCTCATGCAATTGAAAAGAAACAGAGATAATACTCATCTATATACTCAGAGGAACTCAGCATACCTGCAGAACAGTGTAATCTAGTAAATTCAATAATCCTAATCCACGATCTATGGATGTAATTGTTACGTGGCTTCTGTAAGGCTACCAAAAGCTCCATTTTCTAAACGCTCCCACTCAGGAACATGTTTTTCAATACAGCTGCTCTGCAGACTTAAAGCAAAACTTTTACAACTCAGCTAGAAAGAAAGGAGTAAGAAAAGCAGTAACAAAGGGAACAAAGCTTGCTTATAAACTGCCTCCATACTCTTTTTTTTTTAAGGTTTGCAACAGCCAACAGACAAAAATGAGTATCTAGGAAAACAATACTTTTTTTTTTTTTCAATTGAAGCTCTGTTAGTTTTCCAAACATCTTCAAAAGTTGAGCTGTATTGGGCCCCCATCCAGTGGCCATCATATGGGGAAATGCAAACCAGGAGGTACAACAGGCAAGACACATTACACTCCTGAAGAATAAAATAAAGTGACAGCTTAGCAGCATGGGGCTTACCACAGAAGAACTGAAATCTCTGCTCTGTACAAAGGTACAGGACAAAAGTTCAAAGTAACGTGGACTTTCATGTCAAAAGCCCTATTAAAAACAGTTAGGAGTTACTGTTTCACCTGAAAATTTACTTTGCACATCTAACAGGGACTTACTAACATATGGGTATTACCACCACTGCAATAAATGGGCCCAGTCTCAGAGTCCATCCGGTAGGAATCTCAACTGACATTTTTGGGGAAAAGTAGACATTCATTTTTTCAGAAGTCTTTAAAAATATACACTTGGAATAATAGTGATTTAGAACAGAAAGCAATGGTGGGGCTAATAAATGAGGACTGAGAAGTGTACAATATTAAAAGCTAGAGCCTCTCCAAAAACAAGGAAAAAAAAAAAGAAACCAGCAAAATCTCTGATTTCAAATTTCTCCATTTGCACGCAAACACATCCATCTTACTTTCTCTCCTTTTTTGGGGAACTTCATGAAGATATTTATTTCTGCATCTCAGAGGTACTTCACCTACGCTTTTATTACCAGCATTTGCCTCCCCAAGAGCTGTCTGCATTCTAATATCCAGGAAAGCTGAACACAATCCCTCCCAGCATTTCACTCAGACTCACGTGAAATCTTGCAGAATAACTCGTGCAGGCTTAAATGGCACTTCAACATTCTTGTGTTGCACCACTTTCCAGTTGAGAATATTCTCAACATCTTGCTTCTTCACTAGGAACTCGTCACAGTTTCGGATTGCTGCTTCCAAGAGGACTCGAATAGAAAATGGAAGGCGTGCTGCATGGGCAGGAGGTAGTAAGAGGTTATAAACACAATGGAAAAATACAATTTTCTACCTTGAATGACTGAAAACATAGTTTAGATGATTTAACCGTTTTCTTGTCCTCAAGAGATGGAGAATGAAAGTGAACTGCAGTATTTGTGCATCTGCTAAACTTTTACTTCAAGACAGAAATAAGTAGGCCACTCCAAAAGTAATGCCTCCTAATTATTTCCACAGAAACTACAACAGATACAAAGAGAACAATAACACTGTTGCAGGAGAAAGCTGTTTTCTCTCTGGCCTGACTGTAGAAACTTGAGCCTTCAGCTTATTCAGCACCACAACGTGGACAGATTTGATGGTATGTCCAAGTTCCAAGAAATCCTGGAACCTTTCCTTTTCCAAAAGCCAGCACACATCACTTTACCTGCTGAGGGCTGCATCTTGAACTTTTTCTTCTAGAGGCCATTCACGCCACCCCTCTATGGACTGCCATTTTGACTATGGCTCATTAACCAGGACACAGTTACTTTCATCTTCACACTGGTTAAATAGGTCCTGACAGATCTGCTTACAGTGTTCTCTCCATTCCTGTCTGAGTAATCCTGGGACCTGCCTGTCACAAACCTGTGATATTCCAACACCGCCACCATTATCTCCGATGTATCAGTGAAGATATTCAGCTCTGTACACAGCTCCCTGGTTGCAATCCCCCCAGTTCACATGGATGACCTGATCGAGATGCTCTTCATTTCACGGTGTGACAGCCGTGCAAGGCCATTCAGAACATAGTTTGTCTTTCACTGCTGCAACTGCTGAAACACATCACTCACCACTCGCAGTGCTCATGTCCACCAATGTCCATAACCATTCAAAAAGCATCAATGAATGTCAATGGATGCAGTGTTTTCCACAGGGAGGAATTCAATGACACACCTCTGCTTCACCTGCACTTCCACGCCAGACACCATTCTGTCAGAACACCCCTCTGCTGCCATTCGTTGCATGACAACAAAACATAAGAGAAAACTGGAGGGAAGATTCAACCTCTACTGCCATATTACCAGCATCTTTCCCTGATATAATGAGTCAGCAATGTAGGAAGCATTACCTTTGGCTTAATCCTTGTACATGTGAGATGTTACCAAAGATCAGAATAGCCTTGACAGCCCTACCATAAGTAAAGGGTATGAAGAAAAGATAAAAGCTTACCTGCAATAATGGATGTTTGAGATCCTCTCTTTAAATATTTCAATTAAAAAAAAGACCTGAGAAGTCTGTTGTAATGTTCTATCCAGGGTCCCAGAGACACAGAAGTCATTTAATCACTTAGAATCACTTGCACTTGTGGTTTTTTTGTTGGTGGCAATTCACCACCACCGCCACAGTCAGTTGGTGCATTACTCCATCTCTCTGCTGGACTGTGAGAATTTCACCTTTTTTTTTTTTTTTTTTCCTTTACAGAACATGCAGCTTATTCCTCTTGGGATTTTGAAATAAGACAACTGCTAATAGCATACATGCATCTGCCTGTCTCTTAAGACTCATCTCTGCTTTCCAGAGACCAGGTCCACAGTTAGCTCATTCCTCATTTACACAGTATCTGAGCTTGCAATGCATTTAACATTCAAACAAAATGTTCCTTCTCTTCCAAGGTTGTTTCCTGAATTCTTCCTAATCACTTGTTTTCTCTTTGAAGGAAGAGGAACACTCTACACGGGCAGCTATAAGCTATAGATACTGGCTTTCTAGGTCAGTGGCATGGGTTGTAAGGTTTTTAACACTGACAAACAGAAGTTGCCTAAGAATATTCAGGAATTGTCAGTGAGAAAAAGCATCTTCAGAAACATTTCTCACCTCCATTCATTGTTCCTCTTATATTTGAACAATTTTTCTGGATGACTTAGCTATATCAGTCAGGTCGTTCCAGCCTTTCACAGCTGTGGAGTAAAAACTTGGATCTGGCTAGCCCTCCTTATTCATTTTGGAAAAACACAACTGCAACATGCAGTTTGCATGCACAACATGATGAGAAAAATAACACTATCAAACTGTTGGTACTTCTGTAATTCTAAGCTAATCAAACGATTCCCCTATGTTGTCAACGTACCATATCTCACGTCTTCCAATTTGCTCAGATTAAAGAACTTCTTCTGAGGCTGTGTAGCATCTAGTGGCTCCACAATCTGTACAAAAGGGTTGCTCATGGTTATTAAAGACACCTCGTGTCCCTAAAATACAAAAGAAAAAGAATTAGCACTATCTTCACAGCATGTGTCCCACGTGCAAAAGACACACTCCATAACCCCACAAAATGCCTGTTCCATATATGTGCAAAGCCCATGCAAGACAAAAAGGCACAGCAAAGCCTGTATTAGTAGTGCCCTTTCCCTGCAATCCGCTTGTAACATGTCCTCAGAGATAAAAGCTGTGCAGGAAGATAAGAGCATTGTAAAAATTTAAGAGGCATCACATGACTTACAAAACAAGTTTAATGTCTGCACTGACATTGCTTGCACTACTGTCTTCTTTGGGCTATTTCTGGACAGCCCCCTGAGCCCCTGTGATGCAGTAACTACAACAATGCAATCTTGTTGAAAGCTAAACAGAAAGTCATTCGCATTCAAAATTAAAAATTAACATAATTCAACCAAACACAAACATGATGATTTTATTCAAGCTAGAAAGAGTGACACAGTAAGATTACCAACCCTATCCGAATATTTGAGAATCAAGGAGTCGCCTTGCCATCAGCAATATCTCAGTCCCCACAAAAAGGAAATTAAGGCTGACTCTACTGTAAACATCTTGAGATGGTTTTTGTGGCTATCCTCGCAGTTCAATGGGCAGAATATTCCACTATATTTAACACTCACTTACACAAGTTAAAGTGTCTGCGAATATTTCCAACATCAAGGCACAAAATGGCCTGAATTCATACTGGAAACATCTCTCCATCTTCAGAAAAGTTTAGATGCATGTGAACTGCCTGCTGAAACAGTTTGTAGGACACTAACACCTGAATTCTATCCAAAGCACTTTTGGGAACACTTCAGGCTGACATATGCCTGGGAACAAGCCAACAATTTGAGAAAAAGAACACTGTTTTCATCCTTTGCCAGGCAACGTGATTATCTTTTTTTTTTAACCAAAAAAAAAAAAAAAAAAGAGAGAGATAAAACTCAGTTTTCAAGCATCACTGTTCCTGTCTTCTTTCAAGTAACATTATCTCCTTGTGTCTCAGTTTTTCAAACAAGCAAGAACAAAAAAACAGTATGAAATGCACCACTTTGACAAGCTTCCTTGACAGGCTGGTGCAAATGGCTGCACGAAGACCAGGACTTGTCAGTAGTAATGTGTTGTGTTACTGATTTGTGTTAACGTCAGGCCAAAGGCTGAATTAGTTTATTTCACCCATCGGACCTCATTGACTCTTCAGGAAATACAAATACACGGAGAATTATGGAATCATATGAGTTGAAAGGGACCTTTAAAGGCCATCTAGTCCAACTCCTCTGGATGAGCATGGACGCCTACAGCTCCATCAGCGCCTGGTCCAGCCTGACCCTGAGTGCCTCCAGGGATGGAGCAGTCATTAGATCTCTGGGCAACCAGTTCCAGTGCTTCACCACTCTTATCATAACAAACTTTTTCCTCATATCCAATGTCAATCTCCCCTCCTTTAGTTTGAAATCATTTCCCCTTGTCCTGCCACAGCAGACCCTGCTGAAGAGTCTGCCCCCTTCCTTCTTGCAGCCCCTCCACAGGCACTGAGCGGTCACTCAGTCTCCCCCCAGATCCCTGTCTTCTCCAGGCTCTCAGCCTGTCCTTGCAAGAGGTGTTCCATCTCTTGTGTAGGATTCTTAAAGCACTCCAGCACAAATCACATCTCACAAATTTTCAAGTTAACAACAGTTAGGGGTGACACAGATGGAAAGAGAGGGAAAACTGAAGATCTGAGGAATAAAGTATTGAGATAAAAAATATAAGAAAGGAAAACGCCCTGCATTCTACCACATAAAACAAGGGAAACTTCTAAACAATGTCCAAGCAAATTAGAAAGGTAAGAAAATTAACAGATTGCGACCATCAAAACAACTGAAGTTAAAATGAGGCACTGCTTACTAAAGACTACAAATCTGTGCTTGGAAATTCACAGAAGCTTCCCTGTTTCAGGGGGAAAAAAAAAAGAAAAAAAAGGAAAAAAAAAAAAAGCTTACTCTGTAGCATTCACTGACAACTTACCTTGATTTCTTTGCAACATTTTTTTTTTTGTCCTTGCATAAGGCCAAACACCACTTACTTTCTGCACTGTATTGCCCTAAAATTCCAGCTGCTACTGACGTCTCACCTCTCACATTCCCAACTACAAGTCATTTGCTGAGATTCCTTTTCCCAGCTTTGCAGATACCACTCCCTCACACAATCTCACCAAATTTTGGTCGTCCTCTTCTTTGGTAACCATGACTCACACAGGTATTCCCCTTCTAAAGCAACCTCAATGCTTCTCGGACTGAGCACGATTCAAACGAACTTCTTCCTTTCCCTGATTGCATGCTATGATCCTAATGAGTTTTATTTTCTGCCTTCCAAGACGAGAATTTTATTTTATAGAATACTCATTTCATTTCATGGAAAAGCCTGACAGATAAAGCAGGAGATCATTACTTCAGTATGACCATATGACTCCACCGTACTCAGCTGACACACTTTTATCTAAGTACAAACTGAACCAGGAACATTTCTCATTTAAGCCAATGTCTTGGCAACCCACAGAGGCAATTCAATCACACATTATTGACTTGCTACCATTTCTTTGCCATCATCAGTTAGCTAAACAAAGGTGCCAAACTGTGAGGTCGCCAAGGCTCGCGTGCATGTTCTCTTATCTTACCTGGTCAAAGTGACACAAACAAACCTTACAACCTTGTAAGCTCCACGGAGCCCCCAGCAAGAATTGAAGTATAGAGAATAAATACCAAATTCTTAACAACATTGCTGCAAATTTCACGGCACAAATCCACAAACAGTCTACTATTATTTCCAAATGAACTATAAACAAAATGGCCAAAGCACTGCACTCGAGTTGCTGACCTGCCTAAAAGTTGTGAGGAAGCAATACTCCACAGGTTAAATCCACTAAAAAAAGAAATCATACAATCACAGAATGAATCCTAGAATAGCTTGACTTGGAAGGGACCTTAAAGATCAAGTAGTTCCAACACCTCCTGTGGGAAGGGCTGCCACTCACTGGATCAAGCTGCCCAGGGCCCATCCATCCTGGTTTTGAATGCCTTCAGGGATGGGGCACCACAGCTTCTCTGGGCAACTGTGCCAGGGTCTCACCACCCTCTGAGCAAAGAGTTTCCTCCTAACATCTATTTCTAAACCTCCTTTTTCAGTTTATGGTTCCCTCTTGTGCTATCACTATCAGACCGTGTAAAAGAATCAGTCTCTTTCCTGCCTACAAGCTCCCTTTAACACTGGAAGGCCACAGCAAGGTCTCTCCAAAGCCTTCTCCAGGAAGAAAAAGCCCAGTTCCCCCAATCTTTCTTCATAGGTTCTGTCATAAGCAACTTGCTGATGTGGTACGCCATCACATTACCTAGGTCTCTGATGAAGATATCGAAAACCACTGGGACCAAGACAGAACGCTGGGGGACTCCACTCATCACCAACTGGACATACAGCCATTGACCACAGTCCTCTGCCTGCGACTATCCAACCAATTCCTGCTCCATCAAACAGCTCACCCATGAAATGCATACCCCTCCAATTTAGGGATAAGAATGTGGTGTGTGCCCATACTGAAGGCTTTGCGCAAGTCCAAGTAGGTGACGTCCTTTGTCCACTCATTCCATCACAGAAGGCCACCAGACTGTCTGAAGTAATCACTGCAGTGGATACCGATTAACTCGAGATTGCAACACAGAGTATTTATTCATTTCATGTAAATATGCAGTGAGGTTAGCCAGCGTCTGCCTGCCAAACACTGGCTCAGTATGCAGGGGTCACAACGCACGGTCACAGCAACAGCTGAACATGCAGACTGAAGCAAGCGCTGGATCTGCTGCCTGATGGCCTCCACACTGTTTGCACAGAGGTCACTTCTGAAATGGGGATCTGCATGCACACCCTCGGGAAGGCAGAAGTGCAAATGAAGAGCTTTCTCATGCTAACAGCCACAAGTCACCCACACAAGCCACACTCCTCCTGGCTCCGGAGGACAGCATTCACTGCTGCCTACACTCAGGTCTCTGACTAGCCAGACTCTAGACGCCCATTCCCCCACCTCTACACAATTCTGGATGCTCTCCTATGATTTCAGTGGCTTCACACCATTGATCTATCTGAGAAAATGGGTCAGAAGGGAAGCAAATTAAGTTTCCCTTCAGCCTGCTTTGCAGAGCAAAAGAAAACTATTTTAAACTCGATTTAGCATCTTTAAGGCTACATAAATGTACAGTGCATCAGAAAGCAAAGAAAACAGATGACTCTACAGAAACAGATTTCAGAGCACAAGCATGTTAAGACTGGGGGGCAGATTTTCCGTAAAAGTTACAGCAAAAATAATTTCAGGTAAACACAGAGAAAAAGAGAAAACTAGCAAGAGAAGTTTTGGAGTAGAGAAAAAAGACAGAAGTTAACAGAAAGTATCATGATAGAGAAGACCACCACAAACCCAATGACTTGCGTAAAAACTGATAGGCCTTCAAAAAGCTTCCTCCTGTCTCACAAAATCCATGCCTTTGTGACTACATACTTGAAGTTGAATCTGGAATAAGGATGTTTAGCTTTTAAGCATTACCTATATAGATCTGCCTTTTTGCAGTATGGTAAATTTCACTTTCTTCAATCGTAATCCACTAAAGCAGCAACATTCCTTCCTTTGTACAGTCCCTTTCAAATATCATCTGCCAGGACACAAATCCTCATTACTTTAGCCTTTTCAAAGGTTGTATGATTTCTATAAAGTGAACAAGATGAACTACAATTTTACTTCACTGTTTCCTGTGCCAACTAACACAGATTGGCAAACACTGGTCTTGTTTATATTAACGCTGAACATCTTTAAATCTCAACTCCTTCACTATTAATAGTTACCCATTCAGAGTGCTATGCCAATGCAGTTGCTCAGCACTCTGTCACTCACCTTCACATCCCATTGGAGTGCATTTTGAATTTTCACACAGACTGCACATCAGCTCCTCACAAGAAGTATTTTCAGTCTTTCTTGTATCCCAGCTCTAGAACTCTCTCCCTCACAGAAGCAAAAGTGCAGAAAGATTCTAAGCATAGGCATGGAAACCATGAATACCAAGAGGGGAAGATTTATTTGGACTGGGCCATAACTTTCCAAATATATAACAAGGAAGCTGTTTTTCATGCACGTAACACTTGCCCTTCCAAGCAGAGAATGAACTCTTAGCTAGAACAGCTGCTCCTTAAACAACCATTGGAAATGATACAGGAGGGTTCATATCTCTCCAGCAACAAAACTTTGTATTGTGATGCTCTACCAAAGCATCCACACTAGCAAAATATGTGTACATCATCCTCCTTCTATCTGTATTGAGTCGATCAGTAAACTCTATTCACCATGATAGATCAGACATGTCCTTGCAACAACAGACTAGCAGGAGAATGGGCTGTGACGTACATGCAGATCTCTGTGGTAGACCACAGCACTGGATGACCATCTCAGCAATACACTGGTTTCAGCAGGACTAGGGTTACTTTTCTTCACAGTGGTTGGTATGATGCTGTGCTTTGGATTTAGGAGAAAAACAACATTGATACCATACTGGTGTTTTAGTTGTTGCTGAGTGGTTTTTGCACTGAATGAACCTTTTCTGCTTCTCATGCTGCCTTGCCAGCGAGGAGCTGGGGCTGCATAAGGAGCTGGGAGGACAACAGAATCAGTCCAGCTGATCCAAAGAGGTCAAAGGCACGTTCCACACCATATGAATTCATGATGAACCATAAAAAAAACGTGGGGAATTGGCTGAAGAGGCAGCCATTTTGCAGGACTGAGCAGGCATTGGTCAGTAGGTGGTGAGAACTTGCATTGTGCATTACTTCTTCTATATGTATATAGCTATTATTACTATTACTTTCCCTTCCTTTTCTGTTTTATCAAATTGCCTTTATCTCAGCCAAAGAGTTATTGTCCCCTCGATTTTCTCTCCCATCCCAGTGCAAGGAAGTGAGAGAACAGCTTGCTGGTGCTCGGCTGCCTGCTGGGGTAAAGCCACAACAAACCACTGTCTCTTTCATTTCATCTTTGATATCTCAGTTATTGCACTGTATAGCCAATAACTTTGGCCAGCAAGCCAATGTGATTGCCAAACAACTCTCCATCAAATTCAAAAAGTCATGCACGTCAGGTGAAGTTCTCAGTGTCTGGAAACAGGAAAAAGTCCCTTGCAGTTTTAAGAGAGAAAGGAAGGCCTGGGGAACTACAGGCTGGTAAGCCTCACCACTGTGCTTGGGAAAATCATGGAAAACATCCTCCTGGAAACTACAATAAGGCAACACAGGGATGTGATCTGAGACAACCAGCATGGCTTCACCGAGGTAAGATTGAGTCTCATCTACCTGGAGGCCTCCAATGACGGAGCCACAGCATCAGTGGACAAAGGAAGAGCAACTGATGTCATCTGTCCAGACTTGTGCAAAGCCTTCAATACCATCCCACACCACATTCTTATCTCTAAATTAGAGACTTGGATAGTTATTCAATGGGTAAAGAATTGGTTGGATACTCGCTGCCAGAGGGTTGTGGTCGATGGCTCTATGTCCAGGTAGATACAGGTGATGAGTGGTACCCCAGTTCAACTTCTTAATCAATGGTACAGACAGTGGGATCAAGTGTACCCTCAGCAAGTTTTCTGATGACAACAGATGGAAGGAATGCCATCCAAAGGGACCTAGACAAGGTTGGATCCACAGGATCTTACTGAGATCCAATAGGGCAACATGAGAGGTGCTGCACTTGGGTCTGGGCAATCCCAAGTATGTGTACAGGTCAGGAGAAGAACTCACAGAGTAACCCTGGGAAAAATGACCTGGGGGTTCTGATGGAAGAATTTTATGGTCAGACTGGATGAGCTTGTAGGTTTTTTCCAACCTTGGTGTTTCTGTGATTCTGTGAAAAGCTTTAAAAGAGCCAACAGTTCACGCTTGTAGCCCAAAAGGCCCACTGTATCATGGGCTGCATCAAAACAAGAGTGTCCAAAAGAGCAAGGGAGGTGACTGTCTCTGCTCTGCCCTTGTGAGGCCTTACCTGGAGTAATGTATCCAAACCCAGGACCCGCAACACAAGAAAAGGCATGGATCTCTTGGAATAGGTCCAGAGGAGGGCCACAAACATAACAGGAAGGATAGAGCACCTGTCATCTAAGAAAGGTTGAGGGAGCTGTGTTTGTTCTGCCCGGAGAAGGCTTTGACAAGACCTGGCTGTGGCCTTCCAGTACATCTTATAACCTGGAGGGAGAACAAATTTTTACATGGTCTGACAGAGATTGGACAAGGTAGAACAGTTTTGAACTGAAGGAGGGGAGATTCTGATTAGATATTAGGAGGAAATTCTTCATCCAGAGGGTGGTGAGGTCCAGAACAGGTTGATCACAGAAGCTGTGGATGCCCCAAACCTGGAGATGTTCAAAGCCAGGCTGGATGGGACCCTGGGCAACCTGATCTGGTGGTTGGCAACCCTGCTGACAGGAGGGTGTTGGAACTACATGATCTAAGCTCCTTTCGGAGCTATGCTATCTCAGGATTCTCAGATTTTAAACATCAACTCATAAAACTAAACACCTAATGGTTTGACTGACTAAAGTAGACATCAATTAGTAAAAGTTATTTTCCCTTGGCAGCTTGTAAATTGACTGTTACCAGTGGGAGGAATGAGTTAGCATAGAATCACCAATTGGGCAGTTTAAAATGAGCACCATATAGGACACGAGAGTGGTTAATTCCACCAAATGTAATGGTGGAAGACTTAGACCTGCAAGGATTATGGGAATCCATGAAGAAACTTCCAACTGAAAACTGGGGAAAGGAGAGGTTAGTTGGCAGGACTGCTCTGGGGAAAAGGCAGAAGACATATGGATCACTCACAGCTGCAGCAGCACATACCACCCATGCTCAACCTGATCACATCTGTACCAACACTGCGATGACTGTTCCCTCTCCAACAGCACAAGTTATTTACCTTAGTTTTGCCTACTCAACTGGTTGACATTTGTGTGCATATGTGGATGTAAAAATCTGAGAGGAGCTGCTACAGAACAGCAGATTACTGAGTTGTAAATCCATCAAGACAATACTGAGCATGCCACTTGTGACATTAGTAAGAATCACGTCTGGCTGAAGAGCACTTCTTAAACCTAGGTTTACTGCTCTCCTCCTTAACTATTATATATTATATATATATTATTGTATTATATATGTATTATTATATATTATATATGTAAATTGTGTCTGCAATTTACACAGCTCTACATATAGTTTCACATTCTGCTCACCTATGGCCCTAATTGAAGGCACTGACAACTCAACTTTCAGTTTACCTAAGTTACAGATTTCTTACCCATGAATCAAGATCTGGAAAGTGGAAGAGCAAGGAAAGCATTCTTGCCCGTGTTAGAACTGGATGATCTTCAAGGTCTCTTAATCCCACACCACCTTGTGGTTCTGTGATCCCTTAGCAGGTCAAGTAGGCAAGAAACTTCAGTCATGTTGGAATTGCAACATGTTCTATATGTACCTATCCTGCTTGAAAGAACGTTTTAAGCATGCTGGCAGAAGTCTCCATGCTTGATATGGAAGGACAGCTTCTTCAGCATGAGTCAGGGATCCGCAGTAGTAACACTGGTAAGTAAATCCATTCACAATTCAAGTCAGTTTGAGGAGTGAAGGGGGAACACAGATAATTGTGTGATAGAAAAGAATCAGCTGAAAAATCCAAGTTGCTTAAGAAAAATGTTTTTGTTATCCTGGCATCTATTAAAAAAAAACCAGAACAGAAAAAAAAAAAAAAAAAAAAAATAGCCCAGCATTTGGATAAAGTTCAACACCACCAGAAGAACAAGCAGAGTCTTGTTTTGTACTGTATCTAGCTATTATAATTACATTTGTAGTTCTGTATGCACACAGAACAGATGAGTACAACTACAGCTGCAATAAACACACAGGTTTCTTGTTCTGATTAAAAAAGCTCTTACTGTTTAATACTTGCTCTACCTGTGACGGATAAGGCCACTGTATAAGAACCATGCAGTGCTGCCCTGCTGTGAACTACCAGCAGTGACACTTGAGAACTATTAGAGCCTTCAGAAAGAATATGCTTCTCCATTGCACAGTGAAGCCCATAGCTACACAGATCCTTAAAGAGAAGTCCACTAACTTTTTGACAGCTGAGAAACTATTCCACTGGTATAAACCATGGCATCATTGTGCATTGGAAGAAAACACAGCAATCTGTAATGGAGTTTATTTAAAACACTCCGCACAACATTTCAGGGAGCCCATTTCAACTCAAAGATCAAAAGGAACTTTGTCCTGGAACACAAGTGAGACCCTGAACTGCTGACTTTATTGCTTCCTCCTAATATCTAAAACTTTGACTGCAACATGAAAGCGCACACGTTTTCAAAGCACAATGAGCAACACTTCAAGCACAGTGGGAAGCGTGCGTTCGTATAAATGATATATTTCACTGGCTATCATAAACACTCCGAGGATTTCACTTTGTTAGCAGTGCAGTAGTACCGTGTAGAGACCGTGTTTGTGAAATCAAGCCTTCGCCTTTTTACAGAAACTCCAGCTCCAAGCAGGCTGGAAGCTCAGATACGTCCAGTTTCAAGACAGTAAACTCCCTCAAGTCATCCCTCTGGAAAGCGACCTTCTCCTCCCTCACCTAACAAAGCATGCTTTTTGCTCGAGGGATCATTGAAACACTTCCCGTGCACACATCTCACCAGTTTTTGATGATCCAGGTAAGTACGCATTATCCAGTATCTTCAAACAGCCTCTGGAACACAATCTAACCATGTACTTAACAAAATCCAGACCCTAATTAAGCAGGCAAGAGTGTTAAGGGAATGCTGTGTCAGCAGACTCATCAGTGAGTGCCCTAGTTAAAACCAGACTTTTTTTTTCCTGCAGAAAAACAAGCAACATTACACTTAAGAATAAAGGAAAGCTTACCTGAGGTTATAGTACACTGAAAATTGAAGCTTTCAATATTTTTTTTCCCCTTAAAGAACAACTTTAACCTTTTTCCTACTTTTGTACAAACTTCCTACTCCCCCCATCTTGGCAGTCCTAGACTACTCATTAATAAAAATGCAGCATGGACTAGTTTTAACAAAGAATTAGCTTTCAGTGTTAGGACAAAAAATATACATATACCCAGGGGCACATGCAGAAGCATGTTCCCAACAATAAGTGAACATGGGAGCACTGCAAGAGAGCTGGGAACACAGATCTCAGTAAGCACCTGGAAAAGTTTAGCCTGAAATTCAGTTTCAGAATGGGGGATTAAAAAAGACATTTAGTTATGGGGGACTGAAAAAACATTTTGTTACTGGTTTTGTTTCGAAAGCCTCATGTGAAGGTTGGCAAGACGGCAGCAGAAGAGCATGAGGAAGGAAAACAAATTGGGGATACTGTCAATTAGCCCTCTCCTCATTACAGAACCACCATTTGAGTTCTGTGAAGTTCTGCTCCTGCACCCATTGGAGTCCCTCTGTGTGAACTGCCATTGCTTCAGAACAATCACAAATGCGTAGGTGGAAGGATGAAGAACTGAAGAAAGAATTATTAATGTTGTGAAACAAATCTGGCGCCATCAGGAAGAAGTCCTAATTTTTCAGGTCACGGCAAATTGCACTCTGGAAGTATAGCAAGAGATTTCTCATTAATACATCTCCAACTTAGAATTTCAGCAACTATTTGACCATTCATACAGACAAATCCAACTTTTAAACCCACTGGTTTCAGTTTGCAAGCAGAGCAACTGAGTATCTGATAGCATTTCATCAATTCCAGCCAGCCATTACAAGCGCTTACTAGCCACAATCCCTGAGGAACCAACTGAAGTGTCAACAAAACATTTCTAATCAGCTTTTCCAGAGTTTTCCACAAAAAGACCAGAAAGAAAAAAAAAAAAAAAAAAAAAAAGAAAAAAGTAGATAGTATTTTGCAAGTTCCTGGAGTCCTTGCCCTAAAATTATTCTGTATCCTGATGCCTATGACAGCGTCCCAAATATCTGGAGGAAATGTTCCTACCTACAGCACTGTGGAGTTGTTGCCACTCCACAGGCAACACTGAAGGCAATAACCATGAAAAATTCTTATCTTCTATTCACGCAAACAGGGGAACCTGGAGAAAAAGCCTCATCTTTACCTTCTCACTGTTTCTCTGAGGGAAACAGATCACCCTTCAATTCTAAGCCTTTCAGGAATTTCACACATCATAACTGTGTCACGGAGAAAATTTCCAGCTAATTACACATTAAAATCCCACAGTGAGAATACGTGTTAAAGAACACTAGCAAAATAAATTTCCCACTGTATTTACTACTTAAATATCAATAATATTTCTTCCATGGCTTTCTGCAATTATTGCATAAGCTCTTGCATAATTACCAGAAACACTTTATTGGAAATATCGAAGTGGGAGTGCATCATTCATGGCTGACACTCAATTCAAAGGAACCAGAGGGAGGCAGGGGTCCAATTAAAACGTCGTATGACTCGAAGTTCGAAAGACCTCAAGCCTTTAGTTCTGCATTCTCTGCAAGAGAGCGTCCAAACTCCTCCACACACTGAAAAGCTCTACAACGGGAATCCTGTCTGCCTTACAAAGCCCAGGATAAAAATACTGACAAGTTTTCGAGTAATTCCTCATACACATCAAAAACCCAGAGGGCATAAGAGTCAGCCGCACTTCCTACTGTGTGTGCATTAAATTCTCCCTCTGCCCTTTGAAGAACCAACAATCCCCAGAAGTCTATTAGGACATTCTGACCAAGCACAATTGCTTTCAAGCCAAGCATTACAAAATAAACATCCCAGTGTTAATATTTGTCCCTAGGGTGGTCTTCCTCTACTACCGGTAACGAGCCAGTCTGAACAATGGCAGCAGCACCGCGGACACGGAACCCAAAAGCCGGAGCGGATCCGCCCGCAGCCCCCGTTCCCGCTGCCGAGCGCGGGCAGCTCCGCCCGTAGGCAGCCTGAGCGCAGCCTTCCCCCGGCCCCCTCTCCTCCCAGCCAGCAGACGAGGCCGAACCCCCGCCGCCGTTAAGGGCCGCGCCGCAGCGGCGTGCCGCCCTCAGCGCGGCCTGGGCCGCAGGATGGCCGCTCCGCGCCCGCCAGGGCGGATCCGCGCCGCCACCGACCGCAACCAGCAGAGCCCGGCGCCGCACGGAGGAAGGGCGGGCGGCTCGTGGCGCCCCCCCGGCTAAGCGGGAGGGTGACGGGCGGGCACGGCGGCCCCACCGACCGCCGCACTCACCGGGGAGCTCGCAGGAACGCAGCACCGCCGCTTCCCCGCCGCTGCCGACGGCCTCGGGAGGGATGGGGCGGGGGCAGGCCGGCTCCGCCCGCAGCCTGAAAGGCTTCCCGCCTACCCCCCGCCCTCGCCGGGGCGGCCGGTCGGTGAGGCGGGTCTGGCTTTCTGCTGTCGCTCGGCGTTTTTCGCCCGCTGCCCCTCGGCGCCGCGCTCTCGGGATCGCCGTTTGCACAGAGCGCAGCCCTCGGCACGAGGGGAGGAGCTCGCTGTCCCGGCTGTCGGTACTGACAGCGTCTGTCAAGCTGACCGCGATGGTGACGGCAGCCCTGAAGGAGATGCAGGAGTGCAGCGTCCTTCAGCTGTCCGATGTGGGGCCCTTCTAAGTGTACAGCGCGCCTGTGATACAACGGGTGCGTTTGGGGCTTGTATAAAGCGTATTAAAATGCATCTAATTATAATGAAAGCATTAGATAAAGAGGAAAGAGGGAAATAAAGGTCTGTAGGGGTTGCACTGTCGTGTCCTTCTAGCAAGGAGGGTGTCTGACTTCGATTCACAAATCCACTTGGTGTGGGTTAAGGTGAAATAACGCTCTGGGTCCGTAGATATGTGTAGAATCATGGAACTGCTTGGGTCTGAAGAGTCCTTAAAGCCCACCCAGTTCCAACCTCGTGCGGTGGGTAGGGCTGCCCCCCACCACCTCGGGCTGCACATCCACTCTGGCCTTGAGTACCTTCAGGGATGGGGCAACACAGCTGCTCTGGGCAGCTGTGCCAGGGACTCACCGCCCTGAGCTTTATCATGATTTCCTAACAGTATCTTGTCTAAATCTCCATTTTGTCCACGCCCCTCCTTACCAGCCTCAGTGTCTGGATTTATGGAACCTCCTCTCACTTCAGTTCCAGGATTGGTTGAGTGACACTAGACCCCGCTGGGTGTTTCTCAGGCATCATTCTGAATCCTTGTCTTGCGTCAGTTCCTGGAGTAGCTGAGACACGAACTAAATCCAAGTTCTAAATCTAAATCCAAGAGCTAAAGAACTCCAAGAGCTAAAAACCAGGCTATTCCCCATGGTTTAACTGTATCTTGGAGCACTGCACAGGCTCACTGTTCAGTCACATGGGACTTGTGCCTTACACAGATAAAAAGAGCTTAGATGGACTCATCACTTACATGTGTGAAGAGAGCTTGGATGTCTTACCTGTCTCTGGAGAGCATCTTGGAGAGTAGCGACAAGGAGACTTGCTGCCTAAGCACCAGGAGAAACAGATGGCCAGCAGTGTTTTGTTGTTCTTGTTGCTTTGTTTTATTTTTCCCTGCAAAAAGTTTGTGAAGAACGAAGAGGACTACTTGCTGACGCTGCAGGAGAGAAGCAGATCTAAGGTGCATGATGTGACGCAAGGAGTAAAAACAAGCACCGTTCTCTGCTGGGAAGGGTTGCTGGCACCTTGTGCAAGGCTAGAGATGGCTCTTCTGATTGTTTATGGGATAGTTTCCTGCGTACTGACCTGCACTGGCAGATCCTCCTGCCTACAGACTGTCAGGTTGGAACATGTAGACCAGGGAAAATAAATATCAGGATCTCAGGGTCTAGCAAAGAAGATACGCTGATTCTTGTTTTTAACCAAATACTACAGTCCTGGCTCTGGCACACTTGATATTGATTTCAGTGGTGCACTCATGTTTCTTAGGGTCTCTCTGTATTTAAATTTGCTGTTGTATTTATACCTCTAGATGTCCCGTCATCTACAAAACATAGTACTTTTGAGTTATCTCTCAAAATCTTTTACAGGCTGACTTGCTTTGTGTTTGGCATAAGTATCTCGTGGAATAATGTACATCCTCCCTCTTCTCTTTTATAATGCAAAGACTTTTGAGAATATTTGATTGGCTTGGACATGGAGATGGACATTTATTCATAATCTTCTTTTGCTGGAGAGACAGACTAAACTGAGTTTTTCAGAATGAATAGTTCATAGTTGTAATTTGACAGTAGAAAGAGAAAGACAATGTTTTTCTCAGGACACTACAAAATAGTGATGATTTTGGTAGTAGGAGAAGCTGGAGAACTTTTGAAACCTCATACTGCCTTCCTCAGGATTTTGGACCGTGCATTAATTGTTAGCATTCTTGATTTTTGTACATTTCAATTATATTAATGATATAATTTCCTTTTGTTGTGATAAACTCTGGAAATAACCCTTCAGCCACTTCCTTTCAAAGAAAAGGCTGTGACGGGATTGAAGGATAGGCTGTTCCTTCAAGGGTTCCAACAAAACAGAATTATAAGATCTATGCTTGGCACCAAATTTTGAATGATTGATGAAATCCTTCATGCCTAGAATGCCAGAGCAATTGCTGCAAAATCTAATTGACCTAAGATATCTCGGGGGGGAAACAAAGTGTGGTAAAATAGCAGGTCAGCAACAAAAATGAGTAATCTGTTTGTCAGCTCTAACTTCCCTCAGTCAAAATCTGCAAGGTTTGTAATTTCTGTTCCATGTGGAGGAGGCCCCAAGACGTGCAGTGGGAGGGAAGCCTTCTTAGCACAGGCAGAGGCAGCACCTCTGCAACACTGCTGGTTGTGTGCAATGACACAGAGGCTGTGACGGGATTGAAGGATAGGCTGTTCCTTCAAGGGTTTATAGTAATGCTCTCTGAAGGTTACTGTAGGTTGGCTTTTGCAGTAAGGAGTGTTTGAGGCTGTTATTCCTCTTAGCAGAGTTGAATTGGTGGTGATGTGGTTCAGTTTAATGACTGTGGTTTTGTCTCTCTCCAAAGATTGCTAGGAAGTTGAGTAGGTTAACCCCATTGTTTGTATGGAAGATATTTACTGAAATAGATTCTTGGTTTTGTGAGCAGATTGCAAGGACCTCCAGCAGTTTTCTTGCGCAGTTGTGCATTGTACTGAATCTGGGTTAAAGTTAAAAAAAAAAGTAAAAATAAAATAAAAAAGCAACTTCGTTCAGTTCTTGCACCCAACCTGGACACAAATAGGAGTGTCATGCTTTTCATACTGCAATCCTGGGAGTCCCAGTGCTCGTGACTTCCTGTTTTTCAGAGTTTTTCATGAAATAATTTCCTAACATGAGGAACTGTGTGTGAGTACTTCGTCCTTCTCTCATAGTTGGGCAAATCAATTTACAAGAGGCTGTTCTAACTTCAAATTGCTTCTAGAAGAACGTTCTCTGAAGATATTCACCAAGTGATGTACTAGGAGCTCACGGAGTGTATCATATCAGTTCAATTTCAAGCTGATTTGGTGGATTGGTGGACAAAAACCTATGAGCTAGTAGTACGCATTGCAGCCTAGGAAGCCAGTACACTGTGCTACATTGAAGGATGAGGGGTTGGTTGGGCAAGGTAGGAGATTCTTCCCCTATACTCCATCCTCATGAGACCCAACATATAGTCTAACACTGCGTTCAGCTCTGGGGCCTACATCACAAGACAGTCATGGACCTATTAGGGCAGGTCCAAAGGAGGAACACAAGGATGATCAGAGGGCTGAAGCCCCACTCCTGTAAGCGTAGGCTGAAAGAGTTGTGGCTGTGCAGCCTAGGGAAGAGAAGGCTTTGGGCAGACATCATTGATGCCTTCCAGTATGGGCCTAGAGGAAAGATGGGGACTCATTATCAGGGAATGTAGTGAAAGGACTATAATATATAATGACTTTAAATTAAAAGAGGATAGATTTAGATTAGGACATTAGGAAGACCAGGTTGGATGGGGCGTTGAGCAAGCTGTTCTAGTCGGTGGTGGAACTGTAGGATCCTTTTTTAACATCTCTTTCAACCCAAATCATTGTATGGTCCTATGGCTTCACTGTCACACCTGTAAACTTATCTCATTTGTTCTTATCCTGTCAAGAAGTTACAAATAAGTGGGGTTCTCCCGGGGGAGCTTTCAGCTCATTACGGCTTGAAAGCCTTTGCATAAAGCATTTGGCAGATTTGTGTGGTACACAGATTCCACCCACAGCTTCAGCTGATCACTGAGGTTGCATCAATCCTCTGACTGCTGCCACCTGTTTCAAACTAGGCTAAGAGTGGGATAAGGGAGACAGTAATTTAGAGCTTGTCAGCCTGGAGGATCCAGAAGTGTTGGCCTTTCAATGTAGTCATTTGAAAAAAGTGTCCATCAGTAGCACTATATGGGTGCATCCTCCAGCTTGTCTCAGCTTTCTGAAATGAACCAAATTGGTTTGTTCCAGAGTGCTGTGTTTCTCCTAGGCAGCATCTAAGGGTTTATCACATTACATACTACATTCTGTGAGTTCTGAGTTGATACTGATATGAGTTAATATTTTCGAATATATCCAGCTCTCACTAGTACCCCAAAAACCCAGAGCTTGAGAGCAGCTGAGGTGGAAGTTTGCAGGTTATGGAGAATAGGATTTTTATAGCTGCTTATGAAGGAAATCGCACTCATATTTATGTAAAACATCATTTTAAGCTGTCTGAATTGTTGCTGTGCAATGCTAGTACAACTCTGAAAAGTGAGAACCTAGAGTCTCTCAGAAATCCTGCTAGAAACACCAAAGTGAGTTCTGGGAATTCAAGCAAGTGATGGCCTGCCAGCTGCTTCTCTATCGTCACTCAGATGATTGTGCATCTTCTAAAGGAAACTGTGTGGCCAGCATATTTTAATAAATGCGTTATAATTTGTTTCTGATCGTGGCAGTGATTTTCTTAAGTGTTTTACTTTAAATGATTCTTCATTGAGCTGTGGTCGACGCTTATTGAACATCACTTTAGCTTCAGTATCGAAACAAAGATTTAACTTATGCCATCTGTTGGTTAAACGGGGTTTAGCAGGGGCTTTGTATCTCGCTGACAATGGGGGCAATAACAGAGTTCAGATGGTGATTTTACTTCCCAGCTAAAGTTCACAGGTGGAATGTCAAAGAACTCCCTCAGCACTTTTGTGGAATACAAGCACTTGTTCGATCCTGACACTGGAACTGAAGAAAAAGGAGGTGAGAAAGGGACAACCTGACTGCCAACATTATGCTGCTAAAACTAGACTCTGTGTATTACTTTTGCAGAATTCCTTCAGAAACGGATGATGAAAACCTCTGATGAGATTGCAGTCACTGTACTGAGCATCAGAAAGAAAATCTCTGTACATTATGTAAGCACAAGTCCTGTCTCTACTAAGAGCAACAATACAACTTGCAGTAAATGCAGAAGTATTTGCTGAGAGAAAGTGTGTTTCTCTGCTTTCACCTGGACTAGATTCTTGAGCATGCTCACTCTAAAACAAGCCCCTCTCAAAGCATTTATTATTTAAATTGTTAGTGTACATGCAGAGCACACGGGCTGTGTCTGTGCTGGTATTAATTTGTATTGCAGTTGCACTGAAGTTACCTTGCTGAGGGACACTAGTGAGAGATGTTATTTACCTGAAAAACTGAAAGGGGGTGAAGGAAGACTAGAATGAAAGTAACGCACAAAGTTGGTAAGGAAACTCTGGAGCACAGGCCCCTGTGCCACACATTAAGAGTCCAGTCTCAGCTGTTTTCAATTCACACAGGGCCTATACAACATGTAAAATGTTGATATTCCTGGTTATTTGCAGTTAGCTCAGTATGAGTTTAATCTCTGACATCACATATTCTGGTGAAGTTCAGCACTTTGTGCAGGTCTTGTGAGGATGGGCTTTACTTCAGATGCTTAGCTTTGGGATGTGTAAGCAGGGGGAATGATGCATGCCACATTAGTCTTACCTCCATCCATCAAAATATTAGATGCAGATTTTTTCAGAGATATTTTTAAAAAACTTGTATATTGTTTGTAAAATGCCTTGCATTTGTGTAGAAACAACAATGTAGTCTTTTAAAACAGTGGGAAAATTATTCTGCCCAATGCCTGGAAAATAACTGAGTTTACCAGTGAGTGAGTAGAACTCTACTTATGAAAAGGGAAGACTGCCTGAGACTCCACAGGAAGTGTAAAGCCTATCTATTCTGGATAAATATTAACGAATTTGTAATAGCTTCTCTGTATCCAAAACGGATTTCCCCAGGAAGGGCTCCAGCAATCCAGAGTTCTGGACAGAGGTAACAGCCTCACCCCAAATCTGAGAATAACTTCTGCTTTGCAGAGAAACATTAGTATAGAATATAATCTTGTTGGATTACTGCTGCATTGCTCTGCTCAGCTGGCATGGAAACTCTGGTAGAAATTATGGAAAATTAGTTTGATACAAAGTGTGAAAATTTTCTGTAGAACACAAGGGTGATTTCAGAATCATCTGCAATTGAATTAAGGTAATTGTGAAGTCAATAGCTCTCAGATTGTATAAAAACTAAGCATCTTGAAATGGTCTTCCAAATGTAGAGTGTGAGAGCAAGTCATGAGAGAATGCTTTGAGAAAAAAACATGTTAGAAAAGAAGGGAACCTAAGTCAAAAAGAAAATGTGCTGAAATTCATGATGGTCACTGGTAGAAAAATGGGCCAGAAGCCATTCATAAATAAATCACAGTGTTATCAAAGAAAGAAGAACAAACTTCCAGATAGATTCTGCAAGCGTTAATATACTAGGAATAAATGCTGTAAAATATTCAGAGTAATTAATTCCACAAACACTGAAGTAGTTTTTCACTGACTGGGAACTTGCAGTCTAGGGTTGAGCCTGATCGGATCCGCAGGGCTGCAAATGCACAGCTGTAAGTGGGGCTGTTGCCATTTCAGCTAGCTGAGGCACGCTGTCACTTTCCACTTTTACAGACTGTTCAAATGACACTTCTCCCCTGCAGTGAGAGACTCGCTTTGTGGAGTTATGTGCAAAATTTGGGAAGTGAAGAGCACCTGAGGAACAAATGAAGAGGAAAAGAGCTGTCTTTCCCAGTATCTTGGCACAGCAGCACCACTGAAACAACTCAAGACTTTGGTGATGGACAGGACAGTGCTCTTCTTTGTGTATCCATGGTTGCTAATTTCGAGGGTGAAGAAAAAGAAAAAAAAACATCTGCACATGTCTTTTAACCTTAGTAAAGGCTCTGCGTTAACATTTGTTCTTTGGGCTCACTGTGGATAATATTAAATGGAGTATTTGCAGTCTTATTTTGATAACAAGTAAGAGCTACTACATTATTGATGAAAGATACAAAGACAGCAGCAGAAAGCAAGTATTTCATTTTCCTTAAGTGTCACTAATCTACATGCATATTTAGTCCACCAGCAGTCATTAATTTCAGTGCTCGTACAGCCCTTCTTTACAAAGTATAATCTTTACTATCAGACCAATTACTCAGTCACAGCCGAAGGTACCAGAGGTTTTCTTCCAGAACAGGCAGAAGTAAAGCCATGAAATGCTAGGATCTTGCTTTTATCTTCTGCAGACAGAAGAGGAGGAGGAAAAGGGAGCATCCGGAAATAAATCTCACTTATCTCTCTGAAGGATGGAGGGTGATAGAAAAACAGATTTTCATCCTCTTTCTTAGTGCAACATCTAGGTGCCACCAGAGTGAATAATCCTCTGCTACTGCTCTGTGAACCTCCATTGTTGTTTGCTTGTTCAGTGAACAGATTGCCTCATTTTCCACAGCTGTGGTCGTGCAGAAAACAAACAACTCAGTGGAACTTACTATGAAATGTTAATTTGAACGCTACCAAGCTCTGAAGGCTTAATTTCAAACAGTGAAATCCCATTCTCCTTGATTTTTCTGGTGCAATATCTTCATTGACAAAACCATTGAAAATCTACTGTATTCTGATCACATTTCCTGTGCACAACCAGCTGTAATTCCTTGGTGCTGTCAATATTTATCAAGGCTGATCCTCTCTTAAACGCCCGCTTCCTGAAAGCAGTTCATACTGGAGAGTTTGTAAATGTGTTATTGAAGAATAATGACTCAACCAGGCTATCCCAGACTAGAGTCCCATCTGCTGATACTGCTCCACCCTAAAATCACACTGGCAATATTCAGCTTGGTGCATTTGCAAAAGAGCTCCTTTGAGCTGCAGACCCTTAGTTCTGGATTAAGCATTCAGATGGAACCGAACAAAGGAGTGTTTGCTACGCCTTAATGTAACACCCTCATTTCAGATTCTTTCTCCTCTGGGTACACTCACAAACCAGCCACCCAAAAATCTCACTCTGAAGTCTGCCTTCTCAACCTAAACATAATGCTAACACAATGAAAAGAGATGTTGAAGGCTGTTGTTTGTTTTTTTTTTTCATATGAAGCTAATTTGGAAATTGCCTAATTTCAGCAACTACTCAGTGCGTATTTGATCTTTAAAGCACTTAGGATCATAGAATCACAGAATATCCCAAGTTGAAAGAGACTTACAAAGATCACTGAATCCAAACCCTGGCTTCACACAGGACCACCCAGAATCCAAGCCCTGTGTCTGTCTGACAGCATTGCCCAAATGCTTCTTGAATTCAAGCAGCTTGGGGCTGTGCCCACTACACTGGGAGCCTGTTGATGCCTCTCTGGTGAGAGCTCTCCTATCCTAAATTAGTCAGTGGAATGATTTTCTTGCTAATAGTCTATGTATGCATCTTACTCTAAATCAAGTCTGGACTGCACTGTGCAGAACTCATTTTAGTGAGATTCACTGAGGAACCCAGCAGAAGATATGCAAAAAGAACAAAAAAAAAGGGGGGGAGAGGAGGGAAGAGGGAGGGAAGAGAGCTTTGATCTGCTAAAAAATGTTCTGTTTCAGTTATTGAGTTTGTGACTCTTTGATTGAGAACTTCTAAGTTAAAGTAAGAAGTTATTTTACCAGCCAGCACAATGCTCAGGTTGGTCAATCTAGAGAGTGTTACAATTTAAGAAAGAAAGATCATTATCAGCTACACAGATTCCTCACGGTTCATCTCAGAAGAACCACGTTCAAAACAAAACATCTTTATTTTCCAGTTCTGGTTGGATTCTCAAGTCTTACCAAGCAGAAATAGTAAGCTGCTGTTCCACGTGGGTATTTCTGCATACTTGGCAGTTCAAAATGCACAGTTAGCTATTCCATTCATAAGAATTACTTATGTTCCCTAGGTCCAGGGACAAAACATATTTAAATAAATTCAGTTAGCAATCCCTCACAGTAAATATTTTAAATGCTAGGTTGTTCAGTTATTTTGGTTGGTTGGTTGTTGCTGTAGTTGTTTTGCCCTCTCAGCTCCGTCAGGAAGTTGTTCATTTTAGCACGTATTCCAAACAGAGCAGGAAATAAGATCTTAAATGTTAAAATTAGTCAATCTGCAGCACAAATGCCTTGCTTGTTCATCATCACATTGGCTAGAAGACTGGGAATAAAACTTTAACCTCCTGACTTCTCCATGCTGTTGCATGCTTTTTTCTGTGATGTATCTTATCCTTTAGCAGTAGCCATTTTGTAAGAAGAACCGGAGATGTTCCTGAAAAAGCAAGAAATGTAAATGTTAAAATATGGCATGAGTTCTGCAGTTCTGTCTGCCTGTGATTTGTGCCCCTATGTTTTTGGTAGACTCTGTAATCAGACTGATCATAATGATTTATTTTCTTTTTTAATTAAGCTGAATTATGTAATCTTGGTAGGTTTTTCCCCACAGAAGGTGGGTGTGCATCAGCTGAAGCAAATAACACTTCCTTCTGATTTAAGTCACTATATGTGGAGTGTTATATATGCAGTATACACGTGAGAAATTAATTCTGTGGTGTACAAGAGGACAGACAAAATGTTTATTTTAACATATACCTGAAAAGCTGCGATCTCTTAACTTGGCTTTGTTAAGAATACAGTAAAAAAAAATGGATAGCAACTGTCTTACCAGCATAAACTGAAACTGTGCCCAAAATTACCACATCTGTGCTTTTGCTTCTCCTGCTCATGGACAATTATTTTATTTCTAGTGTGGTTAGTGTAATTGCCTTGAAAGCTTTCTTGTCTGGAAGAAAGCTACTAGAAGCTACTACAAATCAAAAAGAGAACTAATTAGATACTAGCTATGTACTGGTAATCCTTTCTAGTGTAGATCTGAGAGCTGTGTTTCCATTTTGCTTGCCATTGCAATCAGTGGAGTGCATGAAGGAATGTTTTCCTGATCTCTCCAGTTGTGAGGTGTTGTGCTTTTTTTTGCACACACTTGATGCTTGTGAAAAGTATGGGGATAGAAAATGTCAGTGTCCTCAACCAGTATTAAATTTGCTATCTCATTTAAGTGACCAGGACTTGCTTTTGTTTCAGACACCGCCAGCTGAGAGTATGGAGAGGTGAAGAAGCCACAGATCTGAAACTTCTCCTGCCTAGAAATCACAGAACAATTGGAGCTGGAAAGGACCCTGAAAAGTCACCCAGTCCACCTCCCTGCAATGAACAGGGACACCCACAGCTCCATCAGGTGCTCAGAGCCTTGTCCAGCCTGACCCTGTGTGCCTCCAGGAATGAGGCATCCACCACCTTTCTGGGCAGCCTGTGCCAGTGTCTAACCTCCCTTATAAAAAGCTCCAGTCTTAATCTCACTTATAGTTTGAAATCATTTCCCCTTGTCCTGTCACAACAGACTCTGCTAAAGAGTCTGCCTTCTTTCTTACATTCTCCTCTCAGATACTGAAAGGCTGCTCTCAGATCTCTGCAGAGACAGAACTTCCTATGTTTCAGTTTGTGCCTACTGACTCTCGTCCTATCACTGGACAATTCAGAAAAGAGTTTGTTTGTTTTCTTTGCACCCTCCCCCCAAGCAGCTCATACATGAGTGGTTATTACTGAATTATTCCTCAAATTCCAAATGTTGACGTGCTTATTAATGTAAAGCAAAGCAAATCAGACCAAACTTAAAACCCCATAGCTCTTCCTTCCTCCTGGCTTGCCGGAGGAGAATTGATTTAAAGCTCTGTATTTAAAAGTCTTTATCTGACAAAACATTACTGCTCCACCTGCACAGATACTTCATGTTATGCATTTCAGTGGTTGGGAAAGAAATTCAGACGACAAAACTCTCAAAACTCTGCAATACTTTTAAATCCAGCTAAGCTCACGTGTCAGACCACCCAGCTATCAACAATCCTTTTGGTGATTGTTGATGGTTATGTGCACCCTTCTGTTCCCTCCCCTAGCCCTCATGAACGAGTGGCATCTCTTCTTCATGGAGCCCCAGAGGAGAGGGGAGGTCCAGGTTGGGTATTTGGAAAAGATTCTTGCCCAAGAAGGTGGCCAGGCACTGGAACAGGCTCCCCAGGGAAGTGGTTGTGGCACCCAGCCTGTCCAAGTTAGAGAATGCTCTCAGAGTTTGGACAGTGCTCTCAGCCATAGGGTTTCAATACTGCGTGGTCCTGCGTGGGGCCAGGACTTGATGACACTTGTGCGTCCCTTCCAACTCAGGCTGTTCTGTGATTCTACGACTAAGCTTAGAAGGACTTTTGCTCGCAAGTCCTCTGTGAGGCAGATGCACCATTGGACACCACACCTCACCAATACGTAAAGAAAACTTCACAGAGAAATAGAAATTTGATAAGCACACCCGACATTTGGGATGCTTGCAGTCCCTACCTCTGTTCTGCGAGTGGAGGAAGCTGTTTGGATCTCTCCCGGTAAACAGTGAAATGGCAAAGCCAAGAGAATTCATGTTCTTTCAAGAAGATCCTTCTACCTATTTTAGGTTGCTGCATTTGGTCCTGCTCCTTCATCAGAAGTTATAATCACAAGGACTGGCAATCTTGACTCTTTGCTGTCAAATGCATTTATGCGATCTTCCCTCGTTATTTGTTGTCAGTTCTTTGAAGCTTGCTTACAGTTTTGCTTCATAAAATGTGAACTTGCTTCATAAAAGAGTTTGGTAACTGGATTTCATTGTTCTGCCTGTCAAGAAAGCACAGATACAGTTTACTCTATTATTTAAAGAATAAAAATACGATTTCATGTACATGAACATCAGATTTATCTAATCCTAATCCATAAATGTAGGGAGTAATGTACCAGAACCTGCAATTCTGAGTTGTATTTAAAGGTCTTCTACCAGTTGAAATGCTTCCTCTCACTAGATATGAAGAGTTGAATGAGCTTACAGGAGATTCAGGACATCTAGCTGCAAAGCTGGAATGAGTTACAGAATACACCTCTACCAAGCCAAGAGCCTTAGAAAAATGAAGGATTTTTTTCTTGACCAGACCTAGAATTTTATCACTGGAGTTTTTTGGCATTATAGAATGCTAAGTACTGCAAAATGCTTTCCTGAGTATTAAAGTAAGTGCAAGATATTTGCAGGAGAATTACATTTTGATCTTTTTTGCTGATCTTGTCAAAACACGGAAGATCGGCACTTTGAGAACGTTGCTTCTCTTCATTTGTGTGTGGCACTTCTTTAATTAAAAAAAGTACAGCAGCTGCCGCTCCGAAAGTAATACCTCCTGTTCTGGTGGCCCGTGACATCAGAAGATGATGTTGGAGACGAGGCAGCAGAGGCTGGACCTTCCCACCAATATCCCATTTCATGCTGTTGCTCTGTGACAGGTGGCAGCAAAGGGGCAGTCGGACAGAATGGTGTCTGGCACGGAAGTGTGGACAGGGCAAAGCTGTGTCATTGCATTCCTTCATGCAGAAAAAATGGCACCCACTGACATTCATCAATGCTTGCTGAACACTGATGGAGCCCAAACAGAAAATGTGAGCACAGCGAGGGGCTGGGCGGTGTGTTTCAGCAGTGGTGACAGCAATGTGAAATACAAGCCGTGTTCCAGCCACGTACAGCTGTCATACCACAAAACAAAGTGTCCTGAGCAGTTCCTCCACGTGATTCAGCTAATGTAGAAAAGCAGTTTTCTTTGTAGCTGAGAATTTGCTCGTATTATTGTGCTCTTTGTATCTGTTGTTGTTTCCATGGAAATATATATAGATATGAAATGCACTGCTGCTGAAACCGGTGATAGTTTCGTTCTAGCAGAACTGCAGGAGAGGAGCAGCACCACAACTGAAATTACAAGTGTGACTTTGACTGATAGCATCCGTTTTCCATGCTTTGCTATGATCCAGCGACCTCAGACAAATCGTTTCTGGCTAAGTTTTTGCTCTGACACTTCTGAAGCAAGCGACTGCCTTCATTCTTTTAGCTGCATAGATCCCCACAGTCATCCAACCGTGGACACTTGACACAGCTGCACAACTCCATCTTCTCTGGCTCAGGAAAACTGCAGTTTCTTCTTCTAAAAGAATGTGGATACCAGTTTTTGTTTATTTACTTATCTATTTATTTATTTAAAAAAGATCAGCATATGCCTTGCTTATAAAGGACACCCTGATAGCAAATTAAAAAAAAAAAAAAGCTGTAATTGCTTCCATCTACTTCATTATTCTCTTTTTGGACGAGGACCCTAAGTGCAAATACAAAGGTGATAGAAATTTTGCAGTTAAGCATTGCAGTTCAGAGGATCAAGCTCTGAGTCAGGAGCTGGTAACAGATCCCTCTAGAGGGCTATCATATTCATCAGTGTGACAGCTCTGGTAATAATCCCTTACCTTGCTCTTCTCAGCTGTTGAGGACTGTGTCCTCGTTGTACATGTGAAAGGGAAAGAATGGCTGTTCTTCAAATGCTGCCAGGTTCCATGGCTGCTGGCAGCAGAGGTAGAAACAGACGTGGCTGAAGACAATTAAATGCTTTAGGCTGTTTTGACTGGTCAGGCTGCCTTCTCAGGAAACAGAATGGAAGTTTAAACACAACAAATGTAAGCCATAAATACCTACATGTTGCAGCATTTAAATAAGCATCTGAGGAGTTTGACATGGAAAAAACACCCAGAATCTTACTTGATCGTTTAAACATTCAGAGAAAAACTAGCATTCCACAGGTGGCTTCTAGCACAGAAACTGAAAATCCTGCAATGGTAACATATTTGAATTGCTGTTCCCTAAATGGATTTCCACATTTCTATAAAAAGATGTATTAATTACCTCCCCAAGCTTTTGAGTCGGGGCCAAGTTCTGATGCAGCTCAGTGTTATTTCCCTGATCACAGGAAAGAGTTGTTCACAGGAGCTTCAGCTTCCCAATTCTTGAGTCTCTGTCCTTTGATCAGTACAAAAGACTGTCCAAGTGCAAAATCCATGGGAAAGAGAAAGGCAGGACAGGCTGATGGAGTGGGAGAGGCGGGATGCTTTGTAGACAAGTCCTTGAAAAGAAAAAAAAAAGAGGTCTCTGTACGTAGGTGGGAGTGTGATGACGTGGGTTGAACAAATAGGGAAGGGGCTTCGCTTCCTGGATGAGGAACAAAGTCCCAAAGAACAAAACTGGCAAACTGCACATCTAAATTCCACCTAAAAAAATACTAATGCTACTTCTAATCTAAATGCAACTTTTTTTCTTTTTTTTTAAATCCATGTTGGAATTGCTGTCAAAGGTTAACATTCTGATACAGTCAAACTCAGCTTGTTTGAAAGCACAGAAATACAGCAAGATGGAGTCGAGGCATGCAGATGTCAGGCTGCACAGACTCTGCTAGTCTTGGTTCCCCTTCTCCATGTTCAGCTGGAATTTAATCACATCTGTAGTTTCTCTGAATTCAAGTGAATGCCTGGTATATGCAGAGGTAAAACCTGAGGAACTACAGAAGCTGATAGCAAATGACTACATAGCCATAAACCTAAGAGATAATGCTTGCTTGTGTACTGAGCTCCATTCAGATTTCAAATGGCTGAGTGCAACATTCTGAAAAACAGGATCCCAGGATCATCCGAGCTCTCTCCTACTCTAATTCGTGACCTTGCAAATGAGGTCAAACCAGTTTGCCCATGGCTTGACCAGTCATGTCTTGAAAAGTTCCAAAAACAGGGCATAAGCTCTGCAAATAGCCCGCTCCTCTGCTGGAATGTCTTCAAAGCGCGAAAGTTTGTCCTTGTATTCAGATTGAGGGCCTCTTGTTTGAAATTAGCCCTATTTTCTCTTGTCCTCCCAGCACGCATCACTGTAAAGAGCCTTGCTAAATCTCCTCAGAAGCCTCACTATAGATAGGGAACTGCCATGAGCACCCCTCGAAGGATGAGCAGTCCCTGTTCCTTCACCTTTCCTGCCAGGATAAGTGCTCCAGCCCCAACCATCCTGGTAGTTCTCCACTGAGCTTACTCCGCTTTGTCAGTGCTCTTCCCCTTCTCCATGCTGCACAGCCCCGTCTCTCAGCCTGTCCTCGCAGGGGAGCTGTTCCATTCTGTGGACCGTTTCTGCTGCCCTCCTTTGGACACGCTCCAACAGCCCCATGTCTCTCCTGCTCTGAGGACTCCCCGTGCAGTGCTCCCGATGAGCTCTCACCAACGCAGAGCAGATGGGCTCTCCTCCCTCGCCCTGCTGGCCACACTTCTTGCAATGCAGCCCAAGGTACGGTTGGCTTTCTGGGTTGACGAGGCACGCTGCTGGCTCATGTGCGGCTGCCATCCACCAGTAACCCGAGGACTTTTTTGGCAGGGCTGAGCTCCATCCTTACATCCCCTGGCCAATATCGGTAGCGGGGATTGTCATTCCCAGTTCCAACAACACCTCTTTCTTGGATATTTTTCACCTCACGAGCTACTCCGGAGCCCGCTCGAACCCGCTGTTTAACAGCAATATAAAAAAGAAACTTTCCAGATGCAGGGAAGGAGAGCAACGCGCGGATAAACCCTGCCGCGCGGCTCATCCAGTTTCCCGGCAGGTCCCGTTGCAGGGCTGCCTGGCGGCCGGCAGGGGGCAGCACAGCTCCTCTCCGCGAGGCCCCGCGAGGCGCCGCCTCCGCCCTCCACCCTCCGCCCCCCCCCCCCCCCGCAGCCGCCGCCGCCGCTCCGGGCGGAAGCGAGCCGAGCGGCGGCTGTTGCCGCGGCCGCTGCCGTGCCTTCAGGAGCGGGCATGGCGGACGGGGCTCGCTCGCTGCTTGGCGGCAGCCCGGCCCCTAGCCCGGTGCTGGGCGGGCGGGGCCGCGTCTCGTCTTCGTCGTCGTCCTCCTCGTCGTCCGCCATCCCGCCGGGTCACAGCTTCCGCAGGGTGACCCTCACCAAGCCCACCTTCTGCCACTACTGCACCGATTTCATCTGGGGGCTGGCCGGTTACCAGTGCGAGGGTAAGTGCGGGCGGGGCGGCCCTTCAAGAGGTCGGTTGGACGCGGAGGGGCATCGGCTGCGAGCCGCCGGCGGTGCCACGCGTGCCGGCACGGGGTGAGCGGGGCTCCGCGCCGCCGCTCCGCGTCCATCGCCACCCACCCGTTGTCCTTGCCCCCCCCTCTCCCCCCCCCCCCCCCGTGTGTGTGTGTTTGTGCCTTAAAAATCCCCCGAATTCTTCTCGCTCTGGCTGCGATTTGGGGTGTTTTCCTAGTTGGGAAAGCGCACCCAGCCGCTGGAAGCACCCCCGGCTCCGCGCAGGGCCGCCCGCAATCAAGCGCTGCTTCCCGATGCTCTCCGATGCTTCCCTTCTCTCTCGCGGGGCTCTGAGCGCTGCCCCGGACGGCCAAGCCTGCACCTGACCTCGCTCTGCCTCTCTGCCGGCCGTGCCGATCAGCCCTCCCTTCTTTCCTTTCGCTATTTTCAGACTTCTGCGTCTGCTTCTGTGCTTTTCTGATAACGATTCCAACAACATGACAAACCTCGCAGCATCCCGATGGGTTGTTTGCTCACGCTGGCTGCGTTTTACAGCCGTGCGCCCGCCTTGGTGGCAGCTCGTGAGCTGTGAGCCGGTTACTGATGCGTTTTCCTGGGTGATATTAAAGAGAACTTGTTTACAGTGTTTATCTCCTTGCCGCATTTGCAGCGGCTGGTGGAATTTGATCACAGTTCTTGGGAAAGTAATAAAAGGGTGACCTCTAGGAGTGCCACGTTGGTTAAAAAAATAACCCACCCTGCTTTTATGGAAGGAACTGCTTTCAGCAGCTTGAACAAAGTGGTGGGTTATAGCTATCTGCTCTTTCTTCTCTGCGGAGGAACAGGGCTTACAGGTGTAATTGCAGCTGAGCTGATCTCTGCTTTATTTGGACTCCTTTTTGGAACTGTGTGAATGGCCGTTCTGCAGGTAAGCTGGCTGCAGCTTCCGGATCCTACACCTCCAAGTGCTCAGCCTGATGGGCTTCTACGTGATGCCCGTTATGTGGAATCACCCCCTTCTTTCACTGCTCATCACTGCTGCGGCTCTTCCCTGCTGGAGTGTCCTGGCCTTGGGCACGCTCCCATCACTCAACAACAACCAAAGCATCGGTGTGCTCTTGATGCTGCCTCAGAGCTGAAACCGAGACAGTGAATTACCTGGTCTGGGGAGTTTTTCAGTAAGCCTGCCAATTACTGAGCACTGACTGGCATGTGCTGACGTGGGTTATGTGGCTATTTAGCAACGTGCAGGAAAGTGTAATGAATTCTTAACGTGTTCACAGCTGTGCAGGCCACAATGGGTGGTTCTCTCCTTTTTTTTTTTATTGCACTGCCTGAAAAATACATACGAGAGATGCTCTGATACGTTTCATATGTTACAGAATCACTAAGGTTGGAGAAGACCTTTAAGATCATGAAGTCCAAGAGTTAGCTCATCAGAATCACAGATCGTAGGGTTGAAAAGGACCACAGTTGGCCTGGGTTGAAAAGGACCACAGTGATCATCTGGTTTCAATCCCCTGTCATGTGCAGGGTTGCCAACCAGCAGACCAGGCTGCCCAGAGCCACATCTCAGTTTAAAACCAGTCCCACTTGTCCTGTAAACAGCTATTCCCTCTCCTGTTTTTACACTCCCTTCAAACGTTGGAAGGACTAGCACTGTGCCCACTCACAGATTGATAAGAGTCACTAAAGTTGCAGAAGACCTCTAACACCATCAAGTCCAACCACGAAACCATTACCACCATGCCCACTAAGCCACTTCTGTGGCTGCCCTGGAGCATCCTGCACCTAATGCCTCTGTTTTAGAGGAAAGCTCATTTCTGCAGTGAGGAGCCTGTTGGGCTATTGCCAGAGCTATACATGTGAAAGGAGGCAATCCTGCAGAGAACTGCAGCCCTTTTGCTAGGACAGCGCAAGCATTTCTTTAGATGGTGTTTCAGTTTGAAGATTCTCACATGGACCATGCCCATTTGGGTCTGAAAATGTCACTGTATTATGCTTTTATGCACAGATTTATTGTAGTCTCAGTCAACTGGAGTTTTTAAATTTTTTTCTCCAGATTTGTTTTCCATAAGCCCTTTCTAAATGACTCTTTATTTTTCTTGCCACTTTACTCTCTGTAGCTGTCACTTCCTTTGATAAATGTGCGTATGTGAAAGAATAAGTGATGTAACGTGATAAGTGGATTGTAATGTGAACAATGACTCTCTTATATTGCTCTCTCTTATACTGCTTTTGCTTTCCAGAGCCTGGTTATTTCACTTTTGAGTAGGTTTTAAATTTCCTCGGGCTCAGCAAGGAAGAACAGTGTGCCTGGGTTTCTACGCATGTGTGTGTGCACCCTGTAAGTTCCATGCATACGTGTGTTCAGTGCATAAATCATAGAATCATAGAATCACTCAGGTTGGAAAAGACCTTAAAGATCATCGAGTCCAACCACAACCCAACCATGCTACCTAAACTCTGACAGCCCTCTGCTAAATCCTGTCCCTGAGCACCACATGCAAACGGTTTTTAAACACACCCAGGGATGGTGACTCAACCACCTCCCTGGGCAGCCCATTGCAGTGCTCAACAACCCTTGCTGTAAAGAAGTGTTTCCTGATATCCAACCTAAACTTACCCTGGTGCAACTTGAGGCCATTTCCCGTCGTCCTGTCAGCTGTCAGCAGTGAGCAGAGACCAGCCCTGCTCTGCTGTGAGCACCTTTCAGATATTGGCAGGGAGCAATCAGGTCTCCCGTCAGCCTCCTCTTCCCCAGACCAAACATCCCCAGTTCCTTCAGTCTCTCCTCGTAGGGCTCATTCTCCAAGCCCTTCACAGCCTTGTTGCCCTTCTTTGGACCTGCTGCAGCACCTCAGTGTCCTTTCCGTACTGAGGTGCCCAAAACTGAACCCAGCACTCGAGGTGAAGCCACACCAATGTCAAGTACAGGGCAGGATGAGTTCCCCAGTCCTGCTCACAGCTCCATTCCTGATCCAAGGCAGGATGCCATTGGCCTTCTTGGCCACCTGGTCTCACTGCTGGCTCATATGCGGCCCATCAGCACACCAAGCTCCCTTTCCATCAGGCAGCTTTCCAGCCACTCCTCCCCAAGCCTGTAATGTTGATTGTTGTGACCAAAAAGCAGGACCCGACACTTGGCCCTATTGAAATCAGTTTGCCTTGGCCCATCAGTCCAGTCCATCCAGGTCCCTCTGTAGTGCCTTTCTCCCCTCACACAGATCAGTTTTCCCTCCCAAACTGTTATCATCTACAAACTTACTGAGGGTGCACCCAGTCCCCTCATCAAGATCGTTAATAAAGATGTTAAATACAGGCAGCCCCAGTACTGAGCCCTGGGGAACACCGCTCGTGACCAGCAGCCAGCCGGATTCAGCTCCATTGGCCACAACTCTTTGGGCCCAGCCATCCAGCCAGCAGAGCATACGGCCATCCAAACTGTGGGCAGCCAGCTTCCCCACGAGGATGCTGAGGGGGACGTGTCAAGGGCTTTACTGAAGCCCAGATAGAGCACATCGACAGCCTTAGCTTCATCCACTAAGCGGGCCTCCTTGTCATAGAACAAAATCAGGGCTGTCAAGCAGGATCTACCATTCATAAACCTGTGCTGAGCCCCTGGCTGACCTTTAATTGGTCCTTGATGACTCCTGAGATTATCTGTTCCATAACCTTCCCTGGCACTGAGGTGATGCTGATAGGTGTGTACTTACCAGGATCATTTTTCTGGCCCTTTTTGAAGATGGGCGTCACGTTTGCCAGTCTCCAGTCCCCTGGGACATCCCCAGTTAGCCAGGACTGCTGAAGAATGATGGAGAGTGGCTTGGCAACCACATCCACCAACTCCCTCAGTGCTCTGGGGTGCAATCCATCCGGCCCCATGGACTTGTGAGCATCCAGTTTTTGGAGCAGGTCCAAAGCCATCTCATCGTGGATAATGCATGGCCTATTCTGTTCTTCATCCCTATCTACCAGTGCAAGGGACTGTGTACCCAGGGAGTAACAAGTGTGACCATTAAAGACTAAGGCAAAGAAGGCATTGAGTACCTCAGTCTTATCCCGATCTTTGGTCACCAAGTTGCCCTCAGCATCCAACAAGGATGAAGATTCTCCCTAGCCTTCCTCTTACTGTTGATGTATTTATAGAAATATTCTGTTTTCCTTTACTTTAGTGTCCAAGTTCAGTTCTAGCTGGGCTTTGGCTTTTCTAATTTTCTCCCTGCATAGCTTCACTGCATACCTGTAATCATCGTAAGTAGCTTGCCCACTATTCCAGAGACCACAAACTTTCCTTTTGTTCTTGAGTTCCAGCCAGATGTCTCTGTTCAGCCAGTCCAGCCTCGTCCATTGGCTCAGATTCCGTGATTTGAGGATGTTCAGCTCCTACACCTTTAAAATAACTTCCTTAAAGTATTCCCAGCCTTTCGGGGCTCCCACACCCTTTGAAACCACTTCACAAGGGACCCTCTCAGCCACGATCCTAGAGAGGTTAAAGACTGCCTTCCAGAAGTCCAAGCTGGCAGTTCTGCTGACTCCCCTCCATGGTTCAACAAGGATCAAGCCACCCAGCATCTCGTGATCACTGTGCCCCAAACTTTACATGCCCCATAAGACTTTGTCTGTTAACAAACAGCCGGTCCAGGATTGTGCTTCCTGGTGACTCCGTCACCAGCTGTGTGAGGAAGTTATCACCCACACACTTTAGGAACCTCCAGGACTGTTCCCTATCTGCTGTACTATAATTCCAGCAGATGTCTGGGTAGTTGAAGTCCCCCACAAGAACAAGGTTTATCATAAGTAAAGTTTGGAACAAAGAGCTGTGCTCTTGCAAGCAGTGCCTAGTGGAACAAATGTCACACATTTGAGAAGAGTTGCTGAGACTCTTTTGAGGAAAAATTAGGTTTGGAGCTTTGGAATGGTTTTCATCCACCTGTAAATAACTTCATAGTGGTTTTTCTTCCACTATAGAAAAGCTTTTTTAAAAATGTATGTAGGTAGAATTGTGAATGTGTACATTTTGGACACTACAAATACTTCCAGTGCTAGGAATCTCTCTAATGTGAAACTACTTTGTTTTACTTTGCCTAAAGGTAACATGGAAGGGGTTTAAGTTGGTTGGCAAGTGAAATGTGAGAATAACTTCAAAATGGATAAATAATTCTGTGCTCATCAGAGCATGTAAGGGAGATTACTGCCAGGGTCTTTTGTGTACATTTTGTGCCTATTTCTACTGGGAAAATGTCGGTTGATGAGACAAGGTTGCTTTTCTGGATGTAAAGGCATGAAGTCAGATATTATTTCAGGAAGAGGCATCCTTGATTTCTGTTTGTTCGGGTCTTCTTTTGTGTTTTGTGTTCTAAGCAGAATGTCCATGCTTACTCCAAGGAGCAGAAATCCCTGTTTCTCCTATGCTGTTCCTGATGTTGGGTGATAACACTTCAGCTTCAGCAGAATAAAATGGGAGTGGTGAATTGAGATTATGGCATAAAAACTCACTTAAAACCAGTAAAGGACTCTTGCAGGCAAAGCTGCTGTCCTTTGGGTATGCTGTGTCCCAGCTGTGGCCAAACCAGGCTGTGTTTTACTGCTGTTGGAGGACGTGAGAGTGTTCAGACTGCAACTCCTCGTCCTGCTGAAGATGCACACTCTGGATGTCTTTTGAATGCAGTCTCCTGCACTTAAAGGCTGCTGCAAGTAATTGCAGTCAGAGAGGCTTGGGTGTGTAAGGACTGCGATCCTGGTTCAGCCTGAGGCTGGGAGTTCCATCTGCAGGGAATTTCCTTCCTTGGGTACATGGAAGGAGTAGCGTGGCAAAGAAGAGGTCCCCTTGAGCTCTCATCCCTTCTGGTTAGTTCTGTTGTCCTAATGGGAAGCTGGAACATCCTCGGTACTGCTGGTTTAGTTCAGCTCCATTTTGAGGGAAGTGAAAAGATGAGATTTCCCAGAAAGTCGTAATGCTTGCAGTTCAAGAGGAGAACAAATTATTCTGTCCTTCGATGTGCTTGGATTACTTTTGGAGCTTCTTAAAATAAAAATAAAAGCTGCATGGAGGTAAAACCACAGTAAAATCAGTCTGAATTTTCAGAGCTTGCTTTCTTATTCTGCAGTGTATTCCTTTGTCAGTGGCAAGGCCTTTCAGAGCAACAGTAGATGTGTTTGATGCAGAGTTTGTTGCTGAGATTGGCTGAGTGGATGCGTCTCTGCTGTGTTTAAAACTTCATTTGAGTCACGTAAGGCTGAATCCATCTGAGGAACAAACACAAATCATGTCCAAACAGATAAAGACTTAGTTCTGCTCTTGTCAAGGTAAGACAGGTGTTGGGGAAAAGGGTTTGCGACAGTGACCAGCATGCTGAAAAGTGCAAATTATTTACTGTCTGGATTTGAGACTCAGTAGAATTTGTGCTTTTCCACCACGTTCCCTGACTGTGATTCACAGAAAAACCTCAAAGTCCCCATCTGGTGCAAAGGAGCGCATAGGGATCTCTCTGAGGATATGCAGTTTGTGTACTTGGAAGCCGTGTTTTGTGTTGAGTCCCATGTCTGAGTCCAAAAGCTAAATTAGGGAGGAAATAATTGGCTGCAGAAGGTGTCAAAGCCAGTGATGCAATACTAGGCTTTGCACAGCACTTTCGTATCTCATCTCTGTTAGTGCCTTGGTCTGGCTTGGTGATAAGGCAGCCGAAGGTGCTCAGCAATCCATCATGCTGTGAAGCAGATGAGGGCTGCAGCTTGCTCTCCACAGGCTTCCTTTCCAGACCTCTTTCCTGTTCAGGTGCTCCTTGATCATCTTCTAGGCTTACACCCTCTGGTTCCTTTATGCTTGCAAGAAAATTTTTCAGCCTTCCTCTGCTGAGTTCCCAAGTTCTGAGTGAAGGCTATGAAAAGCCCTTCGTTCTTGCAGGTATGTAGGAGGTGAATGCTTGGCTGGTTTTTGTTGTGCTCTTTTTTTTTTTTTAATTCGTGATGAACAGAACACACTGAACTCTGAGGTTTTCTCTGCAAAGCCTTTCGCAAGCACTGCACCTGGGTGCTTTAACAGCATGAAAAAAAAAAAAAAAAGGAAAGCCACTTGGATAGGCTGAAGCAGAAGCAGGGTCAGTGCTTCCTGACTACAAAAGCACCCTCTGCTCCTGCTCTGTGTGATGCTTATCAGCTGTGTACTGCATCCAAGGTCAGGTCTGGATTGTTTGCATTCTGCTAACAGCCTCCCTCTCACTGCAGATGTGCATTCTCTGTTCTGGGATGTAGGAGTTTGTATTGGAGTGCAGCACTTCTCCCCCAGTGACACAGGTCTCTCTGTGCTCCTTTGGGTTTAGTCATCCACTTGTTCTTTCAGCAGTGCTTTTACCTTTATTACAATGTTTCCCAAAATAAGCTGTGGTAGCATTGGGCATAGTGTCCCAGGGTTTCCTTTGTGAGACAGCCTCATGAAGCAACCATTTGCGTTGGCAGTTGCCTTATTGCAAGGCATTTGCTGTCAGCAGTAGGCTTCTGCTACCTGACGACAGATGCTGCCCTAAAGCTCTCCTTCCCATAGAAGAAGACATGCAAACGCTTTAGTTTTCATTCTCCTCTCCTTGATTTGTAATCAGTGTTTCTGGTGTAGCTTTTTTCCCTCCAACACTGTTCTTGCTTGTTCTGAATTCCAGGCCAAGGACAAGGAGTTCACCTGCATTATTTTCAGTGGACAGGCTTGTGTCATATCTGTTTCCTCCTCTTCGATTACATACACTTTATAACTCATCCACAATGTTGTTTTTATGCTTACCATCCCATCAGAAACCTCTCTCTTATTTTGTAGCTCTTTGCTCGGATGACAGCTTTTTTCCTGGCTTGGCTCTGGCTCACGTTGAACCCGATGACCTTTCTTTTCCTTATGCTACTCGTCTCCCAATGCTGTTTCTGATGCTGCATTTTATTCCTTCACTTTGTCATCCCTCTGGACCACTTGTTGCCCAGGGGCTCTGTCCTGCACTGCCTCAAAGTCCCTGTTTGCTTATGGAAATCCCTTTGGAGAAACTGCATTTGCAACTCCTGTTAAAACCAGATGCATAAGTTACCATAACGTATTTACTTCAACTTAGCAGCAGTGAGTAAGCAGGATGTACATCTAGCATATAGATCTTCCTGAATGATAAAATAATGTTTTTTGATCACCTCTCCTTTATTTTTTTCCTCCAGACTTTCTGCTTAATGGCACCTTCCAGTTGCTGTAAAGAAGCACACGCAAGCAAAGAGCAGAACCTAATCTTTGCCTATCACAACATGATAAGGAACTCACTGGAAGCCCGCTTCTTTTTGTTAAATAGCCCCAAGTATTCTTCCCTTAAAACTGTACTTCAGCCCACTTGTGGAAGTCCCACTGAGTTACTCACTGCAGCAGTCAGCCTCCAATTTCATTTCCTGTTTTAAGTAATTTTATTGTCTTGAATCCCAAAGAATGTGGGTGCCTGTTTGCATGTGTGCACTCATACATATATATTCACATATGTATATTCACCTGTATATACGTGTTTATATGAATGCACGCTTAAAAGAACTTGTGTTTATATTTTTGTATATGTTTTTATTCCTTCTTCCATGTTTGAGGCTGAGGGATCTGCTTGGAGGCAGGGTTAGGATTATAAACATGGTGTGCTGGTGTGGTTTGCCTGCTTGGCTTCTTGTTGAATGATATACAGGTCATGCCTCTTGCTATACAAAAATAATATCATTTGAGATTTTAAAGCCACTGAAAATGAGGAAAAAGGTATGACTGCAGCAGACCATAATTTAATCCCTGCAGGTTTTACATACAGAAGAATGCTGGAGGCATTCTGAATACTTTGCTAAACAGCTTTGCTTGGGAGAAGCTGGATGATTTGAGCTTCTGGAGTTACACTAGGAGCAGTGTGTTCTTCCGTGGGATGGTTCTAGATTACACTGATAAGGAGATAGGACTTCCACTTTAAGTGCAGCAACTGATAGCAAAATAATCTCTTTTCCTCACTGCGTTTTTACCTTGGCAGAATGTTTATTTCATGATGTAATTCGGGAAATGAGCGTTCCCTTTTCACAGTGCGTTCTCTGTAGTGCCTGGAGATAAGAACTGGTACATCATGGTAAAGGCTGACTGTAGTTGTACCCTATTGACCGGTTCCTTTATGGTTTTTAAGGGGAATGCTGCCCTGTGCTGAAGTCATTGCATGGTTGGAAGCTTCAAAAGAAGGCAGAAGAATACAAGGAAATTGCTAAGATTCCTCTGAGTATGAAGAGGGCATGAGGGAAGGATCTGAAGGATGGAGCTGAAAATACTACTCCTGTCTGCACCCATAGGGGATCTCTCAGGTTAAAAAAGAGTGCCTTTTCTCAGTGAAAGATTTTCTTTGGAGCTTCCTGAAGGTGCCACAGTAAGTCTAAGTCACCACAAATACCAGTTTGCAGGGGAAACTGGTTAGGGCAGGAAGTCTTGCGCTGTTATCTGCTACAAAAAATAGCCTTCGGTGCGAAACAAAGGTGCGTGTAGAGCAGTGTGCCCTAGGAAACACAGCTTTCTCAGGTTTACCTCTTCTTGAAACAGTATCAATATGGAGGATTGGAAATGGGGATTTCAGTCACCGTGGATGTTCACAAATATTTAGGGAATTTAAAAATAAATCACAGTGCTCTTGCAAGTTAATGCAGAAGTTTTTGATGGCCACAGAGGCCCATTGCATGGACTGACGACGTGGTGCTGTGCTGGGCCAGTTGTGCCGGGTTGTATGCACACGAGTTGGGTGCAGCACGTCTGATTTGCAGCTGGAGAGCTGCCACGGTGCCAATGACAGCCCTTTGGAAAAATAATTGCAACAGTTTAATGAAAAATGACTTCAGCAGCCCCCCTAGACGAGCTTGGGATTACAGCATGAGGAACATGCCGGATCGTGCGCTTGATGTCTGGATGGCAGGGAGACTGAATTGTGCAAAAAATAGGTCCTGTTTCTGTGCTGTTGACTGACGTAGCTGCAGTTTCTCTTTTTGGTGGTGATGAAAATAAATTAACCCATGCCTCTTTTTCCCAGTGGCAGCTGAACCACTCGGACCTCCCCAGCCTAATCCTTGGCTAGAGCAGGCTAGAAAGTAGGAGGTAAAGTACTGTAATGTTAAAAATGCCCTTCAGAACATTGTCAGAACAGAACAGTGAGGTGTACTGGTGTCTGTGCTAGTTGGGACCTGCCTTATTCTAATCCTTTTAACTTCTCCTTGTTCCAGAATAATTCCTCTTTCAGTGAGTGCCTTCAGATTTCTTGAAAGTGCTGTGCTTTTCATCCAAGCACCGTTGTTCAGGAGGAGCAAGAAGATTATTTAAAAAGTAAATCCTCCTCCTCTTCCTTCCCTTGGTCTTGAAAGATAACAGCAGTACTTATTCTTTGCTTTTTCAGTTATACTTGTTCGATAATTTTGCTTTTTTTTTTTAATACACCGCATACTTTATTTTTTTTTAATACATTAAGCATTGTGGGTAGCAGCAAAAATCTTTCGATATATTTTGGTAATATATGTGTAGAAATTAATCACTGATCATGTTACATAATAAAGTAAGAGCTGGTGCCAAAGTGTGCTCAAGAGCACGTCCTGCAAGGTCTGATTCAGTGAGAAGTGAACACAACAAGGCAGAAACAACAACAACAAAAACAGAATAAACAGAATCTTGAGATTACTTGGCCGCTCTTTGAGAATGATTTTAATTTCCAAGGGGTAGATTTCTGGTATTTTTTCTCTTTGTGAACTGAGCCGTGGCACTCTGAAAGCTATGATGCGCTTCTGCGTGGTGTATGTGACATTTTGACACGGCAGCTTTCTGTTTGCCACTTAGACGGCAACGTTCTGTGCCTTCCACGAATTACATATGAACTTACGCGTGTGAAGGAGACTGTTCCTTAAATTCGAGGTAAGCGTAGTCCCAGGGCTCATCAGTGATTCAAGAAGAAATGAAATGCACACTCTCTTTCTTAACAGGAATCCTTTTAAAATACCTGAGATTTATAATAACGTTAGGGATGGCAGTTCAAAAAACGTGGCATTGGGTTTGGGAGTTTTTCTATAAATTGTGCCTTGTGAATGTTTTATTTTCCCTCTCTGGTCTGGCCTTACACGAATGAATCTATTTTCTAGCCCTTATCAATAAACACATTAAAGAAAGTATTGAGTGTATTTACCCAGCTGGCACTGGAACCTGTTTCTTTGCATATATACATAAAAATTGTTTCTAGCTCCATTTTTTTGCTTGTATCTCATAGTTCTGTACACTTCTGTCTGTGATGCACTTTGGAAATAGAGCCCTATAGGAATGAGAGATGGGGTTGCCGTGGCAACTGCTCTTCTTCTTTCCTCTCTTTGCATTGTAAATTGTTGGGATGTGCTAGGTAGTACTGAAATTACCCACATTAGAAGAGTAAGAGCACTCATGTTGGGTTACAAATAATAATAACCTGCATTTAAGATGTGATTGTTGCTACTGCTAATATTAAAAGTGTGCAATGGAGGTAGATGGGTGCTGTTGAAGTTAAGATTACCAGTGGTTTTTATCCTACTCTTTTCATGTTGCTTTGTGGGGATTTTTTAATTGCATCTTCATGTTCTGTGTTTGCTTTCTGAGGCACGGTTAACTGCACCTCCTCTGCACCACAGCCTTCCTGCATTCTGGCTGTATTGCTGAGTGGATGAGGCTTATTTCATGTGATTGTTTTTCTTTTCTTGCTTCTTTCAAAGACTTCAGTGTGTTGTGGAAGGGAATCTTGCTTTTTTTCCGCTGAGAAAAACTCATTTTGGATTGTTGTGCACGTGATGCGCATGCACAGAGCATCAGTGCCCCTTGTGATGTGCCTTGTGGCTGCAGGGCTGTGCCCCTGCATATTTCTGCACATTGCAGTGTTCAAAACATCTCCACATCTTGGTGATTTGTGAGGGATCCCAGGCATTTGTTTTTCAATACCATAGTTTACTTCCAAGATGACACCGTGGCAAACGCAGCCCCACCATGCCTTAAATCCAGTTACTTTCAGCTCTGCTTGACTCAAATTCTTCTTTTTAAAACCTGCTCATGTGATTCTGTTTTTTTTCCCATTCCTAGTAGGGAGATGTTTTGGCTTGAATTATGCAAAAAATAGCAGAGCATGAACAGGACCATTCTTTCTCAGCGTTGTCTACCTGAGTTTTCATCAGGTAGTTACTGGAGTGTGACACTGACACTGTGGAGTGCGAAAATGATGCAGAGAACCATGCACTCTATACGTATATGAATGCTGGAAACTAACAGTGTTTACACCGGTTCTGTAAGTGTGATGGAGATTAGGTTAAAAGGATGCTCACAGTATATGTCAGATTGTTGCAGTGGAGTTTCCTTAAAACTGAGAGCTGGGGTACAACTGCCTTGTGTTTCCTATTGTGTTGTTTTCCTCAATTCTCAATGCTATAGCTCTTTGTTTTGACCAGTAACTGCGAGTCAGCTGGAGAAGGATGTTAAACAATTGACAGAGTTTCTCTTTGTAAAGCATTACCCTAAAATCCAAGAAGTTGTTGCAGATAACTGCTGCAGAGTGCCAAGTGCTACGCTCCCAGTGCTTGTGACTCTGGTGTGCGCATCATGCAGACTGGCTGACTCTTCCTCATCACTCTCCTGCTCTTAACCATTGCTGTGTTTCTCTCCTCCTGACTTTCCACTTTGGTTACAGGTACTGCAGAGCTGCCACTTCCCTTCTTATTTCACCTTTGTCTATAGCTCAGTTGATAGCCCATGCAGTCTGCGGCAGAAGACAGAAAAGGCTAAAATTTCAAAGTCAGAGGAAAATGCTTGTGATGAAGTGCTTGTCTAAACTGGCAGGTACTACTTGATTTTCTTCTTACCCCTATGACACCTTGCTGAAATATGGACCTGAGTGCCATTGGAAGATTTCTGCATTCCGAAGGCGTTAGGAGCTACAGCAATTCCCTGCTGGTATGGGCCTGCTGGGGTTCCTGGTAGATGGTGATCTGTTGGACCAGGACGTGCTCTCTCAGTGTTAAGTTTGTTGTCCTCTCCACCAGACTGGAGCTCAAGACCTTTGCAGCTTTAAGCTGGGAAGGCTGAGAGGGAATAGCCATGCTGTTTTTGGAAAACTGTGCTGTGGTTCTCAGAGGAGGTACTGCCACTGCATTTGGATGATGAACAGTTTAGACTGAGTTGGATTGATCTCGTTGGTGCAACCAAGGGGTGTGGTCTTCCATCATCTTATTGCTATAACTAGTGAGATGAATACTGTTTGGTTGCAGGTGTCATGTGCTTGTCTGCCAGGTGCCAAAATAAATTGAACCTTTCTAGGTGCATAAAGGCTGCAGTCTGGAAGAGGTGGTGAAAAGCCAGGGCTCAGTGGCACAGGCTGACATCAGTTGATTTGGGCAGGCTTCATCCTTCAGCCTGTATGAAAGAGCTACTGGAATGGTTGTTGTTTGTCCTCAGATAGGCAGATTTCTGTGGTTCACAGCTGCTTTTTGAGTGTGACTTCGGGAGACTGTGATTCCTCTTTGTTAGTCTACGAGTCACATTTACCCCAGTGGCCTTGCCGTGCGCTGGTGCACGGAGTGAAATCACATCCCTGCTGGCTCCCTGTGCAATTCCACGTTGTGAGCAGGGCGCCTCTTCCTCTGGAGCATGTTCTTCGGAAACTGTCAGGAGGTAAGTTGCCAAGTTCTCTTCCAGTCCTCTTGGAAATTTCTGGTTTCCCAGCAGTGAGGCAGGATCTCATCCTGGGATGCACTGGACCTGTCTTTGGCCTGATGCTCAAGAGGCCGAGGCATTGGTGCATTCTGCCTGTGAGTTAAGCACTAGCCATCATCTGTCTGCCTGCAAAATCTCATAATGCCAGGGACTTGCTCTGTGCTGGAACCACGTGCCTTTGAAGTTTAGCACCTTGATTTCAGAGATGTGTTGTCTGACCCGGCTTTCTGCTGAGAGGACAAAATAAAGTCTGCAGAACTCACCTTTCTTATTTCCTTGAAGCCAGCACTCAACCAGCTTGTGTGGTTACCGTACACATCTTAATGTGTGAAATGAGAAAGGACTTCAGTGTGCTAGCTGTAGAGGAAAAACCTTTCTTATCAAGTGTCAACGAGTGCAGCTGGTGGCATTTCTGCTGACTGTGTTTATGACTTGTGAAAGTCTCTTGACCAGGCGGAATTGCCACTTTTGCCACCAGTGTAGCTTGCCTGTGCTGGTGTTTTTTCCTGTCCAGAGCACGCAGCTCTGGTGGAACAGAGCACGCAGTACCAGTGTCTCTGTTACCTCTGCAGCTGTTACCTCTGGCTCTGCCTGCACAGCGGGATGTTGGAGGCCTGCTTTGGTTGAAGTCGGAAAATGGAGATTGGTGAGGATGAAGGATGCTTAGCTGGCAGGTGGAGGCCTTTCAGTTCATCTGTCAGTTCAGGCTTACTGTACCAGACAAGATGGAGAAACAGAGTAGGGTTTGTTGTTAGATCCTGGAGTGTTTGCAGCTGACTGATGAGAGCCAGAGAAAGGTCCCTGGTGTAGCACAGGGGCTTCGTGAGGCTGCCACAGTGCAAGCAAGCCTGCTGTAACCAAATCAGTGTTGTTGTGACTGACAACTCAGGTATATCATTGAATTCATTTAACTGAAGCTTTGTTATGCAGTGGCTTGTCTTGTTTTCACTTGACTTGTTGCTGCGTTATTTCCTAACAGCAAATCTGACATACAGATGAATAGGAATTCAAAAGTGCTGCCTTGAAATTGCAGAGCTTAGATGTTACAAAAACATTTCTTTTGTATCTGTACCTATTTAAAGAGCTAGCTGTCATGTAGACAGTTTTGGAAACGTAAAATACCACAAGATTCCCTCTGTGCAGGCAGAAAATGCATTAGATCAGATAGGTCATATGCTTGTTTTAAACATAAGCTCTGTTTAAAGCAGAGTCAGGCGTGACTGATTAGTTAGTAAGATAAAGAGAATCTTGGAAAGGATGTGGCATGTATGAGTGATGTGTAAGATGCTCATTAAAAGCCGAGAAAACCCAAAGAGGGGTCTTGTTTTCTTGTAGGTTTTCAGAGGAACAGAATCCATGATGTGGCTAATGGAGCTGTGAAACAAGCAAGGTCCCATAGCTCCTCATGCTGTGGGAGAAGGGGATGCTTTTAAAGCCCGACTTCTTAAAGCTTTCAGAGATTTCTCTGTTCCTGCCTTGCCATTATCTGAAGTGTCTGGGCTGGCCATAGCCTCTAGTTAGACAGCTTCTCTGGTGGCATTAACAAGCATCGCACAACAGACTTCTAAACTTATCCTAGGCTGTGTTTTGCCTAAGAGAGTGCACCAGTATTGCATACAGGTCTTTACATGTTCCTGCTGAAATGAGAAATAAGCTGACAAGGCCAATGGTTGCATCCAGCATTCCTTTCAGTGAATAGTCACAGTATTCAGATTGGCCTGTGGTCACAGTCCTGAACAAAAAATCTCAATGTGTCTGTGTGGGCAAGCTGTTACAATGAAAAAGGAGCTCATAGTTGTATAACAAATATAAAATTTAATCCTGCTAACTTCCTCTGAAAAAGGAATGATGCTTTCAAGTTCAGAACAGCCTCTCGTCCAGGAGCATGAGCTCTCGTTTGTACAAGCTGTCTGATACCAATGTGTTTTACTTTTTAAAGAATGTAAAATAAGATAGTTATACATCATTATTTTTTAATGACTTAAAAAAAAAAAAAAAAAAGTGTTTTTCTCCAGTCTAGAACTACCTAGCTTCTGGGCATTTCCCCAGAGCAACTGTCTTCTTCTTATCAGTGGGTCTCTGGATCCTGCTGAGCAAAACAGCCACTTTGCAGGATCCAGGACCACCCAAGGGGTGAGTGGAAAAGCCCCTAGATGACCTGTGGTTTTGGCCTGTGTCATGCCAGCAACAAAATCTGGAAGAGTCAAGAGAGAGGAGGAAACGGCCTACCTGATTTTGACCAAAATAAAACTTTGTTTTGATTGAGTTAGAGTGGCTTGGCCTCAATTGTGTTGGTCCTCACATGTCCTTTAGGTCTCACCAATTCATTTTTTGGAAGACAGAGACTGTTTGAGTTGGCTTGCATAACAGCTCTATAGCTCTAGTTTGCTCCGTGGCTTTGCTAAATTTCTGGTTTGTCTTGTTCTGTCCATCTATAGGCAGTTGCCCTTCTTTCTTCCATCCTTTAGGTACACTGCAGCAGCTACACCTTCTGCACAGCACATAGTGTGCATATGTACTTCTATTTAACTGACTTGAGCTAGCTGACTTCCATCTACAGCTACTCTGGATTTGCCTTTCTTCCCCACCTGCTCCTCAACAGCCTCTTTATGAGCTACTGCTACTGTGCTGAGACCTGCAGCCCCGCAGAGCTGGATTGGCATCTACACAGTCCTTACAAGCACACATAAATTGGTAGTTTTGGAAAAACCTTTCTAGGTCCTGAATTGAAGGTTTGTTTTCTTTTATTCTAGCAGTGGTTGTAAGTGCTCTTAAAAACAGCATTTTTACACTTGCTGAGCAGTCATTTCCTTTGAAAGGAGAGGGGTAAGAATAACCATCTGAAAGACCGGGTAGGATTTCCCACTTTGTGTTTTCTGCTGTGCCTGCTGTCAGAATGTGCCCAACGTGGGCCCCCTGGAAATGCGGAAATAACCACCATCTAGCCTCACTGACACACCTGCTGCTGTTCAAAAGCCAGGTAAGGAGAATAAGCGGTTCTTCAGGGCTTCGGTGTACAGAAGAAGTGCTGCACAGGTATTGTAATAGGGAGATTGAACACCGGGCTCCTAGCAGCAGCATTTTGGAGGACGTGGAGCGAGCTGTGCACACAGGCTGTGTACAATCTCTCCTAGGTGCACTTTTGTAGCAGGTTTTGCTGAGACTTGTTAGGAATGAAACATGGGCTGAGCCCCCGAGGTCACCCGCCTCATTTTTCTGTGAAAAATTAATGTGTTACCTCCATTATTTCATTACTGTTAGCATACTGAGGTTCATGCCAGAAATCGTACATACTTTGACAGAAGTGATTCTGACAGTGTCATCAGGTGGTACAGATGTAAACTCAGTCCCCCTGAGTTTAACAAACCCTAATCTGTGATTGAAATCACTGAGGCAGACATGTTACAGCTCTTCTTTCTACAAAGCTGGCATCAGTTTGCAGCTCTGAGAACTTGAATCCTAAAGCTTCCATCATTGATTGGGTTCAGGGATGTCTTCATCTCTTCCCTCCTGGGTGGACATCATCTCAGCAGTAAATAATGCCAGAACTCTCAACTGCCACAGTGATTTGTTCTGATAAATGCCAGTTTTTTTTCTGTTCATAAGTAGCATTCTCAGGCTGGAGTTGGAGAATGTTTTATAATTCTGAAGGACTCTTAATAATTGCCTGCAGTTAGAGAATAGTTGCAGTGTTGGCTTGAGGTAGAATAGGCCACTTCAAGTACTCACTCTTGTTTCAGATTGTTGGTGCCTTTTTTAAGTTGCTGCTGTCCAGAACAAAGGTTTGTAATAATGGTGTCTATTCAAAGGAAATATTTGTGTTGTTGGACACCTCTCCAGTTTGTCCACTAGTGCAGGCTGCCTTCAAAGTGGCCCTGTGGTGTCTTTTTTCAGACAACATCAAGTGCCTCTGAAGGTAGCTGAAGGGATCTGCTCAGGTGGGGAAAGAAAACTTAGAGTAGAGACGAGTTTTGTCTGGTATGTAGTGTGCAATGATGACCTTAAGGAAGGAGGAGGAAGAATCTTGGGTTGTGCTGCAGTAGGATAAATGTGGAAGGTGTACAACCTACATCTAATGCAGGTGTATATTTCTACATGTGCTGAGCTTTTAAAACGAGTGCATCAGAACTCAAGTCTAAAACGTGAAAGCAACACATTCCAGTTCCAGAGTAGAAAGAGTAAACTTGCACTTGAGTTAATGGCTGAGGACTTCCCCCATTTTTCCCCATCTACTGTTTCATCCTTTGCAGGAGGACGTGTGTTTAGGTGGGTATCACCTGTAACACCTGCTGTTGGACAAAAACTGCAATTGCAGTTCTGTTGTTGCAATTCTACAATTGAAACTAGTAGAAGCATCTTTTTTTTTTCGTCCTGCACATTTTCCATACGTTCCAGAAAATGTAGGTGATGATTCTCAGTCTGCCCAAAGGCGGTGGTATCCTCACACAGGTGGAACTGTAGGACCAGGCAAAGAGTGCTGTAATGCCAGAGTCAGTTTGCTGTAAGCACAATCTTTTCTTTGTCTCGCTTATCTGAACATCTGACCAGAAGACAGAGATGGATATAACCAGGATACTACAGATGGGAAGGACCTCTCTAGAGCTGAAAGTTGGCACTGGGGATGTGTGAGATGCTGAAATAAAGCAACATGAACTACAGGCCTGCTTTTGGGTGGTAAAGGCAAACAGTGAACTTGATCAGAGTAGTTTCCTGACACTAACCAGTGCTGCTCAAGTTTCCCACCAGCACCAGTACAAGGACAGTGGTGAGCTGAGTTTAAAATGGACACTAATTGCTGAGTGTTGCAGGAGACCTTTTGAGTGAGTTAATTTTAATCTAAATTTTATTCCCAGCCGTTGACAACCGTGGAGCACATGAAGGGGGAAGAATGTTCTTACGAGTGGGAGAGCCTCGAGCAAACCCAACAGTACAGACCAGGCGATAAATGAAGTTAAAGCTGTAGTAACAAGCCTGGGGAAACGAGCTCAGTGTGTAGTTGTCCAAAAAAAGCCTAAGTGAAAGCAAGAAGTTGTGAGGAAGGGCCAGCTCCGTGCCACTGCAGCAGCTCAGTTCATGTGCACCGTCTGTGTGCAGCAGCTGGGTGCTGGCAGGTTGCTAACAGCTTCATGCAACACCAAATTTTTAAGAAGGGCTTAGCCTCGCACACCCTGAGCACACCTGCCTTATGGAGCAGGTTTTATTTCACACAAAAGTTATCTGTGCGACTCTTTTTTTTGCAGAGGAATGCAGAGTTTCCATTTGTGCTGCACTCTTACAGCTGTCAGGCAATACAGTGCTGTAAACCCTCTGAAACAGATTTCTTCCAAGGCCTAAATTTAACAGGATGCCCCACAGAATTATCTCTTTTCATTTAGTTTTATTTATAATCACAGTAATGAGTTGAGTATGGGCTTTAATGCTTTGCACTTAAATTTTTCTGGAAATGAAAAGCTTGTGTGCTGATAGCTAAGAAAACAGTCCTGAGTTTCTAGTCCATTTGTGGCTAAGCTATTGTTTGTTTTAAGGACAAGAATAAGCCATTGAGTCAATCATCTGTAAGCGTTGCTAAAAGTTCGGAAGAAGCTTTGGTGTAGGGCTGTGACTTGCTCAGGTAAGCATAATGCAAGCTAGTGAGCTATGGCACTTGTGCAGAAGGAAAGGAAATGATTTCCTGAGCCACCCAGCCAGCACTGAGGAGTTGTGTTGCCACTTCACGATGGGAAATGAACCCTCCCCATGCTGTCCCTGTGACAGACAGCTGGCCAAGGCATCGTGGTGTTTTTCAGGAATTACTGGCACTTGCTGTGGGTGCCTTTTGCGTTCAGGGCAGCGTTGAGAGAGCTCCCTGCAGCAGGAAGGTGCTGCTGCCTTCACATGCACGAGGTCTCTCTGTTGGTGCTCAGCCTGACCTGCTACGTGCAGCAGGAAGGCCGATGGCTCCTAGGGGACCATGTGCTGCAAAACCCATGGCTCAAACCAGGCAGGAGCGCACAGCGAGAGGGAGCTGCTGAAAAGGAAGAGATCGTTTCCAATTACTGCTGCTTGTGACGTGAATGTGGGACACGAGTGTGCAGGGGCAGACTGCCTGGATGGGTCCAAACTGCAGTCTAGGAACTGTTAGGGTAAGCCCTGCTTCAAGAAAGCACTGGAGGGTGTGCTTGGTGGGGGAATTGAAATTTGCTTTGGTTGTGCTTTTATGAAGTGTGTGCCTGCTGAAATGAGAGGAATGCTCTTGGTACAAACACACGTGTGAGCAGGTCCAGGGAGCCTTGTGTTAGATGTATAACACTTCCAGGAGAGGAGCCAGTCCACTTGGGCCTTTATATTGACTTTCCTTGATCCTCTTTGGGGGAGCACTTTGGAATCCTTACTTTTAGAGCTGTAAGTGCTAAACATTTTCACATTTAGCAAATGCAAAATCAGATACTTATAAATAATACTGTTAAAGTTAAGAAGTGAAAGACTATTAAGTTCGTAATTTATACATTCTATTTTAAAAAGATCACAGGACTTTGAGTTATGTTAAACATCTCAAAGAAGAAACAAAAGTACTTTTCAAAACCTTCTGGGATTCTGCTCCGGACTGTGTTCAGAGGTGGGTGAAGGTAGGTTGTGGAATTTGGCATTTTGTATGATTCTCACCTGACCTTCACTTGCATCTGGCACACTGATACGTTGCTGGAGTCTGTGCAAGACAAAATAGACCTCTTTCCTCATCCCAGTTTTGAAACCTGCTCTGAATTCTGACTGAAGGACAGGGAGGGGAAAAAAGGCTGTGTGACAAAGTGCAGCATGTTAGAGGTTTCAGCCGCCTTTGCTAAACTGCAGTGCTCAGCTCCTGTCTCCTGCTATGCAAGGCAGGGAAGAAATGTTTTGTTTCCTTGCAAGTGTTTGCTGCAAAGCTGCACGTCCCAGCTCGTTGCCATACGCTGCCCTTTTCCATGGTGCCCACTGGCCACCTGGCTTCTTGCTGTGTGTTGCAAACATGCAATTTCTCATGTGGTTGAAGTCACCAATTTCTGGGCAGAAGAGACTAAAGCAACAAGGACAAGCTGTCAAATAGCTGCTGTACGCCTGGGTGTAGTTAGGTGCCCAGAGCTCAAACACACGAAGGAATCCTCTTCCTATAGAACAGACTACTTCTTCCTTTCCTTTTAAATGGTTGTTGGTTTTTTGGTTTTTCCCTCAAAGTTTTATGTCTTCTAGCTGATTTCCCTTACTAGCCTTTCATTTTTCAGCTTCCCTAAGATCACCTCTTCACTGATTCTTTCTGCTCCTTATCTGTACCACTGAGTCAGGAGTACCATCAACCGTAAAAGTAGATGTGATGCTTCATAGCAGCCAACAGCAGGTTTTATCTCCTTGCTTTCCACTCCCTTTTCATTGCTGCATAGGTCACAATCTTGAGCTACCGATAGTGAATGTCTGAGCGCAGCAGTGCCTTGCAGAGCCCTTTTTTTTTTCCTGACTTGCAGACAAGTGAAAAGCAAATATCAGCCTGCTGAGCACATTGGAACATGAAAAGGGTCGTTCAGGTTTTTGTGCCGTCAAAAGGAAAGGTTATTTGCACGGACTGGCAGTAAGCCACATAAATAAGTGAACCTGCATTAAGATTACTATCTTGGCATGTGAGAAAAAGTGAAATCAGAAGGAAATGAGCTGCAGAAGGGAGAGGAGAAGGAAGTGGTCTGCTTTTGATGGCAAGAGCACATGCTGCAAGGAACAGCAGTGTAAGTACAACACATGGGGCTGCAGAAGAGTTGGTCTTTTGCAGTAACTCATGGAACGTGAAGTGGTGTGGCACGCTTCTGAAAAGCGGGGACATGAGAAAACTTCCTGTGGATGGTGGCTTTTGCTGCTCAGAAGTGATCTTCTTTCAGAAGTCACGGGAAGGTGCTTCCTCCTGAGCTGCGTATATTCCTGCTTGGATTGGAAGAGCCAGTCTGAGAGGTGGAGGGCTCTAAAGCCATCGCTGCTTGACAAGACATTTAGTAAAGCTCCGATGAAATTCTAGACCTGTTGCTGCACAAGTAGTAATAGTAGTGGTAGCAGTAATAATTAATAAGAAGAAACTCTCGACTTTCAAAGCTGTACAAAAAACTGGTGACTTTTGTCTCTTTCATCCATTGCATTCCGTGTGTGCCAGTGCTGTGTTTCCTTCCATTTATTCCTGACACATGCACTTAATTTCAGTGGAGTTTGCTTTCAAGCATGTCCATCTACTTTGGCTACTTCAAAGAGCTGTTTCGGACTGTCAGCTGCTTAAAATCTCACCTGAAATTTAAGAAGTAATTTTGGTGGTTATGGAGAGGAGAGGGTGGGCGAGAAGGGGCTGCTGCTGGCATGTAATGAATTTGTGTAAGCTCTCTTGCTTTCTATCACCAGCATTTTTGGTAACAAAACTGGTTGAAGTTCATGTGCTGCAAGAGATACGACAGTTGTGTAAGTACTCGTAGCTGGAGGAGAGCAAATGCGATGGAAATGATATGTTCCCAGTTGTGTTTCACCACACGTGATTTTTTTTGTTTGATTTCCTGTTTGTTTGTGTCTCACCACGAATGTCCCTTCCTCGTGGGAGGCTCACCCGCTGTTCTTTGATCTCCACAGTTTGCAACTTCATGTCCCACGAGAAGTGCCTCAAGAATGTCAACATACCTTGTTCATGTATTGCTCCCAGCCTTGTAAGGGTGAGTAAGCACACACTGTTATGTCTCTTTGTTGTCATAATGGCACAAATTTATCACTAAGTAATCTGTGTAGTACGGCTGTGGCTTGCTGATGTTGTAATGCTTAAATCAATTGTGTTAGTCATCACTGAAGCTTTCGCTGCTGTTCAGAGGCAAAGTCTGACATTTCCTTGAAAACTTCCCTGCTGCAGGAGGCTGTAGACAGTCTGTCTTTGAAGAGCAATTATTTGCATTCTTCTACTATTACTAGACATTTTAAGTTGTGTCATTACCTGGAAATCTCACAGCAATGGAATGAGGGTGCCTGATGGATATCAGTGCTCTCAGGAAACCATGGCATATCAAACTTAAAGAACTCTGTATAACTCACTTTTTTTCAACAGTAATTACATCTCACTGGGAAAATGCTAAGTTTCCCTGCCTAGTGAAGGGGCTGTGTTTGGCTTCTGTTGATTACCGATGTTAAGAACTTGCTTGCTTACTGTGCCTAAAGAATAAAGTCCTTGCATTAAAAGCACAACATTTTAAAGTCAAATCAGGGCTTCACTAAATGGTAAAAATTCACATGGATTTATTTTGGCTAATAATACAGTCTTGGCTTTTTAGATGCCCTGTGAGTTTTTCTCCCACACAACTTTGTAATAATTGCTCTTGAAAAACGGTTTGAAAGATAGACTAATTTTGAAGATGATAATATGCAACTGTAGTATTAAGAGTCTAAAATGAGGAGAAAATAGTGTTTTCTCCACTTGGGAAGGGGTGACAGAAAGGGTAGAAGGGGAGGAAGCAGGCGAGAACCTTCTTATACAAGGGGAAAAACATTACAAAGTATTATAAGGAGCAGATGTCAGTTGCAGTGTTGTAAAATCAGAATGCATAAACTGTGGACATTACAGACCTCCCTGACTGAAAACAGTTGTGAGATATTCACTGCGTAGATCTGTGAACTTGTGAAGGGAAGCTGCATTCCCTTCTTTGTACACAAAAAAAAGCATTACAGGTTTCTTTGCATTGTGGAAACCTGGTTAGGGGGTGGGAGGTTTAAAACAGCACATCACTAGAGTTGCAGGAAGTTAGCCAGTCATTGTTATTTAATGTGCTTTGCCCTAGACGTTAATGCAGTTCAGCCTTTGCTGCACACTTCATCTTCCCCACACGCTTTCGTCTTGGGAAATGTAATTTAGATTGGCCAAAAAAAAAAAAAAGAAGTCTGACCCACAGCATTGCCAGTGGAATAATGAGAAATATTGCTGTTAGTCTTAGAATCCACAGCAAATGCTGTGGAAATGCTATTACTAAGAATGAGCATCCCTTGCTGTTTCAGAATGCTGGCAGTCAGTCATTGTAGCATGGGAAAGGGAGTGATGACTCAGGCTGTGCAGAGATCTTTGGAGGAGTGGTACATAGCCAGCTGAGAAGCATTCATCTTTTTTCATAGGCGTTTAAACCACCTTGTTGTGATTGTTTCTTTTGTGAATTACTGTAGATTTTAGTTGTTCAAAATAATATTTCTTGCTTTGCTTTCGCATGGTGAAAATCCTACATTTAAACACTGCGTCAGTCGTGGACATCAGCTTATGATTTTTTCCCTTGCCAATCCCCGCTTTCTACCTGTCCTAACATAGATTGTATTTAGTTGTGTGTATTTTACAGGTAAAATCCAGGCGTTCTTGCTGCAGAAGTAGAACATCTGAGTGCTGGTGTCTGTCCTGGGAGCTGCTGGCAGTTTATCACTGCTGTATTTAGCTGTGAAAAGTCTTGTGCTGAAATCTGTGTTGAGTTGTACTGATTATGCCTGAAAAGCACCAGACTGTCCAGACAGAATAGCACAGACTTGTCCTCCTCGAGGTGCTCATCCAGGTTGCATTGGTCCTGGTCTCTTGTGTGAGTGAAGCCTGCCCCGTGGGAGGTGCTGTTACACATGTGGGCTCTGCTGAAGCAAATTTTAGCTCTGCACTTGCTTCAAAAACGTAACGAAGCAAAAAACAAACGATGATTGTTTATCGAATGTCTGGGGAGTTTGTTTTCTTCCATCAGATAACTCGAATCTGTCTTTTTATGGAAGCATCTGATGTAGAAGGAAGCACGGATGGGATTTTTTTCCCTGATGCTTTCCTCTAGCATGTTATTATTCTGTGTACCCCAAGACGAAGATATATTGTTTTTAATCTCAGATTTCATCCAGAGAAAGGGGCAACTGTTGAAGCTCACTGTGCTGTGTGTCATTCCTTAATGCCAAACTGTGAGAGAATAGTTTTTCAGCAGGCAGGCCATGGAAACTTTTAATTCCTGAGACCAGGGCTTCCTTCCTGGGGTCGGGTGAGTGCCCTCAGAGACAGAAACGCGTCAGGGCTGCATCCAGCCTCGGATCATTCTTGATGAGTTCACTCTCCAGGCTGCCCTGAGGCTGCTTTTTTTCTGTGCCGTTGTTGATCTTTCTCACCTGCACATGCTGTTCCAGATTGGATCATGGTGTTTTGAAATGGAACGTCACGGATCACAGGCTTCTGAACCCACCTGTGTTTTTATGATTTCTGAGGGATGGATGTGGTTTGCTCCACTCTCTGAGATCTCTGCAACTCCTCCAAGTTCAGACTCTTCTCCTCATGTCCTCGCAGGTATTTGCCTACTTTGAGGCACTGGAAAAGAAAAATCTGAACAAAGGACAAAATGACAAAATGAAAACAAAAGCTGAGTGGGTGTCCAATGTTAAGTTTCCTTCGTTAGGTTGGAATGAGTTACAAGTTTGTTGCCTCTTAAATTTACCATGTGAATGTGTGGGGTGTTTTTTATATAACTATACTTTAAAATTAAATGGAAATGATAGTATAATAAAAGTAGCTGTAGTGAAATGAGGCATTTGTGATGGTTGTTTTTCCTGCAGTCCTGGCTGCATTGATGCATTGCTGTAGTTGTTTCTAAACACTTCCACTTCAGGAAGGGCAGGTAGACTTCAGGAAACTTCCTTCAGTGCTTTTCTTCTTAAGGCCAGGTTGCCTGGAGTGGAAACATTGTGATTTAGGTCATCAACTTCTTGTGAAGATTGTAATGCTAAAAATGAGATGTGGCTTGTGGTTCAGAGCTTGGGTAGCAGCTGCGTTCTCAAGTTGTGGTTCTGAACGAGAAGATTTTGGAGCTCACAGAGGTTTGTGCTGGAAGAGCAGGCTTGCTGACCTGAGCCTTTCCCTCTGGGTGCTATGTCCTGCAATTGGCTGTGTGGGTCAGTTCCTTTGTTTCTCATAATCTGCTAGAAAAGTTGAAAATCGCAGAGAATAAAGATTATTCTGGTTAGGGTAATGGCAGCCAACAGTGTAAGCTGTTCTGAATCAGGCACTTCGTGCTTAGTAGTCACACAACAGCAGCATCCATTTCTTCTGCAGCTCAGGGGCTTTCATTCTGGGATGCAGCCTCCCTTTCTCCAGTTTCTTTGTCTCCTTTTTGGAATAGAGTTTTTGCCCCACTCATCTTGTTGTACGTAAGTGCTTTTGGAAGAAGGAGGGAAGGAGTTAGATCTGCAACGGGAAATTAAAGGCAAAAAAATGAATGCTTAATATTTTTCTTACATTTTATGAAAAATAGTTGCATGGGGGAATTTTGTTTCTCTCTTTATTCTTCCCCTTTTGTTTCGCTGTAGTGGAAAGGCTTTGTTAGTTATGTGTGTGCTTTTTCACCTGTGTGGTCTGTTGTAGGAGAGCTGCTTTATTTAGCAGGTGGATGGGACTCAATGATCTCTACTGTTGGTCTGTGGCTCTGGGTTTCCGTGTCTGCCATAGCAATGGTTGGACTCCAGACTGATCTGATTTTGCCGGGGAGCTTCTTGAACGGCCCGGCTACTTTCTGCAAACAGGTCTGACCCCCAGCTCTTCAACACTTGGCCCATAGCTGCATTGTGATTCAAATGCAATTGCCTGGAGCATGCCAGCCACATGCCACAGTTCAGCAGCACGTGTAAAACTGTTTATTGGTAATCCTTACCTTGCCCTAAGTTTTCCGCTTTCTCTTCCCCAAGTGATAGCCAGACACTGGGGTAAAAGGGGAGGGCTGGCACTGTAGTTCATGAACTCCAGGTCCGCTCGCTGCAGTGTGCAGTGCTGGTGCAAGCTGCCTGGTAGCTTAAACACTTCCAGAATAGCCCCATGGCTGCACCAGTGACCCTTCAGATTCAGAAGGGATATGGAACGTCCCTGAGTTTGTTTCTGCTAATTCCCAGTGCTGATCTCGATAAAAGTTAGTTTCCACTGTAGCAATAAAAGTAAGGAGTGATGGTGCTTTGCACATCAGCTTCTCTTTCCAGCATGAGAAGAGCTAACGGAAGCAACTCTTAATTACAGTGCAAAGGTCTTACACAGATCTTCCTTCCATAGAAGTACAACAGAAGCACAACAGATTCCTGATTAGAAATGGTGTTTAGTTTGCTGTGCAGTTCCCATCCTTGAGAGTCTTTCAGAGCTACTTTGCAGATGAGTAGCTGAGGTCTAATGTTCTGTTATGGACATCTGTAGCGTGAAGAAATGGTTTCTGGATATACTGAGGTTACATGTGGATGTGTGCCTCATTAGCAGCAATTAATGTTTTGGTGTTTAAATTACTTTTCTCTCCTGATCTACAGTAAGTTATTGTTTCAGTTGATATTCTTACTCACTTTCAAAACTTCCATATGGAATTTGCACTTGAAGGAGCTTTGTAGCAGCAGCTGAGGCAGTTGAGTACAAAGGAAGAACCTCATTTTGAACACAAAGAGTAATTTACGTTCTTTGTATCTAAAAGGAAGAAGCAGAAATACAGTGCAGAGTGCTGAGTATGTTGCAGAAATAAAGCTATTTCACTGCTAAGGCAGGGAGACTTCAAGTGAGTGAAATAGCTGTCTGTGGATACTGAGCAATAAGTAATTAGCTGAAAAGATTCTAACGCTGGAGAAAGCTGAGTCGCAAAGTTAGCTTCTCTCAGAGAGAGCCTGGTCTTATGTGGCTACTGGAGGAGGACATGGGTTCCAGTCGGATCTGATCACCGCCGTGGAGCAAAGGTGAGGGTATCAGCATGAGCCCTGAGAGCTTTGGATAGGGAAACATCAGCATGTGTAGTTGTGTTGTTTGAGAAACACCTCCACGTCTGGCTTGTTACTGACAGTGTTTCTGGCACTCTGTAGCAGTCCAGTGTTTTGACTCTGTAGAACAGTCCTCTGTAACTAGCCTTGAGAGCAAATTTTGAAGTAATTTGCTTCCAAGCTAATTTTGCCTATCGTAAAAATGAGCTGAAAACTGATGACTTCAAGTTAAATTCTCTTTGCCCAGCCTTTGGAGGCACTCGTGAAAGTGTTTGTGTCTTTGACTCTGTCCGTGAGCCATACGTTGTAGGTGGCAGCTGGGCTGCTCTCTATGCAGGGATTGCATTTCAGTGGAATAAAGTGTTAAGCTGACAACTTGGTGTTGCCCCATGCATTTCAAGATGAGGAGCAGATTAAAAAAAAAATCCTTTCCTGTGCTTTTATTCTAAAGTTTGCAGTAGCTTGTTGCTGGAGATGCATTTGTTGCTGTTCTTTATGTATGATGCAGTTGCATGGTTTTGTGCTCTGCCCTTGCACAAATTGCGCTGAAGGGATAGGAATCAAGCTTTAGATTTCTGTAGAATCAAATTTCATTGCTGGCTGATACAAACTGCTATAGAAATGCATAGCAGAAATGCTCTGGATTTCTTACCAGGAGGCAGCAAACAAAATCAGGCCTAGGAAGATCCTGTGCGTCAGTACAAGGTCATTTTGGAGATTATGCTGGAGTGTTGGTATTATATTTTCTCTTGATGGATTTCTGATCAATAGTGTGAGGGCACCTAGATGTCACTTAGTGACTTCACTGGTCAAAATTTTCTGTATCTATCTCAGGAAATTGATCTTAGTGGTTTGCATAAAGTAATTGAAGGAGCTGAATTGAAAAAGAAGTTTCGATTCTCATCAATTATTCACTTCCCTTCTGTGAGCCTCCGTCTGTGTCTGTCGTTTGCTGCACTCGTACAGGTGAATGTAAATCAGTGAATCACAGACAACATTTCATGTGCTGACATGGAGCCTCGCTGGCTTTCCCTGTCTTAAGAGTTTGGTATTGTTTAGGTATCGGATGCTTGGAACTTCTTCAACAATAAAAGTAATGTAGTGAGCTGCTAGGAAAAGCAGCGTGTGATTGATCAGCTGGCTCCTTGTGTTGTACTGGCTGCTTTCCATGGTGGTTTTTTCATCATCCCTCTCCTCCTGCAGGCTGTACAGTCTTCTTTGTACATACAGTTTCTAGAGCAAGTTAGAAGGAGCAGTGCTAATAATAAAAAAAAGCTTGTTTCTCTTGTTTCTGAAAGCAAGAAGTTGAAGGAAACAATTCTTTTTTTCTTTTTTCCACGTTCCAATCAGTGTTTCTTTTCTTTTTGGGCACTGACGCAAGTCTTTAGAAGGTCATCACCAGGGCTGGAATAGAACTTAGACTGCAGAATGTAGGCTTGTCTTCTTCCCTTTAGCCTTCTAGGTAAGAGTGCCCAGGCCCTGGAGAAGTTTGTCCCTTGTCAAAGTACAATCTTGCAGTCTTTTCCAAAATAAACACTGCTTTGCACAAAACTGTTTTGATGTATGGAGTGTCCTTCTTCTTCAGATAACTTTTCTTCCTTATTAAACACTGTGGCAGGAATTAAAAGTCTGCCTTTCTGTGCCAACTGTAAGATAAAATAGCCAGACTCAAGGCTGGGAAAGCGAAGATTTAGATTTCAAACGCTGGTTGTTGAAAGGATTGCAAGTACATGCCGGGTGTCCAAAGCACATTATTGAGCTAACAAAGGTCTCTTTTGATTTACCTCTTGATTAAACTTCCAGCAGTATTCTTTCCCTCTCAGGTTACACCTGGCAGTTTTATCTTGCTCATTTCACTGTTGGTGCTCAGAGTACAGGGTTGTTTAGCATAACTGTGCCTATGCTTTCAGGGGCAGAAATACAAGACGGAACCAGGCCTCCATCAGTGGACGGGACATTTTAGGTCTCCAAACTCTGTTTCAGGATGTGGCAGATTTATTGCTAGTTTTTCACAGGAAAACTCCGCAAGGGAAATACTCAAATCCTTCTCAAAACTTTGTTTGCTTGTGCATCGTGTAGGAAAAGGTGTCTGTGGCTATGTGCACCTTAAGTCACTATTTCTTACGCTTTTTCTGGGAATGACTGATGACGATTCATGCTTAAAGAAGCCACTTGTTAGCTCTCACAATTTATTTTTTTTTTTCTTTTTGTGATGCAGGAGCAATAAGATAGACCAGATATGTTTGTTAGGAAGGGCTTGAGGGTTGCAAAATGCAAGTTTGAAAACCTGAAAAGTTACTAAGTTATTTGAGTTCTGACGCCTTAGAGATGCAGTTACGCTTCTCTGTTGTAATGCAAATGGCAAAGGTACGCATCTTGTAGGAATAGTGATCTCTGGAACAAGCATAAAGCTCAGCTGTATTCCTTCATAGAATCACAGAATGTTTTGTGGCCACATTCACCCTTTACAAAGTGTCTTGAATATGTCTTTGGAATATTTTGTCTAAGGAGATGTATGTAAGCAGTTGTAATTGTTTCACAGTTACAATTCACAGTCATCAATTCTATGATTCAGTTTGGATTGGAAGGGACCTTAAAGATCATCTAGTTCCAATCCCAGTGTCATGAGCAGGGATGCTGTGTTAGTATTCATTTTTCTTCTTTTTTTCACAGTCCTGCCTCCACCCGGTTCTGTAGCTTTCAGTCTTTGATATGGACTGTGGCAGTATTGAGCTTTTGTAAACTGTCTTGAATGTGTCTTTAGGGCATTTTGTCTGGGAGTGCCTATGTGCAGCTATTACTGTTTAATGGTCTTTGATTCAATTAAGAATACTTTAGAGGTCGGCTGAGGTTTCAGGTAAGTTGTTTGAGCTCAGAGGAAGTCTTAGCATTCGTGGCGCTGTGAATCATCAGGACTGGCACCTAAAGCTATTGTCATTTATTTATATATTTAAGTGCAGATTTATGTAGATACAGATATTAACGTATAATATTGGTTCTCAGGCTTACTTGAGCATACTTTATATATACTGCCCTGCTTTGCACGACAGAGCAGCTTCTGTCAGCCATGAATACTGTTCTGAAAGCTGCAGCTGACGATGTTCCATGTGTTCTTCTTCCACAGATTCCAGTTGCACACTGTTTTGGGCCTCCGGGGCATTACAAAAGAAAGTTCTGCACGGTGTGCAGGAAGTCACTGGAGTCACCTGCCTTTCGATGCGAAGGTAATTTAAAATGCTCCATCTGTGTAGCTAGTAGTGTGTATGTCATCCAGGGATGAGTGCTTTGCATGCCCTGCTTGTGTGTATGCACATCCACGTGTATCCACATGCACATGCGTACGTACGTACGTGTGTACCATAGTGCCCTCACTGTGTTTTTGAGATTCTGTTATCCATTCATTGGCAATGGAAATGTGTGCATAAAATGTAAGGCACCTCAGATCTGTGGTATTGATGATGTGCTGTAAGTCCATGTGAGAGAGGCATGCAAAGAATGAGAAATTATTATGGCTAAGTAAAGACTTCCTCTGTTGAAATAATTTCTTTTTTGTTGCATGGAACTTCAGGTTTTTGTGTTTCTGAAACCTTCCTCTTTCTACAGAAGAATGGAATATAACTGTGTGTTACTTGTCTTGGATGTCTGCTGCTTTCAAGGGGAATGAAGTGCCTTTTGTGGGAAGAAACCTGATTATTTATCAAAGTAGAACTACTCTTTGTGTTCTGCCATATATTCTCTTAAAAAAATAATTTAAGAGATCACCTAAGCACCATGATTTCATAATCCATTGATTTGAAACATATGTTTGCACAGGTACTTCACTGATTTTGATGGGATTCTCCCCTGACACTCTTGTCACAAACTTCTGTTGATCTTCGTTAGGTCGATGTTCTGAGGTTCAATAGAATGTAGTGTTTTAAATGAATGCTAGCTGTGAACTGTTCTTTTTCCTGGCTTTGTTTTGTTGTTTGTTTTATCTTTTAAAAGCCTCCTGAGATAGATTTGGGATGCTTTCAGGATGGGTCTTGTGCTGCAGATAATGTCTTACTTGATGCAGTCACTTAGGTGCACGTGTAGGGAAAATGTTTCCCTTTGATCAGAGAATGTAGACTTTAAATTATGCCATGTTTGTTGTTTTTGGTGGGGGTTTTTTTGTGCTTCTGCTTTTATCTGGTGAGCTGCATAACAAATCTAAGATTTGTTCTACTGACGAATTGGAATCTGTCACTCAGAATAGATCGCGTGTGAGCTGGCTGCTGTTGTGCGATGGTCAAGGAGCTACAGATAGCACAGAGTCTTTTCCCGTGACCTGTTGTTAATGGCTTTCAAAACTGGCATGACATGGAATAAACCAAGTATTTGGAAAGAAAACTTTCTCTAGCTGTGTCTTCTGAACTCTTAGAAAGAGCTTTAGCATAGTGATCTGTCTTACTTCAGGCTTTATACATTTTGCCTTCATCAACCCCCGCCTTCTTACAATCTTAATTATACTGTATTACTTTTGTACCTGTTGCAAGTGAGTGTTTTTTTCAGAGGCTTCCAAGAAACATGTGAAATCACCTGAACTACAGTTAGGCAATACAAATGTGAGGCATTTTTTTCTCATTCGTTGAGGATTCTGAATTATGTTCCGTGGATTCAACAGATTGTTTTTGTTTTGCATGGTGTGACTTTGCTGTTCCATGTTCTGAATACCAATTGCTCTACAACTTTTATTTCTTTGCCTTTTCAAAAATGTAGCTCTATTGAGATTAATAACATCTATGGGAAAGAAATAATCCTTTCTTTCCTCTCCAAAAGTGATTCTAGAATTTGTTTTAGAAATCAGCTTTCAAATGTAGATGTTAGACTTGCTTCCTTTCTTGCTGATTTGTGGTGACTGTGCTTAATGCTACAAGTCTGCTGTTGGCTATGATGTTCTCCTTTGATGTTGAGGTTTGAAGAATTATTCTTGGAAAACTTGGTGAAACTAAAGCAGAAAGTGCTGCTAACATGAAGTTACTTTTTCTAAGCAAAAGGCTGACATGGCTGGATGCACTTTTAAAACAATTGGCAAAGGGTGCTTTAGGCTCTCTGTGCCTTGCAATGTCTTCTTTTGGTTTTGTGTTCTTTTTAAAGGAAAGTTATCAGGCAAACACTGTGTTTGTGTGATAAGGCATCTGTTTTCAGAAACTAGCATCTATGCATCTTAACTCTTGATAAGACTGGATACCAAATTTTTATTTTTTTTATTTTTTTTTGCCTGTGAAGCACATGAACCAATCTCTGCTGACGGTTATTAACTGCTTTAATAGCAGTTCTTGCTGTAGCGTTCACTAAAAACTCTTCAACCTGGACTCAGGATGCTGATGTCCCATTTCCTTTCCAAAAAGGAATGGAAATAAAAGAGGAAATAGGAGGCCAACACAAACGTTTGTTAATATTGGTTGCTTTGTAATAGTTTCTTTTCAAGCATCATTCAGGAACAGTAAGTTGTGAACTTTTACTTAGTGAGTGTGTTTTGTTTATCTTTTTGAGGAGCCTGGGTAGTTTTTTAAAGGTTGTCCTATCAAGTTGATATTTCTGAAATACATTCACAGCGCTTCCATGATAAAGCTGAACGGAAAACCTTCCACTATGACTTAGAGAGCTGTGTAGATTATGGAGGTGCTGCTAAAGATGGTACTGGTAGGCATGCAGATTGGAATGGCTCTTTACACGTGAACAACCTTGTCTTTCTCATCAGTGGGATTGCTGCCTTAAGGGCTTACTCCCGTGACACTCCTGCCCTTCGCACGCGCACATTTTCTTTCTAATTGTGAGTGGAGGTTGGTGTCAGTAGCACCAGGGGAGAAAATAATTTTAAAGCCTTCTGTATTCTTACCTACGATTGCAGAGGGCAGTGTGTGGTTGTGTTAGCAGAGTTAATGATACAGAAAAGGTTTTCATTAATTCCTTGAAGCCATAATCTGATTGACAGAAGCCTTTGCCATTAGCGAAGCTGTGACTCAAAGCACCTAGTTTTCCTAGTGGCTGAATTTATTGAGCAGTAAAATACGCCTGTTCTGTCTATAAGCACGGTTTAGGGGGGGGGAGCATGAGCTGAGGAGGAGCTGTGTCACAGCTCAGGTAAGATTGCTGAGCTCAGGAGAGTCCCCAGGAAGAGAACTGCCCGTGAACATTGAGATGGCTGTGCTGCAGTGTGGTGGCTTTCTTCAGGGCTGGAGTAACGCAGTGTTGGTGCAACCACCTTTTCCAGAGCTCTTGCAAAATGAGGTATTACACATCAGGAGATGGAATACTGTTTTCAGGGTGCTTTCTGGTAGCATAGACAACATTCGCAGTTCTGCCTTTCAGTCTTCAGGTTGCGCTCTTCAGACTGTTGCAACATGCTTGGATCAATCACCAATGGATCAATTTACAGTGAAAAAAGTTACACTTAGAGAATCTTGACTCTTTCCTCTTACTTTTGTGTACTTAACCAAGAAGTTGAATGCCTTCCCAGAGCGCTCGTGTAGACAAGCTGCTTTAAAAAGCAGCTAGAAATATTTCTTTTTCATACATCCATGTGTCTTCCTTAGAGAACTGGCCTAGCCTTTGCGATAGAATAGATATTCTTTGCAACAGAAGCTAGATATTGCAGTCTTTTAGCTGTTTTTTTGTGTTTGGGTTTTTTTTAGCTATTTTAACTTTTTTCTTCCTATGCATTCTTTTTTTTCACATCTGATATATCAAGCTAGATTTTAAGAAATAAAGAAACCTACCCAACACACTCAGGCTTGACTAAATCTTTTGGCCAAAGTATCTCAGGTATTTTGGAAGGCGGTGTGAAGCCTACTTAACAGAAAGCTGTGAGAAAAAGTGTCATTTTCCTTTTCCTGACAACAAAACTGTGATTTGCAATGTGCTGTCATAGCTTAGACAGATTTCCAGGATGAATGTACCTGTTTCTTCTGGATGAGTTTAAAATTCAGTGCTCATCCAGTAATGAAGAGGATTTATTTCCTGAGCAAATGAAGCATTGAGGGCGCTGCACTCTGCCCTTCACCTGCTGGGGATCCATTGGGTTTGGAAAGGGTTTGGAGCTTGCTTTCAGGAAGATCGTTTACATTAGGCTCAATACTTGATGTTCAGATGCAGAACTTTCTGTTCCTGCTTCTAACATGGAGTTTTTTGGATTTGATTAAATCAGGGTAGACTTCAGGAGAGATAAAACTACAGCAGGCAGCTCTTCCCATGAGAAGGTGATACAAAGCTGTAATAAGCCAAACAGTTGCAACAAATTCAGCTTGCTGTATGAAAAGGCAAGTAGTAATTGCAAGCAAAGTTAGCTCAGCCTTTCCTCACATTTGCTGCATTAATGTAACACAAAGGAAACGGAGCTACACTCAGGGTAGTGCTGGTAATCTTTTATTGCCTAACTTTGCTGAACAGAAGAGAGCATGAAAGGATGAAAATATGTTGCGGAAAGGTACTGGAGATGATATAGGAGAGAGGGAGGAAGGAAGAGAGGAGCTGCAGGAGCAGAGAGACTCTGATTGTGTTGTTTTCATCATTTCAGTCTGTGAGCTGCATGTCCACACAGATTGCATCCTGTTTGCTTGCAGTGACTGCCGGCAGTGTCACCAGGATGGGCACCAGGACCACGTAAGTGTCAGTTTGTCTGCTGCAGAAAGTGCTCACGCATTTCCACTGCAAAAATAAGGGCTAGAGGCGTGGGAGACAAGAGTCCTGAACGTTTTGTTTTTTGTTTTCTGGGTGTTTGTTTTTTTTTAATTTGCACAGGCTGACAGTTAACAAAGCTGTTTTGCAGCTGGTGGCTATGGAATGTGTTACAGATAGTGAGTTGAACTTGAGGTTTGCAGAACTCGTGCTGAAAAGTCTGCGCAGTGTATACAGTGTCCTAATTAAAAGCCGAAACCAATATGTGGCATCTTTCTAAATACTTACATTGCAGAAGTTGGTATGAAATTATGTTTTTCCTGTAGAGTAAGCTGTTCCCTGGTGAACATTATGACATTTCTGTCTTCCTGCAGTCTGTCAGAGATGAGACTTCCTGACTTCCCACTGCCCAACACACGTGCAGCACTGCTCTTCCAGGACTTACTTTTCAATCTTTAAGAATGTTTAGTTCTGGTGGACTGCAGAGACAAAGCAGTGTGTAATAAATGTTTGGGTAGTTTGATAAGTTCTTTCTGTGAAATACAAGATTGTTGAGGGTCTTACTTTTAGTGAAAAAATAACACTCCAGATCTGCTTTCTTAGAGGTTTCTGAGTTACTCATTTAAAATTAGGTTGAAGGTGTTTCTGTAGCTGTTGTCAGGTGTAATCCTGCTAAGCTGTGATGTTTCCTACCAGGACGCTTACCATCACCACTGGAGGGAGGGAAACCTTCCTTCAGGAGCTCGTTGTGAAGTTTGCAAAAAAACCTGTGGCTCTTCTGAGGTGCTGTCTGGCATGAGATGTGAATGGTGTGGCATCCTGGTACGTTGTTGGGTATATTTGTGGGAACCAGGTATATTTTTATATACGGAAAATGTATGCATATGTGAAATACTTACGTGCGTGCGTGTCTATATCAGTTGGTGCCATGCCTGCCCGTAGAAGGGGAACTTAGGCTAGATAATCCTTAAGTTTCTTTCCAGCCTATTTATGAAATAGGAAGAAAATGTTTTGTTTTTTTTGTTTCCCCTTAGGCACTAACATGAGCAGTTTGCAAAATCACAGTTAATGTATGAACAATAGAATTAAAATTAAATGGAGGCTAACTTATGCTTAAAGATTTCAGCTTGTAAGCACGCAGTTAATTTTGATGCAAAAATCTGAAGCTCTTTTAGTTCACACGTGTTCCAAAAGGTCAAAGAGTTACATTCCAATATGCATATTCCTCTGCCAGTACCGAATAGCCCTAACCTGGAATTTCATTTTCAGTAGCAAACGCCAGCTTCTGTCTTTTTTTTCCTTCCACACCACTGATGCTTGATTCCTCTGCAGTGTGACTGTGTCCTTCAGTAGCCTTCATGAATGCCAAGCTGCTGTGCAGATCAGAATTAGTCCCTCAACTGAATACTACCTTTTGTTGAAAGATGATTGCGGTGTAAATTAGCACCACATGCAGGTGGGAACCGAGATGTGCATCTGGTGAACTAAGTCAGTTTGCCATATAATGCAGGGTGAGGCACACGATGTGTCAATCATTTGAAATGGAAGCCTGACGCTGTGCAATATTTCAGATATCGTTTGAATCATTTATCTATCTATTTTAAAAGTAGCGTTTTTCGTATTTGGAATCTGATTCATGATTTCTGAGGTGGCAGGAGCTCTCTGCAAACAGCCTCACCAACGTGATGTGCAGCATGGCCACAGTTACAGGGCATGCGTGGTCAACAGTAGTGGAGCACCTAGGACAATGAAAAAGACAGAAGCAGGCCAGTTGTGTCTTGCAATAGAACTTCAAACATATCTTACCCCAGAATTTTGCAAGCTAGTACTTGCCAGCAAGTTGCCTATATGCTTACACTAAAATCAGGTTACTGCTATTTAAAAGTTCTTCAGTTTAAGCTGTCTGCCTTTCTCATGTACCTCAGGAAGCATCCGTGTAGGACAGAAGATCACGGCCTGAAATCAGAATTCTAATTTTTCCAGATATCTGTCTGAAAATTTACTAGGTTGCAACAGAGCAGATTTGTCATACTTGTAGCTTCTTCACTTGTTGAAACTTTCCTCCGTTCCTCGTTTAACAACTCGATGGAACAGAATTAAAACCTAGTGTGAAACAATGGCTGATGTCAAGAAAGTGACTTACAGAAGGTCTGTAAACATCCTCGCCAGGTTTTTGCCATTGCAGAACATATTTTGTTACATACACATTCGCTTTCTTGGTGTTTCAGATGATGTCTAACTGATGCTCCTGTTCACAGGCTCATGCTGCTTGCTACGTAGTTGTCTCACCAGAGTGTACCTTTGGACGATTAAGGAACATGATTCTTCCTCCGAGCTGCGTGCAGTTATTTTCTCGCAACTTCAGCAAGCTGCACTGCTTTCGAATATCAGAAAACCTGCAAACAGAATCAGGTAAAAGCTTCTGAAGCTGCGTGCAGCTAACTGATGTGTGTGTTTAACCTGGTGCTTTAGTCCTCCGGAGCCCACGATGGCTGATTTTTGCTGATTCTGTGGCAGTGCTATAGCTTTTTGCTGATGTGGTGGGCAGGGTAGGGGTTGTAAATGCATGGTGTGCAAACTGCTGAAACTTCTGTTTGCTGCCACAGGGCAATGGGAAAGCTGCTCCTTCAGTAGTGAGCATACAGAAAGTAAAAATCTAAACTCCAGAAATTTTCTTAGCAGATTATTGTTTGCATAAACACTTGCTGATATACCTGCTTTTTACTTAGCTTGTCATGTGTAAGAATATTGTTATTTGCCTCTCTTCAAGTGCTTCTGTGCTGAAAGTCATGTATTTAGCAGGGTAATGTTCTGCTGCCATCTAGAGTGTATGTTTGTTTAACAGCTCTTTAGGATCAAGGGAATTCTTTTGAACCACTGAAGTATTTTTTGATTGATATTTTGATTCTGTTTCTGAATACAATACACAAGGTAGGTAAAATACAGGTCTTGAAAGCCAGATGTTTGCAGCTGCTCTTTTCTCAGTCTGACAGGTTGCTCTTGAGCTTTCTGCTTCGAACTCCGTTCTGGGGTTGCATTTAGTGTGCTTGTTGGCAGTTATGTGCTGTAGGAACGGTGTGCTGCTGTACTCAGAAGGTATAGCAGCAGTGATGCTCCTGCAGGACGACACTAAGCCTACGCAGTGTGCATACACTGAAATGAGCTGTGAGACTGTGCAGGGCCAGGGGGAGTCTTATTTGGCTTGTTTCTTGCTGGGCCTGATTTTTCTCAGTGAATTATTGTTCTTTTTAATGAATTTGCCTCCTCACCAGGGGAAGTACGGTACGTACTTGGAAGCGATGCAGTCTTTAATTCTTCCAGTTTAATACCAAAAATAAATAATCCAGATGAGCTTGTTTATACTAGGAAAGTCCTTACGAATCTTGATTTGTGTGTTGTTTGGTATTTGACAAGTCTCCCAAAAGCTTTAGTGAAGGAACGTTTGTTATTATCAACAAAAGTTCATCAAGAGCCTTTTAAACAGCCTGTTTTGGTCTGGTGTCTGTGATGCTAAACAAGTTTATCTTTGAAACAGCGGTGTACTCTTTTAGTTTGTCGGACTTCAGCTCTTTTTTTTAATTTGTAAATCACTCCTAAATGAAACTTGAATACAGACCATCATGATGGGAAGCATCCAAGGCTACAACGGTGCTTTCTAGTTTCTCCTTCATTATTTTAAGTGATGAAAGGGAAAGATTTTCACTTCAGTGTAGAGGGCACTTGTTAACGTACGGGTTTTATTATTCACATTCGAGGTATTGTAGTAATAATGTTGTTTGCATTCCTTTAATTAAAATGTACATCTAGTACTTTGAATCAGAAGAATGCTGCGTAGATCAGCCCTTAGCAGGTCAGGGGCAGAGTGGAGGGGAAGGAGAAGTGCCCTGGTGCTGTTGTACAGTAATGCTGTGTGGATGGATTGGTCAGTTGTCAGTATGCCCTCAGAGGCCCTTCTCATCCCAAGCCTAATGCTGAATCAAGTGATGCGAGATCGCTGGTCTCTGTTAGCCTGGATGCATCCATGCTGCTTTCCTGCATTCCTTCTCACACACACAGCAGCTCAGAGGAGATGATGGGCTTTATGGAGGAGGAGAAAAAAGCCTGATACCATAATGGTAACTCACCGTGGGATGAGAGGGGAAAGGCCATGTAATCTGATGTTAGATGCCATTTGAGACTGAAGTTTCATGCCTTACACAAGTGCCTGCCCCACAAGTCTCCTGCCTTAGTGTATTTCAGAAGTGTTCAGAGAACTTTATTACAACAGTTTCACGTTGCTGTTTGTGTAGATTTCCCTGCTATCCTGACTGAGAAAGAAATCATAAAAGGAAGATACCAGTTCTTTTCCACCTAACCTGAGAAAAATAAGAGAGTAGGAAGCGGTCAGGAATTATTTTCATTTATTTTCTCATTCACTTTTTTTGAAGTTTGATTTTGCTTGCAGTGAAATTGTATAAAGCATTCCAGTTTGAAACTTCATGCGTAGATCACTGAAAACAAGGAAAGTATTTCAGTTACTTTCATATTAAAGAAAAAAGTACGTAAAAAACCCAACTCAAATGCTTTGCTGTCGGCTGTTCCCAGCATCTGTTGAAGCATTAGCCAAGTGTTCTGTGGGTTGCTTGGTCTCCAGGGCTCCTGCTGAGTACTGTTTTTCACGTGTTGTAATTCTGCTTCTTGGAAGGATTTCCTCTATTAAGATTCTCATCTCCCTCACACCTTTATTGGTCTGAAGTTCTAGCTTAATTCTTCTGTGTTTTTGTTTTTCATGTTTTGGTGTTTGGTTTTGTGTTTTTTTTTCCCCATTATTTTGTTCCTCAATTTCCTGCTTTCGGCCCCTAGGCCTATGTTTTTTTATAAAGTTATTGCCTGGCTTGTAGCCCGATCAAGACAGGCTGAGAATTTGGACAGGCGGGAGAATGAAAAACATGATACCATCAGCACTTGGGTTGGCTTTTGTTCCTACAGTTCCTGTTCCTACAGAACTACAATTCCTGCACTGATTTGTCAAGATTTGAAACTGACTGATGGAATTGCTGTATGTAATTTGGTCATAGGCAAATGTCACGTCAGAAGAAGGGGTGGAACACTGCAGTATGAGAGCTAACAGTGGGAAGACTTCACGTATGCTTTCACTGTAGCTACACAGCAATGCAATGGGTCGTGTTTTATTAACACTTTGCATGGTATGGATTGTTATTCTGAAATAGCCAGAAGGAAATGAGCTGCTTTCTTCTGACTGGATTCTTTTGTGTTAATCTTCTGTGGAAACCTTAAGCAGCTTTTATTTACCTGGTTCAGATAAGAAGGAGTCCTCCCTTACAATCTTCCTTTTTTCACAGATGAAGGGGATGATATTGATGGGTCCACACAGGGGCCAGCAAAAGATGTCCAAATTTCAACAGATTCAAGTAAGTAGAGTTACAGTAAGTGGTAAATTTTCACCTGTTCTGGTCTTTAACTCATTTAATCTTAATTGATTTTACTTTATGAAAAATATTAAACAGTGGTTCTTGTAGTGCCAGGTATCAGCTCGAGGTCCAGCACACATCCAGGGCTCCTGCCATCTCATCTCTCATCTCTGCTTTCCACTGGCAGATTACCAGAAGTGACAATCTGTTCATTACCCTGTCAAATCAGCCACAAAATTTAGTTCCCCTAAATTTCCTTTCTGCTCTTCTGTACTTCAGCACTAAGTTACTTCTGAAAAGGAATAAATCCCAGCTAGCCATCTCACTCAACGTGGTAACCAACTAAGGAAGGAATAGTGTTAAAAATCCAGACAAAGGAAAATAATTTGAAGGCCGGACATTGTAACTTTTCAAAACTTCTTCCTTGAAGGTAGCTGGATCTGAATCTTACTGAAGATACCAGGTGAACTTATAGCTTTGATCAGGCATGGTGTACCAGAAATGAAGGTATTCCCCTGCAGCAGGATTGAGCCAGGCTGGCACCTTTCAATGCATTTTGTAAATGCATTAATTCTGATATTTTCTGGGCTTAGTATTAGTCAAAACTTTACTTTTCAGATGCTGAAGCCAGCCGTGATTTAAGGGGCAGCCCAGTCCCAATATTATTAGCAGCAAACAGAAAAGCATGATACTTGTTACCTGGTGTAGCTTCCTGGGTTGCTGTAGAAATTCAAAATCAACAAACAGGGTTGTATCCTCTTTTTTTTTTTTTCGTTTATTTGTTTGTTTAAAGCTCTTTCACAGGTAATGTGCTACATTTGGAAGTGTTGTTTGGATTAAAAAAAAATTAAGTTAACTCAGTTATGGCTCAGTGATCTCAAGTATGCTTTTATTTCAGTGTTTGAAGCTGCAATCTCTTAATGACTAATAAGTAAGAGAGCATGGTTGGCCTTCAGCATTGCATTGGTTTAACCCTGATGTCCAGCTGAACTGGATATAACCTTGATTCAATGCTTTTGATTCAAGTATCCTCTATGGACTGGAGAATGCAGCAACAGATGGTACATTTGCCTTGAAAATGTTAAGAATCATTCCTTATGTTTAAATATGATAGTTCTCTTAAAGGAAACCACTTCTAAATTCGTTTTCATAATAAAGACGCCAGTATAGATCCTAATCTCTTTGCTGGGATTTAGAAAGTAGAATCATTCCATCCCTGTTGAGCTATCTCCTTAAAGAATTTGGGAATAAAAGATGAAATGTTTGAAAGCTTCCATTCAGTTGTGCTAGAGGCCTCCAAATCTGATGCCCCCACAGAGTTGAGGCTGCTGCAGCTTCATGTTTCCAGGTTTCTCAGTGGTTCCCCAAGATACACCGCCAAGTTCTCTAGTAGTTGGCCTGGACCCTCTTCAGTGGTTGTCATCTCCAGGTGCCTTATCTACTGACACTTGAACACGTGCTTCCCAGGCTGCTCACTCTGCAGGCAGTAGGTCCTGCTTGATGCTTGGAGGTGGTTTGCAGACCCATTCTCGGGTTTTGGGTACTGTGGACATGTGGGTGACAGTGACCTGCAGACCCACTCAGTTGCTGTTTTCAAAAACATGTATGAACGCATGCGTACAGAAGAGCATAACACCTAGCTCCATAACACCAGAAGTGAGAAAGGGCCTTTAATGAGAAGACAGGACAGAACGTGCTGATCCAGGTGCAGGCTATGAAGAGCACCCATCTGCAGCTTCTTGATGTGTGACCAGCACCTTTTATCTCCTTATCCCTCTAGTTTCCCATGCTTGTTCCTCCCCACATCACTTTGGTCCCTCTTTTCTCCTCAAGGGTTCCATCCCCTGAGTGTTTCTTATACAGCCCCATAGTGCTCTTCCCGTGCATCCAGTTGGAGACCTCCATACCCATAGGCAGTGATCTCAACTGGTGAGGTGTGGGGCTGACGCCTTTGCGTCAGGGTGTAGGGACTGCCTTCTCTGTTAACTTCTCTGACAAAATTGTTGGCGTTTGCCTGCCTGCCATTGTGTATGCGAGGAGTCAAAGCCAATCAGCTGAAATACCAAACGGCCATGGTCATTGTGTGCTGGGCCTTCTCTGCTTGTTCCCAGACAACACACAACAAAAACTGTGCGATATGAATCTGGAGTGAGGCATCCATTAGTTTCTGTGTGTCGACACAGTGTGTTTTGCAGGTTTAGGAATGTTACCATGCTGTCTTCCAGGAGTGTCTGAACTGATTATGTTCTGCCAAATGGTTGCTTTTCTTAATTCCAGCTTTCCATGTTCTGCAGATAGCTATTTTTCAAAAGCACTGAAAATAGGATTGTATTGATAGTACTGGCCTGCAAAGGCATGCTCTTTCCGTAGAAAAGAAACCAGTGGGAAAAGGTGCAAAGTCTTTATATTAATACTAGAAGAAAATTTGAATTAGTGGCTTGCTATCTGCTTTGTTTCTTAGCTCTCGTAGTAGGATAATTGATAATATTTTAAGTCAATCATGAAACTTAGATGCTGAAACCAAAAGCATACCAAGGTTTCAACCTCAGATGTGTCCTGTCAGGCTCAAGAAGGCTGAGGAAAGCTTTAAGCTCATTCACCTTATTTCATGGTAATATGAAGACATAGTGAGGGAAAATATAATAATGTAATAATAATAATAATAATAATAATAATAATAAAAAACAGCAGTGGCTTGTTGTATACATGCAACAAATTGAACCCAGAGGAGCCACCTCAGAAGTTCCTGAAATGAAAAATGAGTTGTTACAGGCTCTTAGGTTTGTGTCAATGTGCAGGGATCTGGCAATGTGGAAAGACATCAGATTCTGCCCTGGTTGCTTCCCAGAATCAATAAAACACTGAGGACACTTGAATTCCATATAGTAAGGCCTCAACAGCTTTTGTTTACTTTAAAGCTTTGCCACTATAGGTACTGCATGATTGATGATGTTTTTCCATCTCCTCTGTGTTTGATGGTACTTCAGGAGGTATTAACTTACAAGTTGAAATGCTGTACATGATGTCACGGTGAAAACTTTTCTTTCTCAAGTTAGTTTTCCTTAATCTGCATTTGAAGATTTTCTGAAGTACTGGCTTGAATGCTGGAAAAGGTTGTGTGTGTTGATTTCTTTGGCTGAATTGCCTGTAACTGCTTGGAAAAGAAAAACAAGTCTTCTGAAAAATCATGTGCTACGTTTGTTTTGTTTCACTTTTCCACGACAGTGCTTATCTTTCTTTCTTCTTCTTCCCTCAGCCCTCTTTGTCTGCCTTTTCTGAGACTTCTGAGTGTTGTATTTTCTTTTGGTAAGCTGTCTGTCACTAGCATCTCCCAGTTCCCCTCCCTCCCCAGTAACAACATTTGCTCCCCAGCTTTGCTGCCTGTTTGGTTTGGTTCTCTCTCAGTCACCCTGTCCCTCTCTTGCTCAATGTGTTTTCCTCTCACCATTGATGTCTCTTACTGACTGGTGGTCAAAACATTTACTACTGTAGATACTTTTTTTAGGGAGGTCAAGCATTTTTTTTCTAAACACACTTCCTGAAAATTTAAAGAGGTTTTCTGGCAAGTATCTTCAAGAGGGAATATTGTAGAATCTCCGTGTCATCATTACCAGAAGGGTATGGAGAGAATACTAGCTGATGTTACTACCTGTCTTAAGGGACCTTATGACAAGGCTTGTCTGAAGATCTTACTGCTGTTTCTCCCTCTTTTTGTCTTTCTTTTTTTCTTTTTTTTTTTTTGTGTCAGTCATTTGATGGTGTTCCAAAGTGGGATGCAATGTTCTGTTATTGGTTTTAGCCAAGACACTGACTTACTCCTCGTTAATGTCTTCTCCCAAACCTACTGACAGAGCAGAGGAAGCCTTTGCTGTAGTTCTCATGCAGGAATACGCTGTTTTCAGCAGTGACCAAGGGCAGCACATGTGGGTGTTCAAAGATTTTTCCTCTCAAGATGCTTAGCAAAATGTGCAGCTGCCATAAAAAAGGCCATTTGGCTCTGCTAAAACAACTTCCAGATAACTGTATCTGTCCCATGTTCTGCTGACATCCACTTTAAATGCGCTGGGAGCCCTAAAGCAGTGGAAGAGGAAGACAAGTGAAACCAGCAGAAGTGTTGATATGTACAGCTGTGATTGGAGAAGTTCTAAAAACCTTCTTGGAGGAAACGGGTAAGCAGTTGGCTGCGGACATGAAAGAGTGTCTGTCACACAGCTCTGCGATCCAGATCTGCTGTGAAACTGTCTGAGCTGATCATGAAAACTGGCTCAGGGAAGCGGCAAGCCTGTTGGTGGCTTTCTTGGAAAAGCATCCAGAAAAAGAAAGAATCAGTGAAAGACTCTTCTGTAGTATCTTGTGAAGCCAAATAAAATGAAAAATAATAATAATAAACAAAAACAGGTCTCATACCTGTTTTACTGCTGCCTCAAAGGCTCCGAGTGGAAATAATGAAACAGCCCAACATTCACATGTGATGGGTGTTGCATGAGAGCAGAAGGCATGCAGACAGCACATGCTTTGTTTGGAGGGATGGATCTTGATAAGCTAGAATTTCTCTCTTTTCGGATTAAGTTCCACCGATATGTTTGATATAAGCCTTTATTTTTCTTGAAGGGCAAAAACTCTGCCATCTTCTGCTCTCTGCCATGAGCCACACATCAGTCTTTTCAGAGGCTGTCCCCTCTGTGGGGACTTTTTTAAGTCACGGGATACGAGTCATGAAATGCTATTTATCTTTTTTCCAGTACCTCGGCCTTATAAAACTAGTTTCATGATTTGGGAAGTTATGCCTGGAGTTGACCTTGTAGTTGTCTTCCCCTTGAGAAGGCTAATCACACGAAGAGCAGTCTTTTCTTTTCAGCTGAGAGTTCTGGCTGAGTTGAAGATGATGCTCTGTTTTCCACAGTGAGCAAACCTGTGGAACACGGCTGCTTACTGGGGCTAGTCCATAAGAATAATAGGTAATAATAAATAATATGTTTTTCAGAGAAGAGACATTGTATTGTTAGTTTAGTGCATTTGGAAAAACATGAAAGTTCTAAAGCAAAAGTATTTTTCAGTGAAATATTAATAAGTTAGGCAGTAACTCCTTGAAATTATAACATTTCAATGCATTTGTTCATTATTAGCAATATTAGCATTAGCAATAATTTTTTAGTACTAAAAGGTGAGACATGCACCTCACTTACATAATTTTATCATTCTCTTTAACTTCACATTTGGAGCAGGAGAGTGAAAGAGCGTTATTTAATGATAGCAGTGATTATAGTTGGTCTTCTTGTCCAGGGTTAGTTTGATGTATACAGACTCACAGAAGACACTCCAGTAACAGTCACGACATGGATTTGCACTTGAATTAGTAGAGAAATGTTTTTCCAGGTGACTGTGGTCAAATAAGAAGCTGTTCAGCTTTTTGTTTGTCCCCAGAAGCCCATCTAGAAGAAAGCCAGCTTTCCTCAGTTTGTAGTAAAAGTGACCCCAGTGAGGAGGACAGTGAAAAAGAAGTTAGAGGTGGTTTTTTTGTCCTCATAAATAGAAGTTGTTCTATATGATAAGTAACTGTATTGTAGGAAAGCAGGGTTGAGCATACTGCAGAGCTGCAGTGAGGGGAACATACTTGAGATCCAAATTCTTCCTTGCAAGTCAGTTTGAGTCAAGACAGCCCTGTGCAATGTTTATCTGATCTGATGAAGTGGAAAGCTCATAAAAACCTCCAGATAAAATTACTGAGGATTCTGTCAGGACGTATCTTACAAGGAGACTACAAAGGCAGATTGAATGAAAACAAGTACGAAAACTTGGATGTCTGTTTTTATTCTCAGATGGTTGTCTACCATCTGGACTGCTAAAGAAAACAGTAGAGATCTTGATGGTGTTATGAAAGGTCATGCTCAGAACATTGGTTGTGCTTCAGTAACATGTTTGTTGTGTTTTCTCAAGTCGTGTTAACCCGAGATCAGGTCACCCGGGACACAGTGTCTTCTGGTTACAATCTGTCCATGCTGCAGTAACCATGCAGATCACTGTGGCAGATATCTGTTTCTAAAATAAAATCACTCTTTCTGACATTAATCCAGCAGCTTTAAAACGAGTAGGTCGTTTTTTTTGCTATTAAGAAGTTGTGAACATCTGTTCCCATGTCAGCGCAGTGGCAGTAGACTTACAAGGATGGTTCAGAAGTGAGAGTCAATAGTGCTTACATGTGCCCATGCTGTGACTGGAAAACAAAGAATGATGTCCAGTGTCCAGTTGGGTTTTGAATATCCTCAAGAGCAGGGACACACAGCCTCCCCAGGCAACGTGTTCCAGTGTTCTACCAATCTCACAGTGCATTTCAGCCTAAGAAAAAATGTTTGCAGTTTCTGTCTATTGCCTCTTCTCTGTTCACACCGACACTGTTGTGTTACAAACTTGAACGTGTGGATAAGACTCCCTGAGCATTCATTCTCCACTGAGGACACGCACAGCCTCTCCTTGTATGAGAGATACTTTTGTTCCTCTGCCCCTTCATCATTTGTATGAGTCATTCTTGCTCTTGGTACAGTACATGTCCTTCTTGTCCTGAAGACCACAGGACTGGAATGAAGTCCTCCAGATGAGGTTTTGACAAGGCTAAGCAAAGGCAGACTGACCTGTGTCATTCTGATAACCATCTTTGTCAGTGGGATTTTTCTTTCAGGGTGAGAATCTTGTTTAAAACATGCTGTTATCAAACATAAAGTTGGAAGAACCTTTTGTTCTCAGTGTTTGCTTTCGATGGGAGTCACAGAGTACACATGGAAACATCCTGCAACCTTTGTTTGATGTCCTGTGAGTCAGGATGTTCCAACATGTCTATTAGACACAGTGTATGTGAATGCTATCAGGGCATCAGTGAAGCATTCTGGCAAAGCACTAATTTGCTGCAGTCTTTACTAAGAGGCCCTCACTGCAGCACAGAGAAACACAACAGTGGATTTCTGCCCGGGATTCTTGCTTGCTTCTTCCAGCCACCACCTAGCAGTGAGCTGTTGTTATTTTGCTTAACTTGCTCCTCCAGGTCCAGCTCTCCTTTTTCACCATTAAACATAGTTCAACAGTGTAGCTCTTCACACCTGCACGCCAGTACTAATTCAGAACATGAGGTTTTCAGTACCATGAAACATCCTAAGCTGAAAGTGAAAGATGAAGCTGCACTCCACGTCAGCACAACTCCATCACAGCGCGCATTAACAGGCTGCACGACGACCCAGCCGTGTGGCTTTGTGTCCAGCCTCTGAGCGTTTCAGATCTGCAAGTCATCAGCTCCTACCAGCTGTACTGCTTTATGGTGACCGCAGCGCAGCTCCATTACGAGATCGGCTCTGCCACGCTACTGCACACAGAGGGACTTCTGTCACCAGCTCTGCTGTGAACTCTCAGGCTCGCTCGCTTTCCGAGCTGCTCAGGAGCTGCCTGTTCTCTTACAACTTGACCACGCTTTACTGCTGCTTCCAAAAGACTCGCTGAAGTAAGACAAAAATCTGGTGCTACGGTGGACTTTGGCAGAGCAGGGCCTACCTCAGCTTTGTGGGAAGATCAGTCTGCACCCCTTAATGCTTCACCCCTTCAGAGGCATCTGCTGACAGCCTGCGCCCCGTGCTCTGAGCAGGGCCTTCGTAAGGCTGCCGTGACACGCAGCACAGCCAAGTGCTCTAGTGCTCCAGTTGCTTCAGCTTTCTTCTCATTTTCGTGCTGTTCCTCTGCATTCTCATGTCACCTGGACCAGCTATTTCAGTCTTCCTTCAGAGAGATGCTGTCTGATGTGGCAGTGCTGTGGGAGCTGTTTGGAAGGTGATGGTTTGGTGTTGTTTTTCACACTGTTGAGCTGGTCAATAACAAAGGCAGTCATGAATGGTAAGAATGAAAACGCCATGAGATAACCATTGTGGTCTCTTAACCAAAACCCAGATACATTTTCTGTTACTTAAAATACTCTTCTGTATTTTGTCCATAAGTGTACACCTGTTCTGAATGCGCGTCGACGGAACAAAGAAGTTCAGGCTCGTAACTTGTGATGAAAAAGCAATTAACTGGGTTAAAAGCTGGTTTTGAATAGTTCTGTTGTATGATTCCTGTGCAGGTAGCTTTGTGATTTGAGGGGTGCCTTATTGAAATACAATAATTGTTTTCATTCAGGTAAACAAACGTTAAAGATATTTGATGGGAGTGATGCAGTGAAACGCAATCAATTTCGACTGATTTCAGTTCCAAGGATTGCAAAAAATGAAGAAGTTGTGGTAAGATACCCAGTGAAGGTCTATACTGCAGTGCCGTGAAGGAGCAAATAACTTATATATTGCAATATTCAAAGGCATAATATTGTACAAATGTAACTCAACAGCAAAATCTCTAAGTGGTCTAGAATGTTTTTAATTAATTTCGTTTCTTCATGTAATTATTGTAAAACATCTGCAGATATTGTCTAGATGGCTGTTGCATAATGAGTCCTACAGCATACGCAGCAGAAAATCACTTGTTAAGCAGTCTTTCTCCTTCCTATTACAAAGTCTGATTTTACTAATGTGAGCTGGATGTATTTGGGATATATGTACAGTGTACGAGATAATCAGCTCCTTAGATCTCATTCCTCTTCCGTAGTTTGGAAGTCACTAGTTGTTTGAAGTTGATGCTGCATAGCCACCACCATTGCACTTTCAACACTGACATCTGTTGCTTGATGGTGAAAGTAGTGAATTACTGATGGCATAATGACCACTGTGCAGCTGTTTCAGTGTTCTTTATTGGGTGGAAAGATGACTCTGCTCAGCCACGTGTTCTTGATTTATAGCTAAGCACAGATCCCATGCTGTGCAGAGCCCAGGGGGTGTATGGGGAGTTGCAACATTGAAGGATGAGGACTCCCAGGTCATAAAGCAATTGTCGTGGGAGTCTGTGGAATGCATTGCCCCAGAATTACTGAAGGTTAAAGCTCATTGGAATTGTTATCTTGATAGTGTGCTTAAAGTGAGTGGGAGTTTTGAAAATCGCTTTTAACATTCTACATCAATAGTCTCCTCAGAAATTTTCACAGCAGGCTGGAAGCACTTTTATTTAGGATTGCTACTTTTAAGCACATTTTGTCAGGCTGCTGCATATAATTCTAGATTAGATTACTGCCAGTTTTCCTAAAAGACTTACTGGGCTGTGTTCACTGCAGAGTGTGTGTGCAAAATGCAGTGTAACTTACCATCTTCCTTGTGGAGTAAATTTTGCCTGCACTGCACCTGCTTATTGGTGCTGAATTTTGCTTTTAAGCATGGAGTTTAAGTGACTGCCACTTGAGAAAAGTACTGTGCTCAGGTCGGTGCTTTCCACTGATTCCTTCCCTCTGGTAACTCAGTTTTTCTTTTGATTTCTCCCACGGAAATTTGCTTTCAAAACTTTGTTGTTGTTTTTCCCTGTTGTTCAGTGCTTAAAACATGTAATTCTGCAAGCAGGGTATTCATGAACATCAGTGGCTGTATGAGTATTACTGTGCCATTTCATGGATACGATAATTTATCTTTCTGTGCTGTAGGAAGCTGCTTTGAGAGCATACTATATAAATGATGACCAGCGGGAGTATGAGCTGCAGACCTTTACGCAGCAGGCACTGCTGTCTGATGACATTATCAACAGGAATGATGCTGCAGAAGACAGCAACTTGGGCTTAGTATTCCGAGAATCTGTTCCCGAAGCCTGGATTATTAGAGCCAAACCAAAGGATGAGGAGGTGATCAGAATTTATCCTGCCTGGCTGTGGTGAGTGCTTATTACTCTGAAGTTGCCTTCCTTAGCTACGTTTGTCCTCTGTAGTTGCACAGCAAGTTTCAGTCATTGAGATCTCATTAGTGTAACAGACAGTGTCGTTTTTTCTTTTGTACCGAAGGATTCTCTTGCTTACTTTTCTGAAAAAGAAGTATACACAGTATTCATTTCAGTGCATGAAAACCTGCTCGTGGGTTCTTTTAGATGCACAGAACACATTATGTTCAGTTCTGTTGCTGTGCATTTCACCAAGGCGATGGAACTTTACCTTAAGTGCGTCTGCAAACAAATGAGGACAGATACACAGTGTTTGACAGCTTGATGTTCTTGTGTAAGAAGTGTTAATTACAAAGAATTTAGTGCAACTTCTTCTGTTCCATTTACCTCTGACACTACATTTTAAGCATTTTTAGCAGCGAAGACTAGCTGATAACCTATTTATTAAAAGCAGTGAAATAAAATGTAAACATTTGCTCATTTTAATACTGCAACTACATTGCCAAACTTCACCTGGGACCTTCATTTAGTTCTGTGTATAGGAACAGATTCATTTGCAGTGCTACAATTTTAAAGACTGGTTAAAGTGTGTGCATGTCTAATGTGGCTGATCCTGAATTTGACTAAAGAACATTTTCATTTGAAACAAATCTCTTTCTAAACTCGCAGTAAATTTGCCATTTAGTTAAAAGAAGGGTGTGCAATTAGGTGAAATTGTTGTCCTGAGAAGTTTAAGTATTGCTTTTTTCTTTCCAGGGAGGGAATGGCATACATTTCTCTTCGAGTAAATAAGAATAGCACTACACAGACTGTGATCAAAGAAGCTCTGCCATTACTTGGAAGGCAGGTAAATACGAGATAATAAACACGTCTCTGTGTCACCTGGGTGACCTTCAGGTGGGCTGTACATGTTTTCCTCAGAGAAGGATTCTTATTGCTCCATTTGCTGTTAATGTTGATATTGTTAGTGCTTTCTAGGCAATCCTCTGTGGATCTTTCAGTCTTTCAGAGGTGGACCTAGTTGCTCTATGCTGAAAGTCAATGTCAATCTTCCCCAGTCAAACAAATCTACCCGTAACACAAGTTTTGATGTATGCAGTGCACTTTCTCTGACTGCATATGTCTTTAAATACTTAAAATACAGGTCTATATAAATACATTGCTTATCTTGCTGGGGAATTTCAGCAATCATTGCGAAGACAGTCGTGTTTGTCTCTGACTCTGCAAAGAATCACCTCAAGGCTGAATGGCCACAAGGCTTACCATCCGTGTTTCTTCCAGCCTCGATGCAAAATGGTTGCGTGCATCTTGTATCCCTTCAAGGCACACGTTGTCCACACAATATGATCTCTTTTCAGCCTTCCTGTTTTACGCTTGGTGCCGAGACAGTACAGCTTTAGTGAAACATGTTGGTAGAACTTGTAAGTGTGCCAAAGCACTGTCAGTCTGAATCAAACACACAGCTGTGGAGACACGAATCTGTAGTGTGTGCATTTCATTCAGCAGTTTGTGAGCTCAGCGGCCATCAGCACGCTTCCTCTGCTGCAGGGAACAGCTGTGCTCACAGGGGGCAACCATCATCTTCTGCATTCAGTTCCTTACAGGGCTCTTTGAGGCATGCATATGGCTGGCTGTTGGGAGCTGGTGGTATAGTGGTAGACCTCTGTCTTTGTGTACATGCTGTGAAGTACGTGGCAGCACTTGTTTTGCATCACAGGATGATCCTAGGATTTGTTTGTAGTGGTTTTCTTCAGGTGTTGCAGACCCTCTAACAGAACTTGGAAATTCTTGTCTGAAACCTCTGGACAAAAGCATTAGTTGAACGAGATGGAATCAGAATCATAGAATGGCCTGGGTTGAAAAGGACCACAATGATCATTCAGTTTCAGCCCCTCTGCTGTGTGCAGGCCAGGCTTCCCAGAGCCACATCCAGCCTGGCCTTGAATGGATGTGATAGATAGGCTTGGAAAATGTCTCCAGATTTCTATATTTGGGAAGCTAGTTTGCAGTTGTGAGAGACTTAGTTCTCTGGAGCACTTGCAGTTTTCTCTGATGCTGTTGGTTCTCTGTTGTCTATGTGAAAGTACATACAGGGAAACACTTTTTAATATCCAGAATTTGCATGCACTGAAGATCCTCTCCAAAGAGCTGTCATCAAATTTCAGGCAAATCAGGAGTAATAGGTGAGACTTTTAATATCTTAGTCCATGGCATGCAAGCTAAGTTCATTAATCCTCTGAGCCTCCAATACTAAAATGGAGATTTGCTCAGTCCTGAGTGTCGTGCGTTTGCAGGGCACAATAACCCTAGCAAATGATTGAACTTCTGGCCTTTGTTCTGTAACTGTGAGGCAGTCAGGTGTTCCCTGCAGTGCTGGCAGTACAGTTTGGAGGAGACACATGTCACGTAAGAAGAGATTCTTTCCATCAGTGCCGATGGAGTGCTGCAAGAGATGAAGGCTGAGGAGCCTGCTTTTGCCAAGCCTGGTGCCTGGCTGATCTTCTCAAAGAGCAGGTTCATTCCTTGTCCTGCACGCTTGCTCTGGACATACACTGTGGATATAGCCTAGCAGGGCTGCTGGTCGCTGAGCCAGTAGTGTTAGCAGTGCCTTGTGGGTGTTCTTTCTCTATAGGGCTGTTAGAATGCCCATGTAGTCAAGAACACAGTGGCTTGACAGCGTGTGCGAGAGGCTGCTGAATCAGAAGGACTATCTTAGGGATGGTTTTAATTGAGATTGATCTTAAAATGTTTAATTTTCCATTCTTTTTGTGCGCTGTGGATAACATAATGTGTAAGTACCAAGCAAAACTGTATCGTGTTTGGAAACTGTTTCTGTATTTTTTGTGTGCTCCATCTTTTGGCAGACGGGGTGCCTCCAGAATTTCAAGCTGGTTGAAGTGCTGATGGGCAGTAAGCAAGGTAAGTGAAGGAGCACTGACCAAAGGCACATCTGTAAGTGATCTTGAAGCACTTATTTTAACACAGTCACAGTTAGTTAATTTTTTTAAATACCTGCTGTCATAAATGAAACTTCACCATCACGTTGGAATGTTTGTTTGGAAGTGACGGTGATTATTTTCAGTCATGCATGTCCTGTGGGCATACAGTTCCCTTCTGTTTCTCCATCATCACACAGAGATTAATTACTGGCTTCTGATGGATGTTAATATTTTGAACTTTGTCTTGGGAAGCTAACTTTAACTGACATAAATGTCCTAACTGCAGTTATATAGGAAAGATTATGTGTAACGTTTATTTTGCTCCCTTCCTTCTCTTTTGTCTTGGCACTTGCCCTCAGATGAGACCAAATTCAAGTCCTAAGTAGTTCAAAGGACACTTTTTTTTTGAGGTTCTTTTGGTCAGTCCAAGGAGTATCTGTGTGCCTTATGAAATACTGAAATGCAGTATAAGCATTGCTCAACAAGCCTGTGAGCCTGCAGATATTATGCAGATTTGCACCTGTTTGTGCTGCATTCCTTTATTTGTAAGGTGTCACGGAGAGAGATATAAAGCCAATGAAGTGTATAAAGAAGTAACTAAATAATAAAGCAATGACGTGCCAATGAAGAGTCCAGCAGTGTGCCCTCACAGCCCAGAAAGCCAGCCATACCCTGGGTTGCATCAAAAGAAGTGTGGCAAGCAGGGCGAGGGAGGAGATCCTGACCCTCTGCTTTGCATTGGTGAGAGCTCACCTGGAGCATTGCATGGGGAGTCCTCAGAACAGGGGAGATACAAACCTGCTGGAGCACATCCAGAGGAGGGCCACAAAAACGACCCACGGAATGGAACAGCTCCTCTCTGAGGGCAGACTGAGAGCTGGGGCTGTGCAGCATGCAGAAATAAAGGCTGTGAGGTGACCCGAGAGCAGCCCGTCAGTATCTAAAGGGGAGCTACAGGAAAGAAGGGAACAGACTCTTTAGAAGGGTCTGCGGTGATAGGACAGGGGGAAATGGTTTCAAGCTAAAGGAGATTTACCTTGGGTATAAGGAAGAAGCTTTTTCCAGTAAGGGTGGTGAAGCACTGGCACAGGTTGCCCAGAGGTGTAGTGAATGCCCATAACTGGAGACATTCAAAGTCAGGCTGGATGGGGCTCTGAGCACCTGATTGAGCTGTGGATGTATGCTGCAGGGGAGTTGGACGGGGGGACCTTTAAAAGTCTTCTTCAACTCTAAGGATTCTGTGATTGTAAGTGGTGTAAAGATATTCTGCCTGTTCCCGAATAAATATCACTGTGATTCAAGTACTGAACTACAGCTTCACCTTCTTTTTTTTTTTAGCTTTTTCAGTTAATTCAGTTCTATAAAGTTATTGTAGCCTTGTGAATCTTGGTTAGTTTCCGGTGCTCTGTTTTAAATCATCGTATCATCATCAGCAGCTTATCTGAGGATCACCTATGATTCGGTGATACAGCTTTGCTTCAGTTGGAAGTTGTTGAAATTGTTCTAATGTTTCAGTAGAGTATGGAAGTTGGTTGTTCTCAGGAATTGTTGGCTAGTTGTCAGGAAATGTAGTTTTAAAGTCTTCCAGTGTCTAGCAGTTGGCTTCGTAACAGAGGATCGCTTGTCTTTTGCATGTCTTCAGAGACAAAGGTGTCTAAGAGCTGTGAACAAATTCAATACCTTCATGGTTTGTCTCTGGACAAGAGTGGCTCAGGTCTGCATATTCCTTGATGTTAGGTGTACGCCGTGTTCTGAATGTTCCCTCAAATTTTGGTGATGTATTTGTGTGTTTAAATTGAGCCTGATGTTAACATACGCTGCTCGCAGACATTGACCAGTGTTCTTTCTGTCTCTAGTTCAGCGCATGGTGTTGGACAACCAGGAGCTGATTCTACACAGACTCGAAGACATAAGAAAGGTATATCTCACAGAGAAAAAAGATCCCTCTTTTATAGCAACTGGGGTGTCCCCTTTCTTACAGAAGAAAAATAGTGCTGAGTTACTGTCCCACATGGCTCATCTGTAGAGAAGCCAAACGCTTGGACTAAAGTTTGTTGCTGTTTATCATGGAATCATAGAATCACCAAGGTTGGAAAAGACCTAAAAGCTCACCCAGTCCAACCGTTCACCTATTCCCAACAGCTCCCACTAAACCATGTCCCTCAACACAACATCCAGCCTTTCCTTGAACACCCCCAGGCTCGGTGACTCCACCACCTCCCTGGGCATCCATTCCAGTGCCTGACCACCCTTTCTGAAAAGTAATACTTCCTCATGTCCAGCCTGAATCTCCCCTGCCGTAGCTTGAAGCCATTCCCTCTGGTCCTATCAGTAATGACACGAGAGAAGAGGCCGACCCCCAGCTCACTACAGCCTCCCTTCAGGAAGTTATAGAGAGCAATGATGTCTCCCCTGAGCCTCCTCTTCTCCAGGCTGAACATTCCCAGCTCCTTCAGCCTCTCCTCATCAGCCCTGTGTTCCAGACCCCTCACCAGCTTTGTTGCCCTCCTTTGAACACGTTCCAGGGCCTCAATATCTTTCTTGCAGTGAGGGGCCCAAAACTGGACACAGTACTCGAGGTGCGGCCTGACGAGTGCTGAATATAGGGGAACAATCACCTCTCTTGCAACGCTGTTTCTGATGCAAGCCAGGATGCCATTGGCCTTCTTGGCCACCTGGGCACACTGTCGGCTCATGTTCAGCCGAGCATCAATCAATACCCCCAGGTCCATTTCCTCTACGCCGTCCTCCAGCCACACCGCCCCAAGCCTGCAGCGTCGCCTGGGGTTGTTGCATCGAAAGTGCAGGACCTGGCATTTGGCCTTGTTGAACTTCATCCCATTGGCTTCAGCCCAGCTCTCCAGCCTGTCCAGATCCCTCTGTAGGGCCTCGCTACCCCCAGGCAGATCCACGCTTCCAGCCAATTTGGTGCCATCTGCGAATTTACTGAGGGTGCAGTCGATGCCCACGTCGAGGTCATCAATAAAGATATTGAAGAGGACGTAGAGGCTGTGTCACTAAGCACAGAAGAATCTGGAATTTTGTTGCCTGCTCACAAAATTTCATGTCATTCGTATGTATATATTTTTTACTTTTGCAGATTTCAGTACGCCAGATGAATCAAACAAGGTTTTACATAGTGGAGAACAGTAAAGCCACTGTACAAGTAAATATGTTTCTTGGTGGGCTCCCACCTCTGCTTTCCCCTGAAGAGTACATGAATATTCTCAAGGATGAATTAGCTATCAAAAGTAAGTAAACAGCTGTGATCTGAGATCTGTTCCCCGTTATACACAAAGCTTTTTTGTAAAGTAGTGTCTGTTGCTCCTTACTGTTTTTCTTTGTACCTTGTGATTCTGTTACAGAAAATCTGTCTGCCAGCTACCCTGAAGGGAGCTTTTTACTTATATTAGCATGCTGATGGCTGCACAAAAGATCTGACAGCTCATTATTCAAAGGATGATTGCTACATTACTTGAGTTATATGTGACTGTACCGGTTTTTTTTTTAGTGAAAATACCATTTTTTAGAAGTTGACCAAATACACCTTACACTTTGCAAATCATAGCGGCGCAGTTTAATTCTTCATGCGTAAATGTTCCTTAGCAGTATTGACTGATTTTTTTGCATGAGCTGTCCTCCATATTCTCCATGCCCTTTGTCCCTGGTGACAGAGAAACGTGAGCTCTGTGTGTGCTCGTACAGGCGAGCACTCAGTGAAAAGAATCTGTTTTCCCTTTTCAAAGCAGTGCAATTAATTTTGCTCTGTCAACCATGCATTCTGTAAACAGTATCAGGAAAATATCAAGCTTCTTGTTTCAGGAAAAGAAGCGTTTTTCCCAATTTTTTATGCTTCAGGAGGAATTAAACTAAATGCCTGAGATAATACATACCCATCTTTTATGAAAATCAGTTTAGCTTTTCTAAGTAGCAAAGTAAACTTAGCAAAGGGAAAGTGTTAGCTGGAGATTCCCTACGTATTTGTATAACTTTTAGTATTTATTTATATTGTATTTGTGTAACTTTTAAAAATATTTTAAATATTTACTCTAAATGTACCCGAGGTTTTATGTGTTTATATTTTGCCCTTTGCAGCAAACGTAGTATCTCTGAGTCATGTTTATCAAGCACAAGGTAAGCATTAAGATTTTAAGTATTGCAAACAAAGTCTGTTTTCAAAACTGCAGCCTTACAGTAGAGGTTTCAAGCTCCGAGTACTTTACTCATGCTTCATAAGCAAAAAGCCCTACAGATAAAATCTAACACATTATATTTATGAAAAGCAGGGGATGAGTGTTACCTTATTAATAAAAGGTTAGCTTCATGCCACCTGCACCAGAAAGCGGTAATAATCTCTCATAACAATGGGGTTGGAGGTCCCACTTGAGCTGAGCAGTGCTCCTAAAGCACTTCTGAGTGCTTTCTCCCCGTTCTGTCTTTGCAGCGCTAAAATTGGTGCTGCTCTTTAGCTTGGTGGGTCAGTTTGACACAGATCACAGCTCAGCATAATACTGAACTGGGATCCAGTGGCTGGAAATCTGAAGAGAATCAGCAGTTCTTCCTTGGAGCAGGCTTCTCTGAGCTGCTGCTTTGCTTTTGCTGCACGGATGTTACCTGGCTGAGGAGTGGCAGGGCTGCTGAGAGCTGCTGAAGCGCTGCTGAAGCGCAGCATTACTGCAGCAGTCAGCTGTGGGTCAGCATCTGGGGCAGCTCACAAAGAAAAGCGTGCAGTTTCTTTCCTGAGCTTTCAGGCCTTGGTGTCCGTGTGCTCTGGGAGGCTTACCTTCCAAATAACTGCTCACTGGATCTTCCTGTAGCGTGGTTTTGAAGGCTGGCTTCTGCTTCCTTTGCTATCTCCACGTAGTTAGTAAATACTGACTTCTCATTAGGAAGAGCATAAAGCTTTCATCTGTGTCTTCTCTTCATATCTGTGAATAGAGAATATCTTTATCTGTAATAGAGCCCATCTCACTGCTCCATTTAGCCAAGTCTACCTGCCTGCATGTGTTTTTCTTTCTGATGTTACTGCCAGTGTGTATTCTATTGCTGTAAAAATGGTGAGTTTTTTTCACTTTCTGAATATTTTTGTTTCTGATGCTTTCTAACTCTCATTTTTTGGTTGTCCTAGCAGCCAATTTTGTTGCTAGCTTGCATTTCGTATGCAGCCCATTATGTCTTTGATTTTGTCCTGCCATGTCTTTAAAGCCCGACCCCCTCACTGAGTATCTTTCTTTGAAATAACTTCCCAGCATTTTATTTTCATTCGCTTCTCTTTGCCCAGTGGAAGTTCTAACTTTAAAGCCTCAAAATGATTCTCAGATAAGATCTTGGCTTCTGATAATTCCTGCTGATGTCTTGTCAGTGAATGGTACTGCCATATTTTTAAAAAAGGACAGAAAAGGAAATCTGATGGTTTTGTCACTTCCACAGCTTGAAAGCAGGCTGTTAGGTAATGCAGTGTATGGAAATGGGTGCTACTTTTAAATCCCAGGGGAGGTCTTCAAATGTGTATCAGTTCTGTGTTGAAATTCTTCATGTCCTCAAACTGCTGCTTGTTAAAAATCTGGCATGTGTTTGGAGATAGGAAGGAAAGCTTCAAAAACAAAACAGAAAGCCCATCTCAATGGTAATAACAACCAGAAATGTTATAGAGTAACTTGTACTGAAAAATATCCTGGCTAAACATTTGCTGTGATTCAACACTGTTGATTTTCTAATAATAAGAAATACAAAAAAACCAAACGTGTCTTTACAGGAGCTGTTGTACTCGAAATTTCATGTTTTTCTGAAGCTGAAAGAATATATATGCTAGTTAAGGATACAACTGTCAATGACAAGCCTCTGAATGCTGTGGTGATTCCAGAAGTTACGGTAAGAGATGTCAGAACTTACAACTCGTGTCTCAAACTAAAAATGCTGCCTTCACAATTCCTTTCTCAGGAAGTGAGCAAAAGTGTTTGCTTTTCAGGGGAGGACCTGAGTTAAGTAGTGGGATGTGGAATAATACTGAGCGTTTGCACTTCGTGCATCTGATGCGTTCGTTACTTAAGTCACTTGTCCTGCTACTGAACTGTGAAGAACTGTGAGCACAAGTACAGAAACTGTAAAGAAAAACAGAATTTTCATTTTTCTCGTATTTATTTCTAAGATCAAAAAGGCTGGAATAGTTTTAGCTTAATTCTGTAGCAGTTTAAAAAAAAAAACCCTCTTTCTAAAAGAAAATTTGCACCTCATGCAGAGATTAGACTTTGTGCAGGAGTCCTTCCATAGATTCACATTTGATTTCCATATGTTTCTGTGTTTACGGCCCACTTTCCTGTGAGTCCCGTGGTTTCCTAATAGGCTTTGTATTAATGAAGCAGATTCAGGATAGAGAGAGGGAAATGGTTCACTGAGCAAAGTCATTTTGAACTCAGGTAACATAGGTTCTGTCCAGAAGTCAGTGTAGCCCTAATTGCTTTCTGCTGAGCATCTTGCAGTTACTGTCTTTCTGGAGTTGTACTATGGCAAAAGAACTGAAAGTCTTATTTTGACTTGTTTAAAACTTCACGGAAGGATGAAAACTTCACAGCAGTGGGAACTGACATAGCTTCAGGTGGGAGGATCTCAAGTGCAATAGCAATAGCAAGGCTGGTAGCTGCATACTTACATGCCTACTATGTTACGACTCCTGTGCTTGTCAGAGTTTTCTGGTGGCTAGTGTTTTTATTTAAGTAAATGCTAGTGGCAGTGCTTACATTTAGCTGGCAATATGACGTACTACCCCTCCTCCAAAAGAAGAGAGATAATGTGGGTGATTATGTGGGTGTTATGTTTTGTGACATAGATAGAAACAAATCTTACTTCTAAGTAGGTTTCAACTCTTCTTGTTACCGGGAGCAGAACAAAAAGAGCAAAGCACAGAGACGAGCCTAGATGCAGTGTACAGTGTGTGAAGTTTGAATTTATCTACTCTGTTGATTTTGTGTCTGGACTTCTGACATCAGATATGTCGAACTGAAAACATGGATTATGCTATCATTTACCTGATACAAGTTATTTCTAAGAAAATCTGTTTGAGGGGACTGAGTGGATGAATTTCTGATATGAAAGGAGAGAAGGGCTGTATGTGTACACGTACATTTTCTTTCTATTTGAGCACATCCTGTTTATGCATACCTCACTCCTAAAGTAATGCCTGCTATTTATTTTCATGGCTTCTACAACTAGATACAAAGAGCACATCAACACTATTTGATAGAGAAAATTCTCAGACACAAAACACTGTTTTTCATCATAGTCACCATCATTAGCTGTTCATTTTTGCCAGTGATGAACCGGAGCCTGAATGCTGTGCTCATAAAAATCTGCACCAGTGGAGCTGACCCTCCCTTCTTCAATCCCATAGCTGCTGTGACAGTGTTCTTGCGGGGAAGATGTTGCCCATGCAAACCATATTTGCATCAGCCCAAACAGATGGAAGTCAGAAGTTGCCAAATCCAGACGATGCAGTGGGTGTAGAAGGACAGTCCCACCATGGTTGGCAATGTACCTCACACTGCTGTGGGGCCTGGTATTAGACTGTTGCAAGAGGAAAACTGTATTTTTCTGCAGCTTGACTCTGGAAGTTCAACCCTTCATCTCAGTCAGATCAGCCCTTTGCTATCCCAAACACATCACACTTCACTTTACCTGCTGAGGGCTCCAGCTAAAGCTTTCTCTCTGATGGGGCATTCATGTGTCACCACTCTGTGGACTGCTGTTTTGGCTCTGGCTCTTGTAGGTGACACCAGTTGTTGTCACTGATAAAGGAGCGATCTAGGAAAATGTCACTTTCAACTTGCATTCATTCAATAAGTTGTGACAGACTTGCATACGATGTTCCTTCTGTTCCTCTGTGAGCACTGTGGGACTCACCTGCCAAAAACTCTGGGATACTACTCATGCTGCCACACTGTTGCTCAGCTTTTTGCACAGTTCCATGGTCGTAAACCACCAGGTTGCTTGGATGAGCTAATTGAGTTGCTATTCATTTCATGGGATGAATTGTGCATAGCTGTCCAGAATATGGCTTGTTTTCCACATCACTGTTCCCTTCTGCTGATATCTGTCACGATAACAAAATTTAGAGTGAATGTGTAACCTCTGGTGCCATACCACTAACATCTGCCTCTGTCGTGGGCCAAACTAATAAAATCGGAAGCATTACTTTTGGAGCAGCACTCATGCTTTGTCATCTCATGAGCCAAGAGTAAAGATGATTAACATTTCAAGTGCCATCCGTTTGTGCTTAGGCCACGCAGCTGTTGCTGTTTGCTAATTAGCCAGGGTAAACTGAAGAGTGATTGTCGATCCTACTGTGATAGCAGTTGGACTGGATGAGCAGCTGAGGTCCTTTCCAGCTTACTATTCTGTAACACTGCCAGGCCCTGTTTGTATTGTATGTATGCAATCATTTAAATGCAGCAACAGGAAATACCTTCACGAGAATTGGGTAATAGGATGTATGCTCTGTCGTTCATCTTGTGAATGAGGTACCAAGAAACTGGGGATGAAGTTCTGATCTGGAGTCTGAGAAGGAGAATTGGTAATAAATGAAAGGCCACGGTGTTTTCGTTACTCAGTGATTTTTCCAAATTACAACTTCAGATGAAACAGAAGAAGCCATCTTAAAATTCAGTGAAAACACAAAAGTAAAGGAGCATTTGAGCATCTGCTCTGTGCTTTGCTGATCTGTGATATCCCCAGTGCACGCTGTACTCGCACTGGTTTTGGTGCATCTAGTAAAGAGCCAGCCCAGATCTTCCATGGTATTGTCACATCTGCCAGCAGCTGTTGATCACAGCTGGCCACAGCCTTGCAAGGAGTTACTTCCCACCTTCTGGTTTCCTCCAAGATAAGGAGCAGCTGCTGGAGGTGCTGCAGTGCGGCACAGCTGCTGCCCTGATGGCACCGACACCTTGCTTAGGGCTGTAGGTTCAAGCCCTCCTTCCTGGAGGAACGGAAGCAGCAGTCCTTGCGTGTGGGGGGTGCTGCAGGCAGTCTTATTGCAGAAGTTTGGTTTTTGCATTGCTGAGTGACCTCCGTAGCTCCTGGAAGCAGCCTGGAAGATAGGCCTTGAGCTGGCTGGCCTGGGGTGCAGAACGCCTTGTTCCCTGCTGTGGTTGATAGGACTGCACGGTGTGTGCAGCACAGAGGGGATTAGCACGACTAGTAGGTATCTTGCTGAGCCCGGAGCTGCGCTGTGCAGATCCTGGCAAGTCGAGCAGTGTGCAGTGCCTTGCAGAGTGCCTCAGTCACACGCCGTCTGCTGGCGGCCTCTGAGAAACACGCGGTGAATTCCCTGCTGAGTGCCTGCCCGCACACAGCTCCTCTGCAGGCGCTGCTCCTCCAGCACAGCGAGGAAGGAGCTCCTCAGCATCAGTCACACGTCCCAGCTCGGAGCATCCCGCACCGCTTTGCGCGGAGCGGAGCGCAGCTCTCCTTGTGACCTGTGCCTTTCAGGCGTTGCTGCGGCGGCTCTGATCTTCTGTGCAAGCCTGGAATTTGTTCTGGGGCTCTTAACCTACAGAAAGGCTGTTTTCTTACAAGTCGGTCCTTCAGAGGGATTTAGCAGCTCCTCTTAGCCCTTCAACCGCAAGCAGTGGTGAGAAGCGAGTTAAACGTAAGGGTGACGCTCGAGAAGGCTTCTGCCCTTCCTAGGATACTTTGTTCAGTCTGCATCGCCGCTTTCAGCCCGGAATGGTTGTAACTGGGGATTTACGCTGGAAGATACTGGAAGGAGGCTGTGTTTGTGTGGCAGGACTCTTCAGTGTATGCTGTGTGCAGACACCCTGTTTGCTCCAGGCGCTCTTTGCTGCTGCTTGTGACTTTCAGCAGCAGTCGGCATAGATGTTGCCCTTTGTTTGTTCTTGTACAGTACTGACACTTGGAAAATATGGAATTTAGATGGCAGTTTTGTGGAAACTGTAAATACATATTTGCAATGTTATGGGGCTTGAGTAAGGTCTCGTATGACTTTCCAAAACGCAGCTGTGCTTTTGGATGTGTTGGGATTCACCACGTCTCAGAAATCAGCACAGTTCCCCGAGGTTCTTTGTGAGTGGTTGTAGGTGCTTGCTTTTAGACCCAGTGTGTGGATTCTGTCTGTAAAAGCAAGCAGTACAAGACATGTGCTTACGGTATCTCTTCTAAATGTCCACAACCAGGATTTTTAAAAGTCACTTTCTTGAGAAAGAGAAGGTAATCAAGTGCTCTTATCCATCTTCTAGCAAGGTGTTGGGTGTAAGTTTTGGGCTGGTTTCTGTTCTCTGATTCTTTCACTGTAAAAGTTTTTGTTTACTTTGCAGCTGAGTATTATTTCATTTTTTCCTTCTTCTTCCTCCCACCCATCCATTTGTTACACGCCACGAGTGTCTGGATCATGGACCACAGCAGAGGCTCCAGACAGCCTGTTCAGCAAGCTGAAAAGACTGGAGGTGAAATTTTCAAATTTAGGAAGTAAAAAAGGTTTGAAGAGAGAAAAACAACTTTTCCATTCAGCAGCACTCTGCCTTTCCTTGCTGGCAGAATTCAGGGGAGCCTTCACAGTGGAACGTGGCCATGAAAAGGGCTTGACTGAAAAGCCAACCTCTGCTTACTGTTTGTATAATACCTGTGGTGGCTTGAGGGGAGGAAATCCACCCCTCTCCTTGGATGTGAGCATCCTTGAGCTGCTGACCTTGCCATGCAAGAAGTGCTTCCTTTTTTCAGCAGTGGCACATGGTGTTTTGTTTAGATTTCCTTTACTGGCTACAAGGGTCCTTTCCGTATACTTAGCAGGCGTAAATGTATTACAGTTTTTGTTCACTGGGCTTTGGTGAGTGCCTTTCCTTTCCAGTGGAGCCTGAACACGGAGGTGAGTCCCATTTGGACTCATTCTTCACAGTACGGGTGAGGGTGGTTGTCTCACCACTCTTGTTCCACCAGCAGCTCAAAAATGTTCTGGGCTCTCCTGACTCTCTGCCCCCACAGAATAGTTATGTCTGAGAGCAAGAATGTCTCTTTTTGGCCAAAAGTAAAGCAAGGGGAAGGAGGGGGGAAGAGAAGAAAGGTGTTTCACCTCTGTCAGCCTTCTCACTTGCTTGGCATTACACTTCTGCTGTGTTTTCTCTTTGTTCCTAGCAGTCACAGTTGATGGCAGAGGATGCTTCTCATGCAAGCAAGCATGCAGAGGAGACAGATTTTTATGCAGCTTCAATATCTTAATGCATCTGGCAGAGGGTTAGTGCCTGGCTCCTCCACAAAAGCACCATTTGAGGAAATTTCTTAAGTCAATATTCAAACCCCAGAATACTGTTTGCTTTCCAGTGTCTGAGCTGGCTCACATGCAGCAGTAACATGGCTATTTCAGCAGCGGATGCCAGTTTCCTTCCCCACCTTTACTTGGTAAAGTGGACTCATTTCTGCAGCTTGAGGTTCAGTTCACAGTCCTGGTAGTTAGCATGGACAGTTAGCACACTGTCTATGTGCTCTCCCCTCCCTCTGTTGCTGTTCATATCTCTTCACATGTCTGCAAGCTGTCATCATGCTGCTTCTTCATTGCCCCCTGAATCATTCATGTCTAAATTGAGTTCTCTTTATCGTTGTTGTTTTTTCCTGGGACCGTCCTGTCAGCTGTGTGCCAAATTAGTGTTCCCTGAATGCTATCCAGTTTGTAAATACAAATTACCACCGCTCAGGGACTGTGGCAGACATTTCTGTTTCAGAGCACACTTGCTGAAACGCCTAATGGACTTTTAATGTATACCCACCTCATCGTTTATACCCACCACTGTGACAGGTTGAATAAAAGATGCCTTCATGCTTCCTGGTGTTTCTAGAGTTATTTGTAAGTCATGGATGATGGAATGTTTGAAGACCAGTCGAGAGGGGATATTTCTCCCCATCATCCCCATGCAGTGGATTGGCTGTCTCATCAGATCCCCACCTGCTGCTTGCAGGCACTGAGCTCAGTGTGGCTCCTAGAAGGGCATCAGGATGCCCACAGCAGTTCTGTTCCTGCAGAGCCCTCCAGCAGACAGCCACAGTGGTGTAAGGATGGCACCACAGAATGCTATGGACCTCCTGAGATCATCTAGTCCAACCCCACTGCTGAAGCAGGTTTCCTACAGTAGTTTGCACAGGAAAGCATTCAGGTGGGTTTTTGGATATCTTTGGAGAAGAAGACTGCCCAGTCTCTCTAGGCAGCCTGTTCCAGTGCTCTGTTATCTTCGTAGTAATAAAGAAGTTTTCCCTCGTGTTCACATGGAACTGCTTGTGTTCTGCTTTGTGCCTTGGCCTGTCAATAAGCACCGCTAGAAATGACCTTATCCTTCACACTATACTTTCTCATGTACTTTTTACTGAAGATACGGAAGAAAGGCGTTGGTGATACCTTCATTTTAACATTAGGCCAAACTAATTGAGCATAGTTGGAGTGGATCAATAAAAGCTTTTCCAGAAAGATAAAATCAGTAGCTAGCCTTGTTAATTGTCTAGGTGTTGAGTCTTTTTTTTTTTTTTAATTGAATCTGGATTTTTTTTTTCCATAAGCATCAAGGAATTATCAGTAAAGACTTTAGAGATGCAGTAGTAATCTTCCTTCCTGGTTGTGGTTTTGGCTAATCCTTTCTTTCCTTCATCCAGGCTTCCAAGATCCCGCAGAACTGCTGGCCACTGCTCGTATTTGTGAATCCAAAAAGCGGTGGTCTGAAAGGCCGGGATCTGTTGTACTGCTTTAGAAAGCTGCTGAATCCACATCAGGTCTTTGAGCTTACCAATGGTGGTCCTTTGCCTGGGTATGTTGTACTGTTTTTTCTGGTTATTGATGTGACTTTGTTAGGTGTTTTGTGATGGCTTTTCTTCAGGCAAGATCAGATTCTGTTCTTGTAAGGATATTAATTGTGTCTGTTCTTTGCCTGGACAGCAGAGTAGAGAATCAGACTGGTTTTACTGGTATTTAAACAGACTTTCCTTTTCTGTGCAGAGAACAGATTAGTTCCCGACGTATGTACATTTATCAAGTCTAACAGATCCCACGCCTAGGAAACTCACGTGTCCTTTACAATTAATGCAGATACACTTATGACTGAAAACAATAGTCTTTTGTAAATAAGTGGATACCAAAAGAAAAATGTCATGTTGCCTTACGAAAATGCTCATTTTTGCTTTCATTTCTTCAAACATGCCGTGGAAACGAACAGGGAAGTATAATAAAGTTTTCTATTTTGACTCTTGAAAGTTGGCCACAGTTGCAGAATTAACGGGGCCTGCCCAGTCACAGCTGCAGCGTTTCTCACCCTGAGATACAGAACGTAGTGTGATTGCAGGGAGGCACTAAGTGATTACTAGATTTAATCAGCACCATTTTGTTAACACTTCATAAAACTGAAGGCAATGATTGCAGCCTACCTGGAGTAGCCTCGTTATGCACTGCATTTTTAACAAAGAACTCTTGTGACTCAACCTTCGAAACAAATGCTTTCAAGAGAGAAATGTAGCCTATGCAGGAAGCAAGTTAAACAAGTTGCACAAACTTTTTGGTCTGAGTTTTGTAATTTTGTTGTGTTTCTAACATAGTTGAGACTGCAGCTGTGGTAGTTAGTTCATTTTGCTTTCTCCATGAAGTATTTCTGTAGATGTACAGCAGAATGCTTCTCCTTGCTTACTGCTTGTTGTGAGATGTGAGTAGAAATTATTTTGCAGTGCTGTTGTGTAGGATGAAAGGCCAAAAAGAGTGAGAACAAACAAAATAGTACTATGAACAAAAAGTCCTATCAACATTCCACACTTAGCAGCTCAGGAATGACTAAGTAAAAAAAAATTCAAAACCTCTGCAAAGATTTAAGATGTTCATTTGGAAACTATGAACAATTTGACCTATTTGGTGAGGAAACAAGTGATTAACAATTGGTCTCCAGCTGCAAGAAGTCATAGGAGAGTGTGGTTTTCACTCTTTTTTAAGAATTCAGCTATAATGTGTTACGTTAAATAACATAAGTAGGGACTGCTTTTTTTGCACTGCGTTGTAACGCTTCTTTTCCCCTTTGCTTTGTTTCTAAATGGAGGTTTCATACGTTCTCCAAAGTCCCCTCTTTCCGAGTGCTGGTGTGCGGAGGTGATGGCACCGTGGGTTGGGTTCTTGGTGCACTGGAGGAGATCAGGCACAAGCTGGTGTGCTCAGAGCCTTCTGTTGCCATCCTGCCTCTGGGAACAGGTGAGAACTGGGACAAGCGCTAGGTTGAGGACTGCTCAGTGCGTGCTGAAGACCTTGCCTTCATTCTCCGTGGACTTTCTGTGTTGTGTTTGGGAGCACTAATTGCTGGGAGGAGGGACTGTCATGGGCATAAGCTCTAAGTAATGAACATGGGAACATGGGCTTGGAGGCAGACAGCAGGAACATCTTCCCACGTGGCTCAGGGTTCTATTAGCTTGTGTTCCGCAGGTATTGACCCACATTCTTTTAAAGCTTGTTTTCTAGTATAGTGTGGATCTGATCTCTCCTACCCAGTCTGAAGGTGTGCCTGCCGCAAAGTTAAATGCATGTAGTCTTCAGTAAATGTTCCCTTTGTTTTGTCCCTGGAGAAGTTATCCAGCTGGGATGTGGTTCAGAGAGAGGCATTCAGTGGCCCAGCACGTCGCTGCTGACCGGTCTGCGTGCAGCTTCTGCACTGGTCCAGCAGCTGGAAATCCAGATGGATCCCTTCCTGAGGCCTTGGGCCTGCTCATCCTCCAGAAGGTTTGCCTTCATTTATCCACCTGACAAACCACTGCTGAGGAATGCCAGGACTCGGTAGCCAGCTGTGGATAGCATGCACAGGGATCTGCTTGCCAGCTGGTCGTGCTTCCTGAGTGAGAAGGAGCTACGGTATTGCTGTGGCCGTGTCCGAGTGGATAGCACTTGGAGAGGCCAAAATATTCTCCCCGTGACAACCAGTGCTGCACTGCGGGGCTGTGAATTCAGCTGTGTGCTGACTTGGTAACAGTTTCTTCCTTTGCGTTTTTCACAATTTTTCAAATGAAGCAGAATATCTGTGTGTGACACAAAGCACAACAGGCAGCCGTAATGCTGGGGTATGTTTTATGGTTGACTGAGTTTTCAGTCCAGTTGTGCTGCTTTCATGACTTATTCGAGCACTTTACAGTTATTTATAGAGCAGAGCTGACGGAGTTGTTGGTGCTTTACAGCTAACTTAAAAATGCCGTCACATTTTGGGGCTTTTTGTTGGTGCCCAGGTAATGACTTAGGACGAGTTTTGCGCTGGGGAGCTGGCTACAGTGGGGAGGACCCCTACTCCATCTTGGTTTCTGTGGATGAAGCAGACGACGTTCTGATGGACCGCTGGACTATTCTGTTGGATGCTGAAGAGCCCGCTGAAGGTGCAGAGAATGGCATGGCAGAACCTGAGCCCCCCAAGGTGAGATGAGGTTTGGCTTGGGTTTGACTCGCAGAAACACTCGTTCTCTTGAAGTCAGAAGAAATGCGGTTATTGGCGTGGTTGATCTCTTGCTGCTCACTTACCTGTGCTTGGGCCTTAGTATTTCTTAGTGAAGATAGTGCTGTGCCTGGATCCAGCTCTTCAGTTCTGGTGGGATGGTTGGTCGCAGAACACCTTTCTTTATTGCTTGGCAAAAAGTATCTGATAGCACATTAACGTAAAGATTTACATGTCAATGGCATGCCTATTTGTTTTGCATTTACATTTGAGAAGTGCATTTCTCAAGTAATGGAAGCCAAACACTTCCCATAAGACTAGTGAAACTTGAGCAAAAAACTGCGTATTAGACTAGTGTGGTCTTTCTTGTTACAGCTCAAAAAATAACTGTAAGTTACAGAAATACAGAGGAGGTAAATCCTCCTGTCATCACACTGCCTTCGTGCTGCTGTATATGCAGCGTCTGTTTTATATTCTTGGAGGAAAAGGCCCTGAACTTTGGTTTGCATTTCTTGTTTCTGTTGAGGAAAATAAAGGCGTTGATTGTGAATGGTGATTTCAGAGCTTTTGTGGATACTGGTTCTGTTTATTTTCTGACAGAATCAAGAAACTGGGTAGAAGAAGGGGGAGCGAAAAGAAAAAAGAAAGCTGTAATAGTGGTAGTCCTTGTCTAACATTTTTGTGTAGTTGCTGGAAAGTCACAGGCATTGTGTGGGTCAGAGAACTTAAGCTGCTGATGTTCTGGGTATTTTTATTTAGATCTGCCCTGAGTGTTCCTGATCTGCTTCTTAGAGACTGAAGGTGTGGGAATCAAGGGCTGGCGTAGAAAAGCTGTGGAGTGAGCTGGCATACAAAGGAAGGATCAATAGGAAAAATAGTAGGGATCTGCAGAACCTTGAGGTTGTTATATAGGGAGCTATTAAAAATGCAGCTGAGTAGGTGAAGTCAAGTTCTGAACTCGTGGCATGGGGTTGCTGCCAAAAATAATAGTGGTGTCAGTGTTTAGTAATTTATATGTAGCTGTTGCATAGAACTTCTTCGCTTTGAGAAGCTGGGTTGGCTTTATTTCTGCATTTATTTTTGTCTGCCTTATTATACTCATTTCTTGAAATAAGATTAAGTGTTGAAATTCGTAATAACTTGGGAATAATGACAGTACATATAAACAACTGCTTTATTTTTAGTGCTGTTTTTCTGGAAAACGTTCCTGAATTTGTCAAGATGCAAATAACTTGGAAGAATAATCTATGGGTCTTCCTTTTGTTGAAGAGTTTTGGAACCTCTGCATTTAGGAATGTAAGCCTTGAGGAAATAATACAAATAATTCTTCTCCTTTTTATTTATTTGTTTTTTTTTTTTTGACAGATTGTACAGATGAACAATTACTGTGGTCTTGGCATTGATGCAGAGTTGAGCTTGGACTTTCATCATGCTAGAGAAGAAGAACCAGGGAAATTTAATAGCAGGTAATCCTGGGGAAAACAGAAAAGGGGAGGTGGAAGTTATGTAGTATCCCAGAGCTTCCAATTTATGCTGTGGCTGATAATCTTGCTACAAGTGTTCACAAATAATGTTGCTTGAGGCAAAACTGGAACAGGCAGGAGTTAAAAAAGCCATGAACTCTTAGGTGTACAATTTGTTTGGCTTTTTGTTTTTCCTTTTTTTTTCCTTTGTGTTCCAAGAGAGAACATAAGATAAGTTTTTTGGAAGCCCTGTTATTATTATTCACTGTACTTACTTGCCAATGAATTCAATGTCAAATTCAGTAAAATTTCAAGTTAGTGGAAATATCCTATTGAAAGCCTTCAGCAGGAGAGAAGGCAATGCTGCTGCACACTGTTTGTTTGCCACCCTCATGCAGTGCTGTGGCAGTATCTGCATGCATGCTGGTCATTGCCGTTTTTAAAATATCTCTGAGTCACAAGCGAGGCAGTGCAGTAAGGTTTTGTACTTGGGTCAGAGCGATCCCAGTTATGCATGCAAACTGGGAGAAGAAGTCCTTGGGAGGTGCCCTGATGAGAAGGGCTTAGGAATGAAAACTAACCATGAGCCAGCAGCGTGCCCTTGCAGCTCGGAAGGCAAATGGCGTCCTGGGCTCCATCAGCAGAGGGGCAGCCAGCAGGGACAGGGAGGTGATCGTCCCCCTCTACTCTGCTCTTGTGAGGCCCCATCTGCAGCACTGCGTCCAGGGCTGGAGCCCTCAGTACAAGGACAGAGCTGTTGGAGAGGGTCCAGAGGAGCCACAGAGATGAGCAGGGGCTGCAGCACCTCTCCTATGAGGAAAAGTTTAGGGAACTGGGCTTGTTCAGTCTGAAGAAGGAGGAACCTCACTGCAGCCTTCCAGTATTTAAAGGTAGATTATGAACAGGAGGGAAATCAAATTTCTACATGGGTAGATTTTGATGGGACAAGATAGTTTTAAAACCAAAGGAGTTTTAAACTAAAGGAGGGGGCATTTAGATGTCAGGGGGAAGGTTTTTTTCTGATAGGGTGTGAGGTGCTGGGGCAGGTTGCTCTGAGAGGTTGTGGATGCCCCATCCCTGGAGGTGTTCAAGGCCAGGTTGGATGGGGCTCTGGGCAACCTGATCCAGCAGTTGATCTGAGGGTTGGCTAGTGAAACTTGGAACTTGGTGATACTTGGGGTTCCTTCCAGCCCAAGCCCTTCTTTGATGAAAAGCATGCAGATGAATCAATATCAGCACTTGTTTTTGTTCTTGTAATTATTGAACCCGATGAGAGAAAAAAATCACATTTGTGTAATTAATCAGTAACCCTTCATAGGAGTTGTTCTTGACTGCTCTTTACTCCATATCTTCGCAAGCTAATATCCTCTCAGTTGCCAGAACAAACTATTACAGCTGCATAGTGTTCCAGTCTCATCTATTAAGAATATTCTCTGATCTCACCATTCTTGCATGTTTTATCAATGCAGATGTTGCTCATGTATTTCCTAGTGTTGAGTAAGATACTGATGTTCTCCTTACTGACAGAATATTTAGGAGTTATCCTTTGATCTTTATTTCCCTGTGTGCTTTTAATCTGTCTCATCTTTAGCATCACGTGGTGTGCAGCATCTGCAGTGCAGTGAGCAGTGACTTGATATCCCTCTTGCAGACCTTCAACATGCCTATTTGGACATGGTGCAAGAATATCTTGGAGAGCGTGTGGGAAAAACAGCGCTTTGGTGGTTTGGGGTTTTTTTTGCAAATCTAAAAGACTGTATGGTTCTGTGATTCGGGCTCTGAGAAAGAAGTATGAATTACCAATTGATGCTGAAGTATTGTTTCATAGGGACGAGCAGCTTCTGCAGACTAATGCTGCTGGCACAATTGCTGCCTTTCAGCGTCTGTAATGATAACTGTTAAAACTGCTGCTTTCCCCTTTCCCAGCATATGCAAATGCACACACTCTTGCCAGACAGATGAGCTCACCCTTCTTTTTTTCAGTGAATTAACTGAAAAGCATGGTGATTGAACACCAAACGCAGCAGTAGCTGTCACACAAGCAGTGCTGCATGCAAGATGGGGATGTTGGGTGGTGCAGTCAGAGTCTGCATGGAAGAAAATGTGCATGTGTGCTCTCTCTGATTCGATATCTTAGGTTGGTCAGTGTTGTGAGAACTCTGAGCTCCCTGGCGCCATGCTGTGCGGTGTCTTTGCAGACTCCAGACTCCATTCCTGGGTCTGGTAGCTCACAGTGCAATGGTGATCAGTTGCAAACACAGCACAGTGTTTTGGCAGTGGTGATTTCTGTGTGTTGGGTGTCAGGTTTTATGAGAGTGTTCCCATGGTGTAAAACTGAGGATCAGGGCATCTGCCTTCATTCCTAGTATTCATATTTGAATGCTGGCTGTTTCTGTAGTGCAATGCTTGCAGAAAAACAAACCAAAGGGCCATTCCTGGGCTGAATAGGCCAAGTCTCCACGCTGATCAGAGCAGTGGGATGTTACCTCAGTATCTGTACTCCAGAACGTTCCAAATAATTCTGGGGTGACATAATGGTGCAGTGTTGCAGCCGAGGTTACGCAGAGAGTCGCGGCTCCATGGGGACAACCCTGCAGAGGATGCTCTCCCCCCTCATCCCCAGTGCCATTCACAGCAGTGTGAGACTTACGTTGCAGTACAGACCTTGAAGCCAGTGAGCACAAATAAAGTGCTTCGAAGATGACTAGTCTTCCCTATATTGCCAATTAAATGTGGTTCAGCTACTATCTGCACGCTATATTTGGGTTTACTTTAGGAGATGATGCTTCTTTCTGCCAAATGGGCGAGTTAGTTTGTTGTTCAGCAGAGCTAGCAACAGACTGATGACTTTGGTTGGCACTCCTTCCACCAAATCATGCCCTACATGAGGATACTCAAAAAAGAGCAGTCTGTCTAGTTGGGTGTGCAAGGTTCACCCTCCCAAGCCTGGCTAACTTTTAATCATAAAGTCTGCCCCCTTCAAAGCCACAAGGTAGATTTTGGCATGGTAATGATACAGAAGTCTAATTTTCTCTCCTTTTTTTTTTTTTTTCCCTCTGTGTCCTGACACAGTTCCTAGCTGAAATGGAATGCATGTAGAAGAACGTAGTGATAGGCTTTTGTCTTTGGCAGTTTTTGCTCTTTGCTGTGTGCCAGCGTGTCCCGTGGACTCTGAGGTCTATAGTGCTTTCTTTGCAGTCACGCAGTTGAGAACTGTGTCTGCAGTTACAGCTCTCTGTCGTATTCTTTTTGTTTCCTCAGGTTCTCTCTTGATGTAACTGAAGTTCTGATTTCTTGGTGATACTTAAAGTGTTTTGTTTCTCAGCTGTATTATTTTTCAATTGTAGTTAATACATTCAAATTAGACAAAGCCTGTTTTAGCACAGATGCATCTCTTGGCCTTGTCTGGAGTGGAGGCAGATGCCCAATGGTCTTACATCAGATATCTTTATCTCAGAACTTTTTAAAACTGTTAACATGTACAGTGAATCATTCCCAGTGTAATAATTTGAAAGAACTGAACAGTCTCTGCCTGGAGAGTGGACTTGGAGCCACGTGCTGAACTGGCTGTCGTCACCACATGAACATAACTCAGACATGATGTTAGGGATGTTCTGTGGGTTGGATTCCAGCGACAGCGCTGTGCTCGCAGGGTCAAATAATGGAAATTGATGCTTTTTATTTCAGGGCTCTTTAAGGTTGCTGCGTATCTCAGTGTTTCCATTATAGAAGAAAAGACCAGTGTTTGTTTACATAACTTAAAATATTTTGACGTCTCTAGGGATGCTGTAAAATCTTCCTCATCTTTTTTTACTCCAAAATTAGACACCATAGAGTTCTGTCACTGATTAACACTACAAAGCATATTTTCAGTTTCCACAGCTGAGCCTGGCTTAACTGAACGAGCAATACATAAAGTCCAAACTCAGAAGTGTTTGTGCCTTGACTTTGTGCTTTGATTATTTTGTCAGCGCATGATGAAACAGTTCAGAATGTTCCATGAGGACTCCAAGGTCCTAACCAGCATTACAGTTTTTCAGCCCAAAAGTTTAAACTTGTCAAAGAGGCATTGCCTCTCTGCATCTCTGTATCTCCACGGGCCTTCACAGCACAGTTCCTCTCTTAAATAAAAGATGTATTAGGTAGCACTTTGTGGCTTAGCTTTCTTTCTGTAATAAAGCTGTAAGAATTCATAGAGGTTTTTAGTCAGAGAACTCTTCAAGTATACCTGCTGAGAACAGTGCTAGTGTGTGCTGACATGATGCTTGTCTGCTCCTAGGTTTCACAACAAAGGAGTTTATGTGAAAGTTGGGCTGCAGAAGATAAGCCATACCAGAAACCTTCATAAGGACATAAAGCTTCAGGTTGACCAGCGAGAGGTGGAGCTACCAAACATAGAAGGACTCATTTTTATTAACATACCCAGGTAAAAATGAGAGAAAGTAACCTTTGTGGAGACGTACCTGCCTATACATGTGGCAGTGGTGCGTTCTCTTTGAGCATCTCCACAGTGTGGACTGGCAGATCATTGTTGAAGTATAATTTTGGTTATTGCCAAGCTCTGGGCTTGCAGTGATGCCTGTGGAGTCTCTCAACACCATTCTAACAGTGTTTTTTTCTGACCCTTTTAAAGTCACAATCGTGCTCCAATAAAAGGTGTTACTACCTTGTTTTCCCAGTGCAAACCCCAGTACAGCTGCTACTTCTCCCATGTCCTAACAGTAATTAGTAACTGTATCATCACTGGAGACAGATGTGTATGGAGTTGGTGATGCTGTTTTCTGGATAGCTGTGGAAAGCCCACACCTCTGAAAATGCTGGCATTGTTGCAGACACTGCACAGACACCAGCAGGGAGCTGGAGGGAAAGCTGTAGGAAATGTGACTTCCTTAAATTTGCTGGTGATAAGAGTGATGTTTTTTAATTTGTGTAATAACAGCAATGCATTAGTGCAGCTATACTGTTTTTTTTCAAATATGCTCTAGCCTTAAACCTCTCTGTATTTCAGTGTGTTTCTGTGATTTCAGTCTGCTTTGAATGTGTTTCATCTTTTCATTCATATGCCAGGAGTTGGATATGGTGATCCCTGTGGGTCCCATCCAGTGTGGGATAATTCTGTGGTTCGCTTGTATTTATATACACACACAGACATGTGCACACTCATGCATATGTTGCATACGAGAGCTGTGGAGAAGATCAGGGCTAGCACTGGGCAGGCAGTGCACCTAAAGAATAAGCAAGTTATAAGAATGAAGAAGGTCAGTACTGCACAAAATGCAGAACTTTCTTTCGTTCCCCACGAACCTCGACAGAATGCTTCCAAATTCTAGGAGAGCATTTCTTGCTCTTAGTGCAGGAAAGCTCGACTTCTCCCTCCCTCTGGTGATGAGCAGAGTGCTGAGCTTTTGAATCCTGACAGAGCAGAGGTCCCAGGTGGGCTGGTCACTGTGTGTGTTCTCTGTGCAGCTGGGGGTCTGGAGCTGATCTCTGGGGCACTGACAGTGATGACCGCTTTGAGAAACCACGCATTGATGATGGCCTGCTGGAAGTTGTTGGTGTCACTGGCGTTGTTCACATGGTAGGTTGTCGCTCTGCTGCAAATAGAGGAAATACATTTCAGTGAGCCTCTCTGGTAAATATACTCTTCTCAGATTGATTTATTTTCATAATGAACTGCATCTGAAAGGTGAACAGTCCTAGCAGGTATGCATCAGTGCTAGAATTATTATAGAATTATTTGTTCAGGTTCTTGTTATGTAGTACAGAAATGGTTATAGACCATAAACAGAGCTCACGGCAGCATCAGCTGTCTGCAAAGAGATGTTCAGGAGTTAGCTGTAGTTGCTGTGCCCATTCCTGGCTGCAGGGCCTGGTAGCCTGTGTGTTAGCCTCCTTGGAAGACCCATATTTAGATATAAGACGACAGCAGACGGAATGGAAAGTGAAGAAACTCGTGGCTGCATGAAAAGAGTGAGAATTATGAAGAGCATGTTAAAAGAGTGTGGTTCAGAGGCTACGTGCGTATGTAGGCATGGAACACAAATACACATGGATGTTATGGAATGCATTACTTTTGTGTTAAGGTTTTGGCCTTCATGTTTGGTATCTGTACACATTCACCAGGACAAATTTTGGAAGCAAAGTTGACTTCTGTGGTTAACGCTGATCCAGTAGTTGAAGACGAATATGGAGTTGAGTATGGCAAAGCTCCTCTGTGTTTTATGATAATGTACCTTCAGATTTTGGAATTCTGCACCACAGTCTGTGCTTAGTTAGATGTTTTAAATTAATTTACTACTTTATGGAGGAGGGAAGTAAAAGCAAACAGGATTTTTCTGAGTGTGTGCTCCTTTGCCAACAGGAAAGTCCAAAGTAACTGTGTAAAGTTATTTGGCCTCTGGCAGCAGGCAGGCACTGAGTTCTTGTCCATAAAGTAACTTAAATAATTAATTTTGCATCCTTAAAGGCATCCTATGCCTACTTTGCTTAAGCAGTTCTTGTACTTGAAACTTAAAATATCAGTAAGAATAAAATTGTATTCACCCAGTTCATGTGCAGCTAATACTTGTGCTTCTTGTTTATCGGGGTGGTTGATAACCTTGGCTTTTACTTCTTAACAGGGTCAAGTCCAGAGTGGTTTTCGTTCAGGCATCCGCATAGCCCAGGGCTCATATTTTCGTGTAACGCTCCTAAAGCCAATTCCAGTTCAAGTTGATGGAGAGCCCTGGATTCAAGCCCCAGGACAGATTATTATTTCTGCTGCGGGACCAAAGGTAATGGCTCTAAGTTTGTCTCAAAAAACTGACCTTGTTCCTTCAGTGATATTGTTCTGTTATGTTGCTCATCAGTTGTGTTCTTAGCTTCAGAAGAGCTAGTCAACACCATGTGGTAGTTGCTGGGTAAGTGAACAGCCGTTTCTACAGAGAGTTGTTTGACAGCCTTCTCCAGTGGCCCAGATGAGGATTGTGTTCAAGAAGGTAGAAACTGAGCTCCAGCCAAATGACTCCATTTTTTTCCCTTACTGAGATGTGCAGGTGGTGTTGCTCGCCCTGAAGCTGATGGTAGTTATGAGGGCTGTGGTAGGACTCCAGTGAGTGAGGACAGAAGAGTCTGCTGGCTGTGCTGGTGGGGAAAGATATGTCCGAAAGCAACAAAGGAGAAAACTGAATAGTGGAGGAGGAGAGTCTTGAGAAAAAGAGGCTTTTGAGTTCATTAGTGTCTGCTTATTCCTAGTGTCTCAGTGTGTATATACAGAAGAAAAATAGCATCGACTACCTAAGCATTAACTTTCATTTTCGTATTGAAATTGTGAAATCAACATTTTGTCTGTAACCTTAAGGAAGCCTTTTTAATTCACAGAAATTTGTTGCCATGGGCAGTCTTAGAGACCACATAGCCCCATTAGGAGAGCTGCCAAAAAAATGGCACTTGCAGGCAAGAAATGGGTTAAAAAGAGGATCATAACTTCAGTGTTTGGGAATATGTTAAGCCTGAGGGCTGGGACTGGGGAGGGAGAGATGCAAACTTAAATTGGCTTTCCAGTGAGAAATATTTCTGTCCTTAAGGCTGGTGACTGTCAAAGTTACCTGTATGCGTGTGTATTTCTATGCTTGTCCATTGACAGATAGGCACATACGCACTTCTGTACACACTATGTACATACACCTACATGGGCCTATTTATTTATGTAAAAAGCATTAAATCCTAGCACTTTGTAAGGGTGGGTGTTTCACTCAGCTATGTATTTTAATTTTTTTTTTTTGCAGTTCAACTCTTTACTCGTGTATTAGTTGACTTAGACCTGCTAGCAGGTCTGAGATATTTAAACACTTAGATATGAACACGTATTTGAACTCCAGATATTTGAACACTCCTTCATTTTCTTTAAAAACTTTGCGTTTTAGGTTCGTATGTTGAAAAAATCCAAGCAGAAAAAAAAAAAACTGGAAGCCTGAGAGAGATGAGAGTGGATAGCATGTGAGTATGTGGAGGAGGACCTGAACAGAGACCTGTGCTCAGAATGGATGCAGCACAACTGAAGATAGCTCGGTAAAAGCGAGCTGACAACTGGTGAAGAAGCGTTGTTTATGAGTGTGCCTTCATTACATTTTGATAGTACTGGGTTCTACTTAGTCTTTCAGAGATAGTGCCTCGTTGTTACAAGTAACTGTTATGTACCACTTGCCTCATTTGAGATGTTTTCTTTGAGTTGCTCTTCCATAAACCGTTGCCCATTTTTTTTCATCAATTATGAGATGCCAAGCTTCCTGCTTCTGCTCTCACAAAGACTCTTCCTGTCCTCCCTGCTTTTTCTTTTAGAAAATTATTCCATAGAAAAACTTGGTGCATCCTTCCATAAGTTAAACTGTGTTGTTTTAAGTTAATACCTACAGTAACCTCTGTACAAAAGGCAAAGACATGAGCTGCTGAGAGCTCCTTGGATCAGCCTGAATAACACAGCTGAAACAGCACTGCCTTAGAAGAGAGAAAATACAGAACACAGGAGAGATGATTTCTCTAAAAGCCTGTTGTGCTAGGAAGTTGAATCCAGTTGAGTCCAGCTATTTCAGAGAGTTTATTTCAACAGCAGGTGGACAGAATGGATGAAGGGCAAACAGCTTTTAAGTAAATTATCAGTTAAAGTTGGTAACAAAGCCTGTTTGAAAGGCATTTGAATTTCAGCAGCCACCACTCCAAAGTAGAAAAGGAACAAGAATACCTGGGTCACTATTGCAGTACACTGTTGCAGTGGCTATTTTCTATCACTGAGAGCATTATCTTTAACAGCAGGCTTTTCTTCCTGTCTTTTCTTGTATTATCTCATGTTCGCTTATTTGTTGGGCTGCTATTTAAAAGCCAGCTCCAAGACTTGTAACTAATTAGTGTAAAGCAAGTACCATATAGTGTTCTCTGAAGTGAATATGGAGTAGTTTCACTCAGGAGTTTTAGGAGGTACTGAAGCCTGTAGAGTGCATGTAACATTCTGTAGGGTTCAGGAGAGTGGGGATACCTGTCATGAAAACTCACCCTGTCAGCTTTTTCAAGTACTCTGTGGGTGTTGTTAGCAGTTGTGGGCCCAGTGACTCTGACTTTACCTTCCTCCTGGGATGAATGTGTGCGCTTCTGAGTTCAGCCCTCTCTCATCTCTGTGACATTGACATCACCTCTCTTTGCCTACCTGCCTGCTGCTCCTGCAGGGATCCAGCGGCTCCTTCGTAGCTTCCTGCTGGAGGCTGGAACTAGAGCAGATGCTTAGTCCTGTACTGCACTACATGTATCTGCTGTCCATGTCCACAGTCATGTTGGTCTGCAGCAGCCAAACCTTTCCCGTCGTGCATTGTGCACTGTGCAGGAGGAGAGAGCGTGGATCTTCATCTCCTGATCACTAGGCGTGGGATTGTCTCTGCTTCAGGACCTGAACAGGAAGGATCCACTGGAGCTCCTGTGGCATCCTGGTACCAGCGTTCCAAGCAGCAGGAACATATTGTACTTCAGGCTGTGCTTTCAGGCTTATAAGTTAGAAATCTTAAACACGTTGCTGCTAGTTGTAGTTGTCCAGAAAGCCAGAGAAACTGCTTTTTGTCCTTGGGGTAGCTGAAAGACTGTATAGTCTAATTGCTGACTCAGACATGGAGAGGAAAGCTTCACTTTTTGTTACAGAAAACACACATGAGCTTTTAAGCTTGTGGTACTGACCGTCTTCTACAGCCCAAATAAATAAACCAGTCTGGCTGTTCTTCTAGACGCACATCATCCTGCAGCATGCAACTGACAGTGTTTTGTGTTCTTGGCTTGTTAAGGGCCTGGCTGTATCTCCCTGTTGCTTAGTATCTGTTATCTGAAATAACATGGAACTCGTGGGCCAGAGTATTTTAATCAGAGGGCCCCATGCTGTGACATATCATTCCGCGGGGATTTTCTATCTCTGTTACAAGGCTGACTCAGGGCAGCATTGTGGTAGCAAAGTGGCACAAATACAGCCTTGTTCTTGCAGCTGCCCAAGTGGATCCTGCTGATGCATGCAAAGGCTTTTAGTTTTCTTCTTTCCTTCTCTTTTCTCTTTTTTCCATAAACTGATTCTCACATGTTGTTTGAATAGATAAAGTAGATGAGTGCCACGCTGGAATGAAAATGTATCTTAAGGAAAACACACTTGGCATTTATGGTCTCCCTGCATCATAAAATGATTCTTAGTATGTTTTGAAGGCAAAATAGATTCCTGAGCAGTTGTGAAAGAAAAACTCTTGTAAAATTTTTAAGAGAAGAAACTCTGTTGTGCTCTCTGCTAAGCTGTACCAGCTTCAGGTACTGTAAGGCCAGCACATCAAAGGGATCATACGTTTGTTTTTCTTAATTTTCTTTTTTTTTTTTTCTTTTTTTTACATTTTTATCACTCTGGGTGTCTCAGAAGGCCTAATATTTTCTTCTGTAGCCTGTAAAACTTCCTTGAAGAGAGGTGCTAACTCTTTACACTTAGTATGAAACATCTTGACTTAGCCTTTGCATTGAACATAATGAGGCAGTACAATTAATATCACAGTGGGCAGATGTATGGTTCTGACAACTCAGTGCAAAGAGGAGTGCGGTATGAGTGCTTCCTGAGTACCTAGCTTTAGGCAAGGCAGTAAGGAAAGCACTGGGAAGGAAGAGGCTCATGCTGCCCAGACAGGTGTTGATCAGTCAGAAACCACAGCTGTAGACAGAGAAGTGGCACAGGCTGCGCCGTTCACTCCTTCATCCTCTCTGTATCCCCTGTCTTCTCACCCACAACTATGTTCAGCACACACAGTACTGATCCCTCACTTGGTGTCCTACTGGGCTTTCCTAGCATGGAGAGAGAGATCCTAGAAGCCGTGGTGCATTTCAAGTGTCCTGGTGCAGCAAACAAATAGGGTGATGGTCATTTGGGTAACATCTGCTTTTAAATACATTGCCTCTGTCCTGGATTAGGAGAACAAAATTTGGAAGGTTATCCCTGAGATGTAGGTACAGCATCAGAAAATTTGATATTATTTTCTCCCATGAATTTTAGACTTGTTTTTTGTAGTTTAAATTCTGATGCTTCCATTGTAGTCCAAAACACTTTGTTTATGTGTGTGAATGTTTACATATACGTGTATACATACACACACATTCTTAATGCAGTCTTTATTAATGTCCCGTAGCAGTGTGGCTTTGCAGCTTTTGCTGCATTGCAGCACTGTGATAGCGCTCACTTGGGCACCTTTCTCTCACCCTTGTGGTCAGGAGGCAGGGCAGCTTTCTTGTTGCACCCTCCTGGGCTGCCAGCATGTGATGGAGGTGTGCTTCCCAATAAGATAGGACAACAATATAGCCAAAGCACAGCTGTGTTCAGAGTACAATATTTGCAAAGCTGTGTTCAGGGTACGTGTTCTGCACGTGTTCTATTTGAGTTCCTCATGTTTCGTCTACATTTCAATTGTTTTAGTGTGTTTAACTTCAATGGAAATGGCTCCTGTAGTGTTTTAAAAGCCAGAAGCTGTAGTATGGTCGATACAAATAAGAAACAAAACTAAAAGAACTGCTGCAGGCTGTTGCTCGTTAATCTGCATAGTTACCCTCCTCAAAGTACTGCACAGATTGTCTCTTTCAAAGTGCAAATAGTGCTCTTGTTGTATCAGCTCTGTGATGTCACTGCAGGCTCAGGTGTGCATGTTACCTTGCAGCACAGCCCGTTGGCATGTAACTGTCTGTGTACCAAGTGAAACCTCATTTTGTGAGAGGATAACATAAAATGAACTGTGGTGACACCGAAAATGGACTCATGTTGGAGACAGAACAGATGCTGCTGCATGGGTGTTGTACAGATATGCCATATGTTGCATGGCCACCAGCCCACACCCCGGCACTCATACCAAGAGAGCAGTCAGGAGTCCTTCAGTCTGCACCCCATACCTTTCCTGTACCACCATGGCACTAAGTGTGCGTCTTCCCCTCCTGGTAAGCTGCTGTCCTGCCCTTTGGTCTCTGCTTTATGCTGAAACTGGTGACAGAAGCACGAGTGCCGGTGGGAACAGGCTCATGCTGTTCTTCCACTTCTGTGTTAGCTTCTGCTCCAACCATTTCACAGCTGTGCAGCAAAGGTTCAGCAGCAGTTGGGATTCACAGGGCAGCACCACCTCATTTTCAGCCCGTGACCTCGTGTTCTTCAGTGCACATATCATTTCACGTGCTTTCTGCACTTAGCAGAAAAGGTTAGATAGTCTTTGGGTTAGGTAGGTAAGTTAGATACGCTTAGGGTGTAGCAGAATGGCAGTGTTTGTACTCTCATGTAAATATGGGGATGATTCTGCAGATCTAAAGATGCACTTTCAGGTAATGGTGAACGCAAGTTGGTAGAATGCAACTCTTTAAAACTTCAGGAGCTTCTCTGACCACAGTGCTCCTTGGTCCCCATCTCTGATTCTGTTCTCAAGGGCTCTGCTTGGGAATGAGAGATGGCCCCTTCCCCACGTCACAGTGTGTATTTACAACTGACTGACTGAAAATTCACGTATATTTTTAAACTTACAAATTGGCTGCTAGTCTAAGGTTTAGGGTTGTTAGTCTGACTTTATAATGGTTTTGAAAGTGATGTTAAGGTTTATTTATAATGTCAGCATTTTCTGACTTGACACTTCCTTGGCTTGTAGGAGAGGTCCAGCTCAGAGCCCTTGTTCCTTTGCTGCTGGCTGTTTTGTTGAACAGTGTAGACATTTTGTGTATAGAATGAAGTAAAATACATGCAATTTACTGATTTTAACCTGCAGCCGGTCCAGCAGCTTCAATGTTTACAGGACAGTGACTACTGATTGTAAACCCACACACATCAGTTGATGCCGTGCCCCCTTTTTGCATCTTGGAAGCACTGTTTCTGCTTCCCGTGACAGTTAACGAAATAGTTGCCTTTTGGTTTAGACTCTTTGCTATGTCCCTTTAAAGAGATTTACGTGTGGTTACGACTTTACTGATGTACAGTACAGAGTCTGTCTTATGAATCCACAAGTGTTGTATTGAACTTGTTTCCCAAAAGATTGACTTTATTTTTTGTGAAGATAATTTATCACAGTGTTTATAAGCAGTTCAGTGTTAAAGAGGTTGGTCCAAAGCCCTGAAGTAAATGTATTAAAGATGTATCACAGAGCAAAATATTTTTAGTAAGACAGCGGTGTTGGTGTAGCTACCCTTCTCAGCTCTCCTAGCAACACTCTCATTTAACAAGTCACCCTGGCTCAAGTGTGCTGCTTAGGAGCAGACTTGATTTCAGAAGATCTGGCTTCATTTACATTGTGCATATCCCCTTCTGACAGCAGTTTCAAATGTAAACACCAGCTGTAGCGGCCTGAACTTTTCCCCAGTACAAATCACACAGTTAAAGAGCTTGCCCTGCTGCCTGACAGCAGGGGTGCAGCAGGTCTGGTGACGTCTGGCCCTTACGGTTGTCTGTCCCTGTCCAAAGGATGTGCCACACATTGGTCTCTTTGCTTTCCAAAGGAAACAAGGCTCAAACAAGATCCTTCCCTGTGTCGAATACTTGCAGCTTGCCGAGCCATGGCATCTCTTTCTTTGTGCTGCTGATCTTGCCAAAGTGGGTAGCAAGAGGTGCTTGAAGAATTACTATTTATTGTGTTACTTTTAGGTGCTTTATGATGCCTTCACTGCTACTTTAAAGGAAAACTGTGGGGATCTGTATCATAGCAATAGCTGTATAACTTTAGCTTTCTGAACATGCCAAAAAGAAGTAGTCCTTGAGTGGTTGAATTAGCAATGTCGTAGATAGTAGCAACCAATACCTTGAAAAAGCTGCAAGTTCTAATTAATAGGAGCATCTCTGCTTTGAATGTAAAGTGTCACAGAGTTTGTCATTCGCTAGAGGTTTCAGTGTCCCTCCCATGACACGTTAACTCTTCTCAGACTCTAGCTTGGTTATTGCTTAAATAACTGCATTTCACCTCTTGTCATTTAAGTCGGCCAACTTCAAGCGGATTTCTAGCAAATGCCATTTTAATATCAAGATACCTTTATGTGTCTAATAACATCTCTGGTGAACGTTCGAATACATTGGCAACAAATCAGGTTGGCCCAACAAGATGAGTTAAGCTGACCACCAAATAGATGAGCTATCGTCTAGTGCTTACTCTTTGTGCACTTAATAGTTCTGGAAAAAAATAAATAAAGTCTAAGTGTTAGCTTTCAAGTGCTCAAAAACTGTTTTCACGTTGTGTGCCTCAAACTAGTAATGCATTACCGTACCTTTACTTGTGCACTGGTCTCAGAAACAGTGTAACTTGTTTCTCAGTGTCTGCCTTGCAAATCACTATGCTGTGCTAACTTGTCTACAAATAACATACCTAATGTACTAATTGGTTTAAAAGAGAGTTATTTATAGAAGATGGGCTTTCCTCGTATATTTAAACATCTCTTTTGTCTCTTTGGGTTATATTCATAGAATAATTCTGTATATATTTTGCAATATGTCTGTGTTTAATTTGATTGTACATTTTGCACTGATTTGAAACTGTGTATTCTACGTGTTATTTACAAGTTCCAGAGATCTATAACTAGAATTTGTCTGTGAAAAATACAACCTCTGTTCTGCCCTGGTCGCTTGTGGAGTAGTGGTGCTTCTCTAAAAACAGCAAAGTACACTTACTCACCAAGAAACGAACTTTCTTTCATGTGGGCTCTTCTGCAGTGTTCTGACATGCTGCAGGAGGGTGGTCGTGCACCGTGTGAGGGTGGCTGTGTTGTAGCAGAGTTGTTCTTGTCTTTGCTGTTGGTTGCTGCCATTAACAGCTACACACAGCTGTGGTGTGCAATGCCCAGTAGCGGTCAGGCGCTTCTGGAGCCATTATTTCTGTGGGTCACGCTTACTCCAACCGCTGAGACCTGAGATACCTGCTGAGACCTGACCTGAGTCAGTGTTGTGTTGAGAGTTACTTCAGTGACTGTCCTTGGGAAAAGAGGTAAGCAAACAAAGTATCAGCCTGCACGTGGGAAGAAAAAGTAACCTTAAATTTCTGTGATTTAACCAAGCTGCATGCCAAATGTCTTGCTTTTACAATGGAAGGAAGATGTCCCTTTCTCTGCTACTAGAAAAGTAGCGTTTTCCATTTATTCAGGTTGTGGCACACTAAAACATACTGCTCTTCAAATTATATGCACTTTAGCTTTTGCACATATCTTTACAGTTGCAGCCTGACATATATTTGGGAGGTAGTGCCGATCTGCCTGAGGGCAGGGAGGCCCGTCAGAGGGATTTAGACAGGCTGGACTGCTGGGCTGAGGTGAATGGGATGAGGTTCAACAAGGCCAAGTGTCGGGTCCTGCACTTTGGGCACAACAACCCCATGCAGCGTTACAGGCTTGGGGATGAGTGTGAAGAGGAAAGGGACCTGGGGGTGTTGGCTGGTGGTCAGCTGAACACAAGCCCACAGTGTGCCCAGGTGGCTGTTAGGGCCAACGGCTTCCTGGCCTGCATTAGAAATGGTGCAGCCAGCAGGAGCAGGGAGGTGATCGTCCCCCAGCTGATCACCAGTACTCAGCACTGGTGAGGCTGCACTTTGAGTGCTGTGTTCAGTTTCAGGCCCCTCACTACAAAAAAGACATTGAGGTCCTGGAGCGTTTGTCCAGAGAAGGGCAACAAAACTGGTGAGGGGTCTGGAGCACAAATCTTATGAGGAGCAGCTGAGGGAGCTGGGATTGTTCAGTGTGGAGAAGAGGAGGCTCAGGGCAGACCTCACTGCACTCTGCAACTTCCTGAACTTCCCTGTGATGAGGAGGGGTTTGGCCTCTGCTCCCAGGCAACAAACGGGACCCGAGGAAACGGCCGCAAGTTGAGCCAGAGGAGGTTGAGGTTGGACATAAGGAAGAACTTTTTCTCTCAGTGGTCAGGCACTGCAATGGCTGCCCAGGAGGTGGTGGAGTCGCCGTCCCTGGCAGTGTTCAGGAGGCGTCTGGATGAGGAGCTGCGAGATCTGGTTCAGTGCTTGTGGCGGCAGTGGCGATGGGAGGGCGGTTGGACTGGATGCTCTTGCAGCCCCTTTCCAACCTTGGGATTCTGTGATTCTATGATTCTCTGATATTTCAAATATGCAATAATGGGAGCCAGATGAGCTGCCCAGTGGGTACAACACACGTACCTTAAAGGACCAAGGGCATTTCTGTGGGTGCTCTGTGCAGGGAAGCGCTGCCAAATGCTGTGGTACAGCTTTGCTACACTACAGCAGACACTGAGCTAGGTGAACTTCACTCTTTAGGAGACACAGTAAAAATCAGCCTTTTACAAACATTTCTTTACATCCACAGCTTAAACAATAGTACTTTGACTGGTAAAGGGCATGAGGAAATGCAGGAAAGAAGTATGAGTGGAGGAGCTTCCTAATGGGACTCCAGCCAGCCCCAAAATTCACTGTCAGGTCGGGAAACAAGTGAGTATTTGAATATCCAGAGGACTGCACCCCTTGTTTAAGAGCATGATGCACACCTGAAGTGCCCTGTGGAAAAAAAAATAAAAAATAAGTGTTACCAGGTCATAAGTAGAAGACTAATGTATACAGTTAACACAGGAGCTTCCAGAATGCCACCATTTTCTGCCTGTATGCACCCCTGCCCTTCACTGAACAGGGAGAGCAGGATCTGGTTTGCAGGCAAAGTGCCTGACTTCCAGCAGTCTCTCTGCTTCTAACTTGCATGGGGTTGTGCTTTCACTCTGTTAGTGAACGAGCCCTGTCAAGACAAACTGGTGTCTGAGAATGAGAAACATGGTTTGGTCGTGATCAACTCTGTGTTTTTCTTCTGAGTGGATTTAGTCACCGGTTAGACACAGAAGGTTTGAAACACAGCTAAGCAAGGGGGGGGGGGGAGGCAGGGAGGAGAAAAAGTGTTAGACAAGTAATTCAGTAGAAAACTAAGCTGGAGGGCAGCTGGAGACACTTTGCCACTCCCTCTTCTTCTCCTTTCCTCTCCTCTTTCAGGCTTCCTTGGGTTTTAAGTGAGCAGAATGCAGATTTTTTTTCTGTATCTTTAAATTTGTGATGATGGTGCATCAGCATCTCTGGTTACAGGCTGTCTGCAACCCTGCCCAAAGCCCCAGTTACACCTGCCTGCTGAAGTGGGTTTCTGTTCATTATCGATATGTGCCACCTGTCTACGAAGTTTTCTGCTGAGTGCTGGCACACAACTAAGGAGTGTCACTGCACAAACCTAAATTGTGGTGATTCTGTTTGTGTATAAGCAAATCCACTTGCTGCTAGGAACAGCTTTACCATTTCGGTAACTGCAGTCACTGTTACATTGGAGATTGCTGCCCTCTTGCTTTCCAAGTGAAGATAGCAAAACACTGGTGAATTAGAAAAAGCTGTCAGGAGACCCTGGAGGGCCCAATGGATGAAACACTGTAAGAGTGACAGAGCATTATAGTTAGACAAAAATGCCTGTGCTGTAGCTATTTGGTCTGCAGATGTATAATGTGGTTCTGATGTGGTTCTGTTTTTTCCTAAAGACATCCTCATTCCAAACCATAAAAGGGAAAAATGGGCAGTTGGGGTGTTAAGTGTGCAAGTTTGCGGAGCCATTCTCATGGGTGACTCCACAGCTTTGCTTAGTGGACCCTCACACTCCAGGTCTTCCCACCAGGACTTGTCACTGAATCTGAAAACTCAGAACCAATGCTGAGCATAGAGCTGCAGCCAGTCACACGCAGCACAGAGAGCACTGGCTGGCAGCTTTTCATAGAATCATAGAATCATAGAATCAATCATAGAATCACCAAGGTTGGAAAAGACCTAAAAGCTCATCCAGTCCAACCGTTCACCTATTCCTAATAGCTCCCACTAAACCACGTCCCTCAGCACAACATCCAGTCTTTCCTTGAACACCCCCAGGCTCGGTGACTCCACCACCTCCCTGGGCATCCATTCCAGTGCCTGACCACCCTTTCTGAAAAGTAATACTTCCTCATGTCCAGCCTGAATCTCCCCTGCCGTAGCTTGAAGCCATTCCCTCTGCTCCTATCACTGATGACACGAGAGAAGAGGCCGACCCCCAGCTCACTACAACCTCCCTTCAGGAAGTTATAGAGAGCAGTGAGGTCTCCCCTGAGCCTCCTCTTCTCCAGGCTGAACATTCCCAGCTCCTTCAGCCTCTCCTCATCAGCCCTGTGTTCCAGACCCCTCACCAGCTTTGTTGCCCTCCTTTGAACACGTTCCAGGGCCTCAATATCTTTCTTGCAGTGAGGGTCCCACAGAGCGCACAGAGGAGAATCCAAGTGTTGGTGTAGTGCCTAAGTGGAGAGAGAGTGGAGCCTTTTCCCACCACAGTGTTCCAAAGGACCCATTGCTGCTGAAATGCGTGTCACTGGCAGGATTTTGAGGGTCTCACAGGGCAGCTCCCAGAGCAGTGTGCAGCACCACAAGCTGAGGCATGTCTTGTCCCCTGCCTGTCCCCAGCAGCTGCACCAGGATGCTTGTGGGGAGCTCCACCAGCACCAGTGTGAGTAGAAGCTGTGGTGCAGATTGGCCAAATTCAATTCCCCTGCTTCTACTTGGACCACAGCATCAAACCTCATGCACTGCCTCTATACTTGCACCTCCTCACCCAGACCCTCTCAGCTCCCTCCGAGTCTTTCACACTCCTGCCATGTTCTTTTCTCCTCCCTAGCTCATGCTGATGGCCCTGCACCCCACAGAGCATTGCAGCAGTGTGGCTGAGGCTGAGCAGAGCCACTGTGAGTGGCAACACACACTCACCCTGCACTGTCAGCTGACAGCCCGGGGCAGAGTAAACACCCCACAAAGAGAAATGATGGCCCAGCAGCTCCATAAGCCGCCTGGATTAGAGATGCTCAAACACAAGGGCTGAAAAGCAGCAGAATGCTAACCCAGCAAAACGGCACCTCCAGTCTCATCCCAGCTTGGCCCAACACATCCGGGCAGCTGCTGGCTTCACGTGCACCACAAAAAGCACAGAAATGCTAACGCTGCAAGGGCTGAGGTAGGCAGAGAGCAAAGAGGAGCCTGCTGCAGAGAAACAGAACCACCAGAAGGTCGCTACATGCAATGTTACCAGCTGCAACCAGAGATCTCCTCAGGGTACTCTTTCCCTCCCTGCAGCAACAATTCCACAGGTGCAGCACTCACAGCAGCCTAACCAGCACCAGGTACAGAGGGATGCTCAGCTCCCTGCTGCTGCTGGCTGCACTACTTCTGGTAAAAGTCATGATGCCATTGGCCTTCTTGGCTGCCTGGGCACACTGCTGGCTCACATTCAGCCTGCTCTCCACGAAAAACCCAGATCTTTTTCATCTGTGCAGCTCACTGGAGCTCTTCTCCAAGCCCGTGTGCTGCCTGGGATTGCTGCGGCCAAAGTGCAGGACCCAGTGCTTAGTCTTGTTGAACCATCCCATTGGCCTTAGCCTAGCAATCAGCCTGTCTAGATCCCTCATGAATTTCTATATATGCCAGAATTCCCTCCTGCTTTTGCTGGGATGTGATCTGTTTCACAGCTTGAGAGCTCAACTAGCACTTTCTGTTAAGTCTATTCAGTTGCACGTACCTGCGGACACAGTATGGGAAGTTCAACTGTATTTGCAGACTGAAAAGGAACTGCAAGGGACCAGAATTCCAGAGGAAATTTTAGATGCTGTAATAGTCCTAGTGTGGACTTCCAAAAAACCTAGGAGAGCCAAGAATGCTACCACAGTAGAAGTCAAGCTAAAACCAGTAAGAAAAAAAAAAAAACCAATATCCTTTGAAATTAGAAGCCAGAATGGGCTTGGAACCATTGCTGAATACTTTTATGCAGTAAGCACTGCTATGAAAATGTCAGAGTATCACACTCACATTTTGCCATCCAAGAATCCTTGCACTCAGGACTTTGTGCAAGACTTGAAATAAATTAATAAAATCATAGTGCAGATTCATACAGTGGTACAAAACCCCGTATACCTTCGTTGTCAGCAATACTTGAAGAGGGCGAGTGCTTTATAAAAGACGCCTTCTTTTGCATTCCGTTGGATGGAGGAAGTCAGAAGGTGGTCACTCTCACATGGGTGAGTTCTGCCCCCCAGAGGGAAGTGCAGCCATGCTGGGCCCTGTTCTTTGGTAACTTACTTGCCAAAAACCTGGGAGACTGGCAAAGTAAGAACCCTTTCATCACTCTCGTGACGTGCTAAGGACATCCTACTTGGCAAAACCTGAACAAGTGGCAAGCGCAGATTTACTGAATTTGTTGGGACCAGCTGGGTACTAGCATCTCAGGAAAAAGAAAAGAAAAAAAAAAGCCGCAAGCAGTACAAAGCAATGTATTTTGGCAGGATTTTATGTGTGTCAAAGAGAATTAGGAGAAGAAAGGAAACAAGCTATTTGCTGAGCAGCTTCTCGCCTGTCTAAGCAAAGCCACAAATGTTTGCAGGGATGGCTGGATGGCGCAGAGCTGGGCACCAAATTGCAGCCTGCTTGCCATGCTGTTAGATGCTGCTGTCAAGGGGCCTGGGAGAACATAGGGGCGGACACCAGAACGTCGGAAAGGATTTGATTCCGTTAAAAGTGAATTAATGAGAGCTGCTCTGAGCATGCCGGGTAACCACAAAATGGGGCTGAAGCAAAAGCGCTGCTGCTCTGAAACCAGAAATACGGCTCTAACTGGAGCCTCAGAGCTATCCGTAGGTAAAAGGGTAAACGTCCCCAGATTTTGAACATGCCGTTCAAAGTGCTCCACACACGGCGCTACGGAAAGGACATGGGCCACTTAGACGGGGGAACAGAAGTTCTCAAGCTGTTGTAAACTGTTTCGGAGCCAAAGAAGAGCTGCGCTTCCGACTAGCGAAGCCCACCGTACGGGTAAGAGAGAACAAACCGAAGCGAAACCTCGAGCCCAGCCGCGCCAAGCGCCCCGCCTCCGCCGCAGCCCCAAGATGGCCGCCCCGCCCCGCCCGCCGCGTGCCGCCCACCCGTCCACCGCGGCTGGACGGGAGGAGCGCCGCGCATGCGCCTCGTGCAGAATTTGCGCCTCGTCCCGGCGGAGGGGCAGGGAAGCGCGGAGCGCGGCGGAGGTGAAAAACCGACGGAGCCCCGCGGGGCTCCGGCCCTCCCGGGCTGGACGGAGAGGCCGCGCCCGGCAGCGGGGAGCTCAGCGGCGAAAACAGTTCTGCGAGTAGCTACGGGTGCGTGCCTCCGGGTAACGTTCGGCCCCGGTGCGTCGGTTGTGGGTGGGCGCGGCGCTTCCCCGTGCGCTGTTGGAAGTTTGTGCGGTGGCCGGGAGCTCCGCGGCTGCTCCTCGCCGTGCGTGCGCTGCTGTCTGCGATTCGGCTCCGCCGTGTGACCGCAGCCTTGCAGACGTCCTGCCCCCGCGCCTCTCCTTGTTGGACTTTCCTCTCTTTGAGTCAGCCCGCCGTGCCGAGTCTCTGGGTGTTCTTCCTTCTCACCTTTGCCCGAGGTGTAACTTTTCCTTTTGGTGCGGTGGGTTCGGTGCAAGAAGGAAGGCTCCCCGGAGGTTTGGTGGGGATTGTTTAAATGAATCGGAATCGTTTAAAATTGTTTGAATTGTAAAGCAGGAGCCCCCCGTGCTGCAGCTGCCTCCGGGAGGTGTGCTGCAGTCCTCCCAGGCTGCGCCGTCGGGAGTGGCTCAGGTGGTGGCCGTCGGGAGGGCTCGGTGTCACTGGTGTGTGTGATTGCAGCCCGGAGCTAGGGGAGATCTGCCTTCCGAGCCGAAACCGACCAGCTGGAACTTCTCTGTCCCTTTCTGCTGAGCTATTGTTTGTGTACGATACGTTTAGCTTCACTGGGTAAGCGTTTGTACCTTTTTAAGTACACGAACGCGCAGTGCCTGTGTGCCTGTGTGGGCGTACGGGTGTGTGAATACAAGCACATGTGAGCAGCGGCCAGCTGAGGTCAGTAAGATACTGGATGTGCATTAAGAGGCTCAAGGAGCCAAGGAAGTGTCAGGCTCTGTGCTCCTCCTTGCTGAGCAGCTGGGCTGGGCCATCACCTGCTTGGGGTGCACCAAGGCAGGCTGCTGTTAGTGCATCTGTGCAGACTGGAAAATGCTGAAGATTGACATTCCGTTTTGGCTTGGTGTGGTGCCCAGGGTGATTTCTCCCCCCAAAAAGGAGAACGGGCCTCCCCCAAAAATGCATCTTCACTATTCTGTCATAGGATAGAATCAAAATTCCCAACATTGGAATAGATCCAATATCATTCAGTCCAATCATCTGCTTACCACCAATATTTTCCCACTAAACCATGTTCCTTAGTACTGTCTCTGTTCACTGACCGCTTCCAGGGACGGTGACTCCCCACCTGTCTGTGCAGCCTGTTTCAGTGCCTTACCACTCCTTCTGAGATGATATTTTTCCTCATATCCAACCTGAACCTCCCCTGATCCAATTTGAGGCCACCACCTCTTGCTAGTTCCATGGGAGAAGAGGCCAACCCCCCCACCTCACCACAACCTCCTTTCAGGCAGTTGTAGGGACATAACGTCTCCCTTGAGCCTCCTCTTCTCCAGACTGAACAATCCCAGTTCTCTCAACCTGTCCCTATGGGACTTGTGCCCTATCCTCTCACCAGCTTCATTGCCCTTCTCTGTACACAGTCCAGGGCCTCTGTCTTTCTTGTAGTGAGAGCCTAAATTGCTTCCCTACATGCAGTACTGTCCATAAGGAATGGAATGGGGTTTGATTTGCTAGGTTGCTTTCTCTTGGATACAGTTTTGTGAAGCAGCTGAGGAACTTGTTGCCTGGAGCAAGGGAGGTGAAGTTAGTTCTCCTCTTCACTGTCCATGCACACCAAACTTGAAGCATGTGTGCTACCCTCAGGTTTGTACCTAGCACCTTTCTTCCTCTGTGCTGCTGGGCTGGGTGGGCGAGCAGCAGTGCCTGGGACTTTTGACAGCAAGCCTTGGTGTGGCAGGACACCTGGCCTTGGTGCAGCTGCCATGTTATGGGAGGTAGCTGCCATTTTGCTCAGTTTGGCCATGCTGCACTGTGACCACCATGGTGCTCGTACAGCCCTGAGGTCCATACTGGGCCCCAGAGCTGTTAAATCCTTGTTCATATAGGGGGGAGGCTGAGTAACAAAAGCTGCTGGTGTTAGTCTGTGAATGTAAAATTGCTTTTTTTCTTTTGTGGTATAGGCCTTACAGGTGAAGATGCAGGAGCCTGACCTGGTTGCGAAAGCACTGCGATCTGTTCTTCATTCCAGTAAACATGGCATACCCCTGTCAGAGCTTCAGGGTGAATACAGATCATTGACTGGTGAATGGATTCCCTTCAGACACCTAGGGCATGCCACACTGGAAGCCTATGTGGCAAGCATCCCTGGAGTGGTCAGGATCGAGAGAAATAAAACAGGAGAGGTAAGAATCTGTGATAATCAAGAAAATTGTAGCAGGCTGGAAATGGCTTTCATGCTTGTAAAGTGTGGAAGTTCATAATTGTGCCTCTGTGCTTGTCATGGGTTAGTTGAGAAAAATACTGCAATGTATGTGGTGCACTAATGCTATCGGAGGTGGAAGCTGTGACACAGAGCAGATGTCTCTTACTTTCCTGTTCTTGTTTGCAGCTCAGAAAGTAGTGTTTACAAAACATGGAGGATTATGGAGATTTCCCCCTTACGGAGGAGTTCTGAATGGAAAGGCACTTTGACAGGAGAGCTGTGATTCTCATCTCAAACTTTCTTCCTTTGGGGCTATATTAGTGGATTGTCCTGAGACCTCACAGAACGTTAAGTCTTGTGCGTGTGTCTTGAATGTATTTTCAGGCTGGGATTCTGAAGCCTTCTTGTTTTCTACAGCAAAACTGTTGTAGGTCTGTTGTGTACAAACCTGACATCAGTTTCTGAAGGCTTAGCACTCTTTTTGTTGTTGCAGTGCCAAGGTGAGGTGATGCACCTCAGCTTAGTAAGTTTACAGGGGAACAGGCACTCAGTGCCGATGTCATGGTTCCAGTGGTCATTGTTTTTTGTTGTGGAGGAGGTGGATCCAAGCTCAGCAGAAGAGTTCAGTGTAATGGAAGAGTTTTTCCCTTATTCCTTGGCCTTGCTCCTATAGCCTGTGTCTCCTGTTGGTTTGCTGGCTTGGAAGCAGCTTGCTGAAACCACAGATCTTACATGGCAGTTTGGGGCTCCTGGTTGCAAATCTGCTGGTTTGCTCCTCTCCCCAGGTAAACACAGATGTTTGGCAGAAACTGTGGCTGTCATACCAGATCTGAAGAGGTGGTGATTATTGTCTTCCTGACTTACCTGGGTTGAGGTAACGTCCAGGAGCTCAGAAGTAGGTCTTGATGGTTATATGTGAAGTGTGGTGAGAAGTGTTGTGGAATTCTTTCAATTTTGTGCTGATTCCTGGAAATGTGGCTTTTTTTTTTTCTTTTTTTCTTTTTTTTTTTTAAGCAAAGGGTTCCTTTGCTGCTTTTTTTCAGCTGTCAGAGTTCACCCTTTTATAGCAGGTAATTAAGAGTGAGGTTCTCTTTTGCTTGCTCCAAGGCTGTACTGACTACACCTGCATCAGTAAACATGAATTCGTGTGCCTCTGGGATTGTGATGTTGCAACTTAAAGCTTCCTTGTGGTGGCTTCGGCAGATAGCCATCTGTTTCTAACTTGGGCCTTGCAAGGTATAATCTGTTATCCTCCCTTTCCCTTGCTTATCCTCTAATGCAGTGTGTGCTGAAAGCATTGTGAACATTGAGTAGTGCTGGAGGCATACACTTCCCTGAAGCAGCTGTAAGGAAAGATTGAAATGTAGCTATAGGAGGTAGAAAGAAGGAGAGCTACTAAACAGGGCTGGAGGTAGTTCAGCATAGGAATCAATTTCCTTTTGTTCGTGCTGTGTATGCTTTGCATGACTGAAGCAGCTAAAGGGAAGCAAAGATCTGGGACAGAGGAGACTCACGAACACAGAGCTCATGTTGTTGTTGTGTGACCCTCTTGTGACAGCTGTCCAGAATGTGACCTGGGAAGACACTGAGCAGCAGGTGATGTGTGCAGGTGTGCCCTACCTGACTTTGAGCATTTCTTACAGAGAGTGAGTGGAGGCAGAAGTAGAGGCATTCTTTGCCCTCAGATCATGCTGAGTACATTGTATGCCTTTTAAAATCAGGAATGGCAGGGAGAGGATGAGGACAACCAGCAGTCACATGAGAGAATGAAGGATGAGGCTGCAAGAGAGGTGACTCAAACGGTAGGCACGCTGATCTGTGGATCACGGCTGAACGTGTTCATTGTGAGTAAATCCACGTGAAGAAGAAAATTCGTGCTGTACAGAACTTGAGACAAGAGCTCTTGAACCTTCTCTCAGAAATAAGCACAGCTGAGCACTTTTCTTAAGGGCCTGTACACTCCTGCAGACAGGGTGAGGTACAATGTGAGTTCTGTGCACAATAGCAAGCCTGTGATCTCATTGGGTCCCAGAGACCTGCTATGCTGGCTTATGCAACTGGCTGCTGCCATGGGTGGGCACAGGCTGTTAGGAAGGACAGGCTGGGATGGAATAAAGGACAGCTAGCATAATCCTCTCCTGTTTGTAAGCAATGGAGGTGAACAGAACTTGCTGTAGGACAGATGATGAGCTAGCAAGACCTTCTTTGTTGGGAGCTGTGCACAGACCAGTGTATGGGTTCTGTTTTAGACTCAGAGATCGGGAAGATGTAGTAGATGAAGCAGATGATGCCTTCCTCAGACATCTGCAAGACATCTGCCACTTTGTAGGCAATGATTCTCACGGAGGACTAGAACTACTGGGTAAGAACACCTTCCTCAAACAAACGTTGAGCTTGTGAGGGGAAATGCTCAGCTGGACCCAGTCCTTACAAGCAAGGAGGAAGTGCTTAGGGATGTAAAGCCTGTGGACAGCCTTGCCTACAGTGACCACAGGATGATGGTATTCAGGATTGTGAAAGGAGGGGAATGAGGTAAAAGGCAGCATCATGATGAAGAACCTGGAAAGAGCAGAATTTTCTGGAAGAGTCCCATAGGATACAATACTGTAGAGAAGAGCATTTCAGGAGAAGCAGCTCATTTTCATGTACCACCTCCTCTGACTTAAGAGTTTTCCATTCCAGTAGGGAGGAAAAATAAGCAAAGGTTGTAGGAGACTCACGTGAATGAACAAGCTGTTGCTCGCTAAACTTAAAAAGGAAGTATACATGAGGTATACAGGGAGAAGTGAATATCCAAGCATGTGGGCATGGGGATAGGCAAGACTGCATTTCTTAATGACTACTTCAACAAGGTAAAAGCCAAGGAAGAATACCATCACTTCCAAACAGCTCCCACAGCACTGCCACGTCAGACAGCATCCCTCTGAAGGAAGACTGAAATAGCTGGTCCAGGTGACATGAGAATGCAGAGGAACAGCACGAAAATGAGAAGAAAGCTGAAGCAACTGGAGCACTAGAGCACTTGGCTGTGCTGCGTGTCACGGCAGCCTTACGAAGGCCCTGCTCAGAGCACGGGGCGCAGGCTGTCAGCAGATGCCTCTGAAGGGGTGAAGCATTAAGGGGTGCAGACTGATCTTCCCACAAAGCTGAGGTAGGCCCTGCTCTGCCAAAGTCCACCGTAGCACCAGATTTTTGTCTTACTTCAGCGAGTCTTTTGGAAGCAGCAGTAAAGCGTGGTCAAGTTGTAAGAGAACAGGCAGCTCCTGAGCAGCTCGGAAAGCGAGCGAGCCTGAGAGTTCACAGCAGAGCTGGTGACAGAAGTCCCTCTGTGTGCAGTAGCGTGGCAGAGCCGATCTCATAATGGAGCTGCGCTGCGGTCACCATAAAGCAGTACAGCTGGTAGGAGCTGATGACTTGCAGATCTGAAACGCTCAGAGGCTGGACACAAAGCCACACGGCTGGGTCGTCGTGCAGCCTGTTAATGCGTGCTGTGATGGAGTTGTGCTGACGTGGAGTGCAGCTTCATCTTTCACTTTCAGCTTAGGATGTTTCATGGTACTGAAAACCTCATGTTCTGAATTAGTACTGGCGTGCAGGTGTGAAGAGCTACACTGTTGAACTATGTTTAATGGTGAAAAAGGAGAGCTGGACCTGGAGGAGCAAGTTAAGCAAAATAACAGCTCACTGCTAGGTGGTGGCTGGAAGAAGCAAGCAAGAATCCCGGGCAGAAATCCACTGTTGTGTTTCTCTGTGCTGCGGTGAGGGCCTCTTAGTAAAGACTGCAGCAAATAAAATGCGTGAGTGAACTGGAAGGTCTGGATCTTAATTCTGATGCTAACAGAATCTAAGAGTCAGGAACAGAACTGTGTGAGCTGGAAGGAGTATAGAGATGCTGTCCATGCAGGGGTGTGGTTAGAAAAGCTGCAGCCCATGTTGGGTTGAATCTGGTGAGGGACATGAGGGACAAGAGGAAATGTTTCTACTGGTGTGTCAGGAAAATGATAACGAGAGAAAACTTGAGCCTGCAGAGGATTTTGAATTGGCACCTGATCTTAATGGACATGGAAGAGACCTTCACTGCCTTGTTAGTCACTGGTAAGACTGGCCATCAGCCACCCCAAGGCTCCTGAGATTGACAAGGTCTGTAGCAAGGAAGCCTTAGTCTCAGCAAGGAGGAACTAGGTTAAGGAACACCTTAACAGACTGGCCATGCACTTGTTTGTGGGCCCGATGCAGTGCACTGCTACGTGCTGAGAGCTGGCTGTTGTTGCAAAGCCATTCTGGATTGCTCACTTCTCAACTGCACCTTATTTGTGTTACTGCTTTTTGGCAGTAGGTACATTTGTGAGCAACTGTTATCAAGGATGAAGTACAGGAGGAGGAATTTTTATGACAAAGATCTTAGAGGATCTTTGAGGATCTTAAAGACCTCACTGAGAATTGCAGCCACTGCCACCAAGTCAGCCTGATGCATTAGTGTCACAAAAACAAGCTCAAGTATCCCACTAGTTCCGGTTTTTATTGCTCTTTCTTGATTGTTTTAATAAAAATATTAAAGTGTTGTTACTTATACACATGAACAACATAATATATTGTGAGAGATGCTCCAAAAGTAATGCCTGCTGTTTTGTTATATCTGACCACAGTGTCAGAGGCAAGTGTTGATGGGACAGCAATAGAGGTTGAACTTTCCTCTCAGCATTCCATTCCATGTTGCTGTGCAGCAGATGTGCAGCAGAGGGGCAGTCTGGCTAAATGGTGTCTGGGATGGCAGAGCATATGGAGCAAAGGTGTGTCACTGAACTCCTCCATGCGGAAAAAATGGCACCCACTGACATTCATCAAAGCTTGCTGGATGTTTATGGACACCAAACAGTGGATGTCAGCACAGAGAGGAGGTGCATTTTAGCAGTGGTGACGTTGGGTCACCTCCACTGGTGCAGGTTTTTACAAGCACAACATGGAAACTCTTGTTCATTGTTGGCAGAAATGCATAGGTGATGGTGTTGCTTATGTTGAAAAAGTGTTTTGTAGCTGAGATTTTGCTCTCTCAAACAGTGTTACTGTGCTCTTTGTGGGGGTTGTAGTTTTTATAAAAATAAATAGGAAGCATTACTTTTGGAGCAATCTTTGTGCATGCAGCCCAAGACAATTCCTGTTCGCTCAGGGCAGCCAGGCAAGCCAAAAGATTGGAAGCTCCTGGGGGTAAGCTAATCCTGGAAACTTCTTCCAGGCAGGTGAAAGACAAGGAAGTGGTGGGAGTCACTATAGATCTAAGAAAGAAAATCTTATCTGGCTAACCTCGTAGCCTTCCATAATGAGATAAGTTGAGTGAATAAAGGGAGAGTAGGGGATGCTGCCTTTCTCTGTTTTAATAAGGCTTTTGATATTGCCTTCCATAGTAGATGCACAAAACTCAAAGTGGGGGCAGTTCAGCAGTGATGTGCCCTGTAGGATGATATTGTGGCAGAGCTGTTTAATGCAAATGACCGACGTGATGGGGTAGAGCCCACCTTTAGGAAGTCTGCAAATGGCTGGAGAGACTGATGACTGCAGAGCAGGTGGCTGTGTTCCCCTGTGACAAGCGCTGCAAGCAGGGGAAGTGTTATGCACCATTAGAGTCTTGTGGGTGACCAGCCAGGAGGCAGCTTATCAGATAAGATCCACATTCAGCAGTGAGCAGCAGTGTGCTGTTGCTGCCAGGAGTTTGATGTTGCATTAGGAAGTCTGTTGTCAGCTGGTTAATGGAGGTCTGTTCCTCTGTACTCAGCCCAGGTGAGACCACATGCAGAGTGCTGTGTCTACTGAATGACAGAGATGTGGACATTCCACATCAGATTTGGTGAGTAGACTTGAAGGTGGTAAAGGGACTGTGTTGGCAGACTAAGATAGCTGGGTTTGTTTGCTCTGGAGAACAGTAAGCATGGGAGAGTCCAATCCATGTGTATTAATAGGGGACTGTTCTGGGGAGAGTGGAAAAATATTTGAGCCTATCTGTGTCTCCAGTACTCGGTGGTATTCAGTGAACAGGCAAGAGGTGCAAACTGAATTACAGATGATTTAATTTGAGCATAAGAAATGTCTTTTTTTTTTCTTTTTTCTTTTTCTTTTCTTTTTTGCCATAATGGTGGTCAAACCTTGGAACAAGTTATCCGTAGCGGTTGAAAAGTCTCCATCCTTGGAGATATCCCACTCTCAACCAGACAGTCTCTTGGGCAAGTAGGTACGATTAATGCCATTCTGAGCAGGGATAGTGAATGAGGTGGTCTATAGAGATCTCTACCAACTTCAGCCTCACTGTGCTTCTTTGCATTTCATCATTGCATGGTTAGGCTGTGTATTGAGATGCTGCCAGGCCAAACTCTGACACCCTTGGTGTGTTTCTTGTATGGATGATGACTGCACAACAGTTGTGCAGTGTGGCTTCTAAGCAGCAGGCTATCTGGGAATCTAGTAGGATGACAGCACTGTGTGAGAGGGTCCCTTTTCCAGCCTTTCACCGTGCTTTTTTGGATTGCTCCAAACTTGGCATCCTCAGAGTGTTGGAAGAATACTCCTTCATCTGCTTTACTTTATTTTTGGCACTTGGATGACTCCAAAGTTTGGGCTGGCGTTTTGTCCGTGAGGCCAAGCTCATGTGAGATGTATGCCTTGGGGGCTTGCTGAAGCACTGTCTGTTTGCTTTTAAAGGACTACTTCTGTCTGCGTTACGAAGATGGATCAAGGAGAGGCCAAGGCAAGAGGTCATAGCAGAGGCAAAGAACATATTCTATATGCTTGCTCAAGGCCAAGCCACACTGTTGAGTGCCAACACAGTGCTTGCGGGGAATCTGTGCCAGTGGGATGGCTGTGCTATTCCTGGGTCAGGCAGGAAAAGGGCAACTTATCAGTGTGGGGCCACAGTAGTGCCTGAGCACGTGTGGGCAGGAGTTAATGAGGAGTAAGAGCAAGTGGGAAGGCTCTGGCCAAGGAGAAGAGGCAGAACTTGGGGTGAAGAGAGGCTGAGGGGCTGGAAGTCCCTTGAGTGGTGGTTTGCAGGGCTGGGCTGCCTGTCTGTTTGCTCTGGGTATTGAGTGGCTGCTGGAAGCTCCTGCAAAGTCAGTGTGTGCTGCCTGGAAGGTGTGAGGACATCCTTGGGAAGTGCAGGGTGGTATTGTAAAGTGGGATCTTGGACTTGTAGGAGAGAAGCTGGGCTACTGCCAGGTGGGCTCCAAGCTAAAGCAAAAGGGGGTGAAGAGCCTTGGGTGGGTTTGGCTATTTGCTCTACAGTTTTCTGAAGTGCATTACGGAAGGAGATCTTCAGAGGCCTTCGTCTGTTCCTGAAACTTCTATTGAATTGCTTGCTGGCCTCTGTGAGCTGTTGATTACAGGAAGTGGAAATTGCTGTCAGTCTTTTTATGATTGTGGGTGGACTTGGAGCTCAGTGACTGTTTCTACTCCTGTCCCTTTCCTGCCCCAAACAGGTGACTTGCCATGCTGTTGCTTGCCCTGAGACCATGCAAATTGCTCAACTTGTAGCCCGACAGAGCAGTTTGAAGAAGAAAACAGGAAAGCAGGTGAACTGCCGGATGAGGCTGAAGAATACATCTCCAGTCACACCAGTAGGTAAGCCTCAGGCAGCTGCAAAAGACCTGCTTTTACTAAAGACTCGTGCATATTTAAAAGCAAAAGTCTTTGCCTTAAGTTTTCCCACTGAAGGCAGTGAGATGTGTGTTTTCACTGGAAGGTTCCAAGTAATGGGATGTGATGCTGACAACAGGGTATCAGTGCTTGCAAGCCACTGTCTGTGAGAGAGGCTTTCTTTAGCACACTCTTGAAACAAAAATGCTCTGGAAAGACGCTTGCCTTTGTTTCCAGTTGGCTGTGCTTTTGTGGGAGAAATGTTGAAGATATGTGTGAGTAGAGTGGTGGTGAGCCTGCTTGACTGTAAGGGGTAAGCTAGCCCTTGGTGGGTTGGCAGAGGTGAGGGTGAGGAGCAGCCCGGGCAGCATCAGCTGCAAATGTCTCTGCAGTTCCTGCTGCAAGTGCCCTGGTACCCCCAAAGTAGCTGCTGCGCAGGTTTGCCTGGTGATGAGCTGAAGAAATCCAGCTCCAGTGTTCAGCTTTGGACAGCTGACCCAAAGTTGGTGAGTTCAGGAACTCTGGTTCTGCTTGCCCTGCGGTGCAACCTGTTTGTATGCCTTAGCTGTTGCCTGCAAGGAGAGCTTGCGTGGGGCAGAGGAGAGCATTACTGATGGCCACGTCTGGAAACTCTTTAGGAAAACCGGAAGGAACTTTGCGGCAGCCCAGGTCACTGAGCACACTGGAAGAAGGCAGCAAGAAGCCCACCCCTCGTGTGCCAAGAGGCAGAGGTACACTATGCATCACAACAGATCCTACCATGGAGAGTGCCTGGTCTGCCCCAGCTGCAGCCACTGGGAGTGGGTTGCCCAGAGAGATCCCCATGCAAAGACATGTCACGCTTGTCAACAGGTCAGTGCGTGCAGTGGGAGATGTGGGGAGCGAGATGGTGCTTGGATGCTTTTTTGTCCAAGGATTTTCTGGGCTGTGGGAATATGGGAATCAGAGAGGGTTTGTGTGCAGGGGATGCTAATGCTGAGTGCTGATGATTGTTTCTCTGCCCTCTGCCTACCTCAGCCCTTGCAGCGTTAGCATTTCTGTGCTTTTTGTGGTGCACATGAAGCCAGCAGCTGCCCGGATGTGTTGGGCCAAGCTGGGATGAGACTGGAGGTACCGTTTTGCTGGGTTAGCATTCTGCTGCTTTTCAGCCCTTGTGTTTGAGCATCTCTAATCCAGGCGGCTTAAGGAGCTGCTGGGCCATCATTTCTCTTTGCAGGGTGTTTACCTCTGCCCCGGGCTGTCAGCTGACAGTGCAGGGTGAGTGTGTGTTGCCACTCACAGTGGCTCTGCTCAGCCTCAGCCACACTGCTGCAATGCCATGTGGGGCACGGGGCTGTCAGCATCAGCTAAGCACTGGCCAAGTGCAGCTGCGATGGACCGCTTGAACGCTCAAGGCTATGAGTAGTGTAGCACAGAGCAGTGCCCTCATACCCTACTTGTTCCCTGGGAGGGGGATGCAGGCCTGTTGCTGTGGGGCAAATGTATGTGACAGCACCTCACCTCTCCTCAGAGCAGCGCTGTAGTGATTTTTGTGACCAGGGCTTCAGGCGTTTGCTGCTGCTTGGTCGTGGGTGAAAGGGAACTGACTGTTTCTCCTTTCTACTCTATCGTGTCGGAGAGATGCTAAGGGTAGCTGTGATTCTGGCAGGTTGCTTCCTGCTACCCTCCCAGGCCACCTTGCAAGTGCTGTGGTGGGGTATATATAACAGCAATCACTTATCAATCTAAGTCCACGCCACTGGGCTGCTGTGGACCTGCAAGTCCACAGAATGAGCAGGACTTCGCTTGTAAATCATACTGTAGGAGACACTGAAGTTGGAAAACAGTGGCACAAATGAAAGCAGATGGAGGTACTTGGTGTCCCCCTTGCCTCAATCAGCAGTCAGTGTTTGCTGGTGGCTGCCAACCAGCCCCACTCCTGGGATTGGTCTTTGGCCCTTGGACAGTGCGGAGTAGGACGGCGTGGGCCTTATCAAGGTAAGGGGCTTAGGCATGGAAAAGCATGCATTCCCTCCTCTCTGAAGAAATATGCCTCTGAAGAAGCCTGCCTTTCAACTATGCATGGGTGCTTGGCAGGGCAGCATGTCTAATCACATGTTTGTATTGGGCTGCTGTCTTCTCTTACTGGTAGCATGGCTGGGAGGCCTCTTGCTGGGAGTACTTTTCAACAACTAGAGTGCATGAGGTCTTGCAAACAGTTGAATTTTCTGTATCTGCATGCTGGAAAGTAGCATGTTGGCCTTGTGACTGTCTAGCTCTGTGCCAGGCAGGCTTGGTTCTGGACTGTCCTGCATTTCTTTGCACAGAGAACTGAATCCTTAGCTGCAGTGCCCGATAGTTATCCCTGCGCTCGGGTCATCCATGTCACCTGAAGTGTAGCAGTGGTGTGATACTGGGACTGGAACACAACTGATTTCTGTTGCGAGGCAGCAGTCTCACTTACCCAAAGTCTCTGTTGCTTGTGTGACTAGCTCATGGGACTGTTTTCTCAGGCGTCTGTCCAGTTTGGAGTTGTCATTGCTGGTGAATAAATGTATGGAGAGGTGGTTGAAGGAGGGAGGGATCCTGGCTTTCTTTTGGACCAGGCACAGACACCTTGGAAGGAGACACTGCTGCTAGTCTGTGTGAGGGTGTGGGCTGTGGCACACAAGAGGATGTCTCCTATTTTTTGTTCTTATGTTGCAGACAAAATTGAAGACACTCTTCAATTGAGGGCACTCTTCAGATAAGAAGAGTTATGTATGAGTGTCTGTCTGGGTTTTATGTGGGTGATCTCTACTTTAGTATTTTTAAGTCTTATCCCACTTTTTTTTCACAAATGTGCTCTTCTTTGAGCTGGTGGTCTGTCCTCTTCTGCTACAGAAAATGTTGCACTTGACAGTGGCTGTCCTGACTACAAATACTGTAGGACTTGACCCTGAACAGAAGTGTTATTTTTGGTTAAAGTGACATCCTTTACGTCGTGGAGGAGCAGGTTTGTCATTTCGTGAGGACAGAAAGAAAGTGAAAGGTACCAAATTTTGTTAGATCTTGAAGAGGCAGTATTGATGGTGTGTTGGTGGTTCAGCTAGATGATCCCAGTGGTCTTTTCCAACCTGAGTGATTATATGATTAGAAAGGTGTGAATGTGAGAGACCTTCTGCTTTGTGATTGTGCTGAGTAAAATTCAGCTTGAAGACATGCGAGATCACCTAAGAATTCCATGCTAGCACTGGCATCATCTTACTGTTGTTGCTAACTTCAGCATAGTACTTGATACCTGTACTGTCTTCAAAGATCCCAGATGGAGCTCAGAATCCTTTGATGTTTCTGTGGCTGGTGATTTCCTCCAGAGTTGGACTCCACAGGTGGCTGTTGTCCTCATGTGCCCTCTGGAAAGGGACCATCTGCAGAGCCTGCTTAGTGCATGTACGGCGGACGCTCTTGCCTGAAGCTTCCTGGGATTTGGAGCAATTTGCCATGCTTCTGTGGAGAGCTGTTTTTTAATGCATCTTCTGCTACGATTGTTCCACTGCAGTTCTTCCTTGCATAAATGCCTTTGGAAGGTGCTTGGTTTTGGTCTTTGAACTCTTTTCTGAAGCTCTTGCACCTTTTTGCTTGCAACATAAGTGACACAGTACATGCTGTTGTGATCTCTCTGGTGTCAGGGCTTTGAGGAGACATGGCAGTCAAGAAGTTGGACATGTTCATATTCACCAGCAAGACTGAGACACTGGCCAAAAGAAAGACCGAGTCGTGAGGCTGAATATATCAACATTATGACTGAGTTTAATCTGTGTTATTGGGCCTATGCGATCTGTTTTTGTGAATGTCTTCCTACTGAGTGTTTTGTTTCTCTCAGTGATCATGTGATAGTTAAGTCACACTAGAAACCATCCGTTGATTTGCCTTGCTGTTGCTAGACAAGGTGTCTTCCTTGTCAGGACAACAGGAGTTTGCTCTTACGTAGAGAATCAATTAGAAGTTTGTGGAATACATACTATTTCATATGTATGATTTATAAGCAAGTAGAGTGCTCTTGAGAGCCAGGACAGTAATTTAAAGGAATTTTCTTTTCAATTTTAGGTCTGAGAAGAGACCAACTGTCTCACCATGGTTTCAGAAGGAGCTGCACGTTCACCTGTCCAGAAGGTCTTCTGTTGATTCAAATGGTAAGTTTCCCCATTAAGAAATGTTTTCTTGTTCACATTGCTGGCATTAGAATGGGTGTATTCCTAAGAAAAGCCTGTCTTGTTACTTGTTTTGAATGAAGATAGATTTGGGTAAAATACCAAGTTCCATGAGTAAACCTCTCACTTTGATTTCATGGTGCTGGGAAAATAGGTGTCCTTATTTGTCTGCCTTCTTGTTTCTGGGGAAGATCACTGTGTAGTAAATGTCAAAGCCAGTCACATAGGAGTGCCAGGGTATGGATGTAATAGTGGAGAGCGAAATCCTGGCTTTTGGGAGTGAACAGCCACATGAAGGACAGCACATTACCCTAGCTGTTCAGAACAGCTTCTGCCTGCCTGAATCCCAGCATTTGTGTTGTTGATCTGCTTGTCAAATGATAATTGCTTTCTTTGAGACTCACCAGGTTGATTTGTGAAGCTACAGGTCTAGTAGCAAGTGCTTTCCTCCCCAAGAGAAGAGGTGCAGGGAATGAGGGAGCAAGAAAGCTGGTAATGTGAGCCTCCAGCTGGACGTAATGACTTTCCTTCTCCAATAGATGGTGCACGAAGCCACACAAAGCAGCTGAACATTCACAGGCTCTCAGAATTGTAGGGGATGGAAGGGACGTCCAGCGATCATCAGGAGTGTGTGGATTCAGACTTTTACTTAGGACGTATCTTAGAATGAAAGTGAATCTTTGGTCTATTTTGTATATCTCTTTGTTTGGATGAATGTACTTAGGTGTTTTGTTTTATCTTTGCCTGTGTACTTGAGGAAAAAAAAACTGTGTCTGTCTTGGGAGATAGCCTCGTTGTTGCTGAGAGGCTGCACTATTGCCAGAGATTTTGCATCCCCTTTCAGAATCCTTTCTGAGAAAAGGTTCATTACCTGCCTAGGAAAAGAACTGCAGGAATTGAAAATTTTATTTCAACTGTGTCTGATTGTATGAGGCTTTCACGTGTCTTTCCAATGGAAAGTGACTCAAAGCAGTTGTACAAGAGAGTAGTGTGTCAGAATTGGTGTTACACTGGCAATTCCCATGACTAATTTTTAAGTAGGCAAGTTAAAATCTGTCTCTACTGAGAAGATTGTTTATTTGAAGGCTCTCTTTTTGTTTAACAGATAACGTGAGTACATCTGGTGTGGAGACGCATACTGTTGCCTCTGGCCGTTCTGTTCCTAACGTCAGTGAAATTCAAAACCGCATTAAGGAGATTTTGAGCAAGTACAGAAATGGTGTTTGGATGTCGAAGATAGCACAGATTTATGAGGAAACATACAGGGAAGAGCTTGGTACAACAGTGCTCCATCAGCTTGAGCACTGGCCTCATGTGTGCACAGTAAGTATTGAATATCTTTTTTTTTTTTTTTTTTTTGAAGGATGCCCACACCCTTCAGATTTGAGTGCTCATTTGCCAAGTGTTATTTTTAATACGTAGCAGTTAAAAAAAAAAAAAAAATCAATGTCTTCGAAACAACACTTAAAAAAATCGCTATGAGGCACTGGTATCAGGCTGAGCCCCCACTTACAGGTTGTCTCACCACAACTTAAGATTCTTCAGTCACTGTGCTTTTGTCTTTTCCTCTGCACTGATGGTTCCCTTTAAGGTAGAATGCTACTTTGCATCAAGGCTTTGTTTCTTGAAAAGCTTTACTTTAGCATGTCAGTCCTATCAGTAGATGCTTCCAACTTCAACATCAAACCAAGACACGGGGAGGATGTTAATGAGAATCTTGTCTGCTTGAGGTGACTTTTCATTCTATACTGCAAAGTATTTTATATGAAATGCAAAGTAAGGGTTCTGCTGATCCTGAATACTTGCTTTTCAGGAGTAATAGTATTTGCATGCTATTAGGGCATTCTAATACACACAAAATTTGTCACGTCTTATTACAGACATCAGTAACTTATTGTAAACAGCAGTGGTTTGTTTTAATGGTTGATAACACTTCCTGTGTTACCTGTAGAGCAGACTGCTGTGAGTTGCTTAATTCATGCAGCAAATTTTAATCTTATCAAGATAACATTCCAGACAGAACGTTACTGTTCGCCCGGGATCTTCTCTTTTTTGTATGCTTTCCATTTGCTTGTTATCTGCTGAGTTTATCTCTTCTTTTTTTTTTTCTAGCAAACAGATACATTCGTTTTAATGTAAGTAAGCAGTCATTAAGTCTGTGAAAATGCTCTAGTACAGCATGCTCAGTCCAACAGAAGGCTTAACAATGAAGTTGCCTTGGCACAGTCTTATTGTAGGAGACAATAAGTTAATGAACCTGTGGAGTCTGCCTCAGTTGACTTATGTAAAAAGTATACCTGTGGCCCTGGCACAGAGAAGATTGAATTAGGGGCTTAATAGAAGGCTACTGCAAATCTCTTCAAGCAGTGTTAATTGCAGGTTCAAACAAGTCCTCTGCGTAGAGCAGCGTAGATCCTCTGAAAGGACACGGAATGGTGTTGTTAAAGAAGATGCCATTACTAATTTCTGAATTACTGCTGCCTCTTTTGATACTTTACATTGCGAGCTTCTGCCTGCTTCGGAACAGGAAAATCCCTGGTGTATCTCTTAGCGCCCTGTTAAAGAGACAGCACACATACTCTTATTGAATGTATGCTGATCAGTAGTAGCTTAGTTACAAACCGTGAAGCAATGAACTCTGTAGTATGGTTTCAGTGTCACCAAACTGAAGATTTGAGGTTTCTGCCCTGGACAGTGTCATTTCTCAGTAATTCACATCTCTAAATTTTTCTCTACGGGGAAGTAATTTCATTTTGTTTTTCCTTTCAGAGAAACAATCATTTCTGTCTCTAGGTTTCAGTCAGGAACAGTGGAAGAACTTTGCATCAAGTGAGCTGAAGTCTCTAGAAATCACTGTACATTAGAGGCTTTTTAATAGCCTTGCTTTTAGTGTTCTCCTTTCAGTCAGGGGGACCAACAGCCGAAGATTAGATTGTCTGTGTTCTCCATTGGGATTTTACCTACCCTCTTTAGGTCAGTTTACTTGAGCATCTTGCTTGTAGTATCACAGTTTGCACTACTAAACTGAAAAGTACAAAGTATTTATTTACTGTTTATCACTTACAGATAATAGCCAAGCTTTAATGAGCAATTAGGCTGGGGCAAAGCGTCCTCAAGCAGTTTTTGCTGATCAGGCAGACCTCCATCAGGAAGAGAAAGGTCTGTTTCAATAGTTCTGTTAGTAGGATCTTCAGTTTTGCTGAACTGTCTGCTCCCCTGAGTGCAAAACCTTATCTCTGGTGCTGGTCAGATTCCAAAGGCTGACTTGTCAGAGATGCATGATTGTAAATAAATAGATAAAAGAAAGGAAAAATGGACTCATGGGGTTTTGTTTGTTTTGGAGCAGTTTTCATTACAAGTTGTTTATCATTGCAAACAGGAAGTAGAATTGTAGAATGATCTGGGTTGGAAGGGACCTTTAAGATCACCTAGTTCTAATGCCTCTGCTATAGGCAGGGGCACCTCCCACCAAACCAAGTTGCTCACAGCTGCATCCAGCCTGGCTTTGAACATCTCCAGTGTGGGGATAAATGCGTCTTCTCTGGGCAACCTGTTCCAGTGTCTCGCCACTCTCGCAGTAAAGAATCTCTTCCTAGTACTGAGACTGAACTGACCCTCTTCCAGCTTGAATCAATTTCTCCTTGTCCTGTCACTACCTGCCCTTATTAAAAGTCCCTCCCCAGCTTTCCTCTTCAGGTACTGGAAGGCTGCTGTAAGGTCCCTTCTCTTCTCCAGGCTGAAGAAGCCCAGTTCTCTCAGCCTGTCCCTGTAAGGGAGATGCTCCAGTCCTCTGATCATCTTTGTGGCCCTCCTCTGGACCTGCTCCAACAGCTCCATGTCCTTCTCTTGTGTTGGGGACCCCAGAACTGGACACCTCCAGATGGGACGTCACAAGAACAAAGTAGAAGGGCAGAACCACCTTTGTGGACTGCTGGTTGCATCTCTCTTTTTGCAGCTCAAGATATGGTTGGCCTTCTGGGCAGCAAGCGCACCTTTCTGGCTCGTGTTGAATCTCTCATCAACTGACACCCCAAATCCTTATCAGGGCTGCTTTCAAGCCATTCTCTGCCCACCCTGTATCTGTGCTTGAGATTGCCTTGACCCAGATGCAGGACCTTGCTCTTGTGCTTGTTGAACTGCACGAGGATGGCATGGGTCCACCTCTCAAGTCTGTCCAGGTCTCTCTGGATGGCATCCCTTCCCTCCAGCATGTCACTGCATCGCTCAGCTTGGCGTTGTCTGTAAACGTGCTGAAGGTGCATTTGATCCCACTGTTCGTGTTGCCTACAGAGACGTTAAATAGCATCTGTCCCAGCACTGATTCCTGGCAAAAGCTACTCATCACCAGTCTCCACTTGGGCACTGAGCCATTGATTGCAACTCTCTTTTGAGTGCAGCTGTCCAGCCAATTCCTTACCTAGCAAGTGGTCCATCCATCGAATCCATTTTTCTCCAATTTGGTGACCAGCATGTCACGTGGGACAGTGTCACGTGCTTTGCACAAGTCCTGGTAGACGATGTTGGTTTCTCTTCCTTTATCCACTGACGCTGTGACTCCATTGGTAGATGGCATATGTTCCCAGGGAGGATACTTCATTGGTTTTTTGCCTCTTTTTTTTTTTTTTTTTCTTGTCACTATTCTTACTACTTCAGCACTTTGAAGAAGTTGTGACAGTTCACAGAAAGCAAAACTGAAGACTCAGGGAGATGACAGGATCAGCTGGTAAACAGTCCCACAAACCAGAATAGAACTGCTTTTTTTTCCTCAATCTGTTTCTGGTCAGCATCCTCCCCCTTTGTTAACCTGATCCCACTGCATCTGGCAGATGAGTTTTTTCGATACAGTTCAGAATGAATTGTGTCACGTCAGAGAAGATGAGTATTACCATAGTAGCCAGTTGTACTCTTTGAGCAACTTTGCTTGTGTAAGGTTTTCAGTCTTGAAGTATTCTTCACAGCACAGTTCACTTGTGATGCAAAAATCATTCTACACAGAGTGATGGACTTGAGTTAGTAAAAAAAAAAAAATCATGTCTGATTGCTTACATGTTTAATACATGTGTACACACATGACACAGTGTATGCTTAAGAACTGGAAAGTGCTTTGCAGATGAAGGGGACAGATCTATTGGTAATGGCTGGTAATGTGTGTGTATGTCTGAAAGCTGGCACAGTTCACACCAGCCCTGCGAACTGTCTCCTGAAGATGTGTTCTCACATCATGATAGCTAACTTTCTCTTGCTCTGCTTATTGAAGAAACCTGCTCTGGGTGACCCGTAGTTGAGCAGGGGCTGGACTAGGAGACATCCAGATGTCCCAGCCTCAGCTATTCTGGAACTGTGATGAGTTATTTTATCTAAACGCTGTGATGGTTCTGATCAGTATATTTTAGAGCAGTCTTTGAAAACCTGTTACAACAAGGATAACAGAACCAGATTTTCCTGTTTGTCACAAAATTGTTTTTTAACTGGCCTCTGCTGTGCGTTTCATTTCCCTGTCTTGCGGAAAAGTAACAGAATATGGCTGTATGTGCCAGCTGTGAGTGGAGTCTTCAAAAAAAAAAAGTCACTGAAAGACTCATTTCAAGGTGTTTTCTCCATTTCCTTGGTGGAAAGTGTCTTCATGCTCTAGGGAGGCTGCTAGTGTGCCTGGTCTTTCATCCTCAGTGTGCACAGTAAGTAAAACTCAAGTCATTCTGATTCTTTTGATGTGTGTATATACATGTAGTGGTTTAGCTGCACACTTTACAGAGCTTTTGTCCTAGCAACACACAAGTTTTTCTTCATCTCTCTGTATGTGTATATGAAAAAGAACAGGCTTCATTTTTCTTCTCTGTTCTACTTGTTTTACTCAGTTGCAGTGTCAGTATTTCATTTGGGGGCTTTCAAATTTTGTTACATTATTTCACACTCCAGATTTTCATTTTTGGGAACTTCCTTGGGCCTAGTACAAACACATTGTTTCTTTGCAGCATGATTCAAACTTTTGCTCTTGGTAATGTTCTGGCATCTGTTGATGGTCTCTTGTAATCGCTCTAATTGAGAAGCAGCAGCAAGCACAGTGTGCTTGCTAAGCAGGCTTGCTAGCCATATGGGAGGGACCTTGTAGGTGTGTCTATAGACTCTTCTGGATATAACATTGAGATATTGGTCGTAAAGTGGCTGATTGGAATTTGCTCTCATTAACCTTTTTGCTTGTTACTGTGGATGCCAAGCACTGCAGCAGCTTGTTGTTATGAGTGGAGGAATCTGTTGCTGCTTTAATATCATTTTCTGTGCAAGAAATCACTGACTAATGCTGTCCACTTAAACTAAATTGCACTGAATTAAAGTGAAGCATCTTATTGAAATAGGGATATTTTCCTGTCTATAAATACTGTCTCAGTCAGCATCTGTGCTGCCTTCTAAACCGGGAACCTGAGAGCTATTGTTGGAGTTAAGAGGCTTAAAGGTCTCTAGGGATCTTCTCTTTTTGGTCTGCTGCCAAGTCTTTAGCCTGTAAAGCTTAATAGTCCTTCAGGTATCATTCTGCCTCTGTGGAACACCAGCTAAGCAGAGCTAGCCGGGAGACACAATGCGTAAAGGTAGCTTTGTGCTTCCAATTTCATTCGGGATGATCTGCAGCACGTTGCAACACATCTCTCTTGTACAGACTGTTGTTTTGGTGTGCGGAGGCTGCAGGCAGGGCTGCCCTCTATAAGCAGAGCCCAGCACTGCCCTGTGTCAGGGCTGAGCAGCTCCAGAAGGGACCCGCTGCTGCCAGAGCGGGGCGGTGAGAAGTGCTGGCTGCGCTCTGGATGAGGAAAGGGGAAACTGCGGTGCAGCGGCAGCTGGGGGAGGGGGTGACCATGCTGGAGTGGTGCTTGGGGAGCTGCAGCCTCTGGGAAGCCCGTGTGGGATCAGCTGGGGAAGGATGTGGAGCAGGGACAGCGGGTGACCATAGAGGAGCAGGAGAGACAAAGCACTGTGGGCTAAGTCTCCCTGTGCTGAGTCTGTTTTTTCCACAATGGCGATTGGTGAGAAGTCTCCCTATGCTTATCTTTACTCTTGATCCCTTTTCCGTCATGTTCTCTCCCACTTCCCCTTTGAATAAGAAGAGTGAGAATGGTGTAGAGGAGTTTAGCTGCCCGCCGTCGTGAAAACACGCCTCAAAGAGGTGATGAGAAAAGCTTTTCGTCAAACTAAGGAAGAGAAAGCAAAGGGGAGAGAAAACAGAGCTAGACTTTCCTTGGTGAGGCGCAGTGACAGGACAAGGAGCAGAAATGCTGCAGCTCAGGACATTCACAAGAGTTTGGAAGAACCCTTTTTTCGGAAATGTAAGCCTAATGAAATTCTGCGCTCCCTACCCTCCAAGAGCTTCTCAGCTAAAATGCAGGAGGCTCCGGGTGACCGAAGCTACTGGCCCTGCTTTGAGCTAGCAGTTGTATTGTATGGCCACCAGGGGTCCCTTTTGCACTAAAGTTGCCTTAGTCGCTGCCGGTCTCCTGCATTTTGCGAGCCGTACTTTGCACTGCGCCCACTGCTACTTCTCAGCAGTGATATTGCTTGTCTGTGTAGCTGTGCTCTGTTCTGGAGTAACTCTTCGTGGAGGAAAAAACTTGATTTGTGCATGGATAAAATGCTATGCTTGTTGAGGGGATTTTGTAATTGCTGAGGGAGTTTAAAGTGATTTGAAAATACTGATGCACTGCCTGCAGCCCTTTCTAGCCTAATTTCATTGGGTTGTTCTTTTGTTGTTTTTTTTTTTTTTTTTTTTTTTTTAAAAAAAAAGGACTTTTGGAGTCTCCCCTTAATACAAGATTCCACTTAGATCTTGCTCTGTTGCATCTTCAGGCCTTAATCTGTCTTGATTCATATGGGGGTGAGTGTCTTTACCATAGCTAGATCAAAGGCTAGACCTAAGATTTTATTTTTAAATAGTCTGTACTTATAATCTGAACTTTCTTTTCCTTTGATGTTTGTTGGTCAGATAACTAGAACTTTCTAGACTATGGTATTCTATCCGTTTTATTTTTTTCCTCACTATAAAACCAACGGTTTTAATAGTAATTTAAGAAGTCAAATAAGCATCTCCTGGAGTTTACCCTCTAACTTAAACTGGGAATAGCAATTTAACTTGTAGCAACATGTTGTAGGCATGGAAGCCTTTGATTGTCTTGTTCAGTTTTTGAGATACATCTTTGATTCTGGGACCTTTTCTCTCTCCATCTCTCTCTCCCTCCCTCTCAGAAGATTCCACTTTGGCTTAAAATGCAGTGATGTAAATTTTTTCACTTCCATAGATTTTAAATTAAAAAAAAAAAAAAAAAAAAAATCAGTTTTAAATCCAGAGCAGAGGACAGGCTCCTCAGTATTACTGTGTTCTAGAATAAACAAATTAAGTTTAAGATCTCTTGCAGAGCCGATGATCTCATGAAGTTTAGCATGGAGCCAAAAGAAAAGGAAATGCTTAGTTACACTAAAGTTACTTTGGTTAAAGTATTTAGAGAAGGCGAAGAGAAAATATGTTGTCAGCTTTCCAAAGCATAAAGGGGTTATATGGAGAAAATGAAATCAAATGCAGAATGAAATGTCAAAAAATCAACCAGCACAGATTGCTGTGAGGAAAGTTCTGTTTGTCTGTGGTGAGAAATTCTTCAGCGTGTGAAGAGTTGATGGTCTCTATCTTTGGAAACCTTCTGAATTTCATTGATCAAGGACAGGAGCAATTTGATTTGCGTTTGGTGTCACCCCAGCTTTTGTAGATCTCCAAAATTCTGTGCAGTTTTCTCGTGTTGTTAGGGAATGATGAAATGTGTAGTTGGTTTCACTTCTTTTGTCCTTTCTGTTATGTATCTGTACGTGTTTTGTTTTCTGCTTTTATCAAGGTAAATAGCAGAGATGCGTAAGGACTTGATGCAAGTTCCACAGGTTTGAAGTACTTGATATAATTTTTGTACACTCTTACCTTATAACAGATACATACTTTTCAGTATATGGATATCTGGAGGACACTACCTTTTACCTCCATCCTGTTAAGAGTAATTTTGCGTGTCTCCTTGGCTTAGTGAGCCTTCTTGAAAAGATTCAGGCCCAAAAGTTTGTGGATTCAGCACGGATTCCTGAAGCTGAGGATTCATGGATATGTTCATTTGCCTTCTTATGTTGTCTTCTTGCTGAGGTTCTTGCTGGAAGTATTACTGCTCTGGTTTTCACTGATAAAGAAGGGTAGAGATGTGCTGCCTTGAGTGCACAAGACTGCTAAAACATTCACAGTGTCATGCTTAATTTTTTTTTTGTGAGTAAAATCTTCTGCCACTTTTGGATATGATTTGTTCTTGTGTATAGAAGACCTGTCTCTAAGATCTGTGTAACAGCTTGCTTTTGCACTAGTCTGGAAGATGCAGTGCACAGAAAGTATATGAAGTGCTCTTGTACAGTTATGGTTTAACACATCAGGCAGCTGAGCACAGCAGAGCCATTTGCTCACTCCTTCCTGTACGGAGGTAAAGGGAGCAGAACTGAGGGGGTGGGGAGGGGTGGGAGGAAGAATACTAAGAATGCTATTCTTGGGTTTAGATAAGGTGCATGGTTCTTTTCACAGTAATCATCATCTTTGTAATTTTTTCCGGTGTATTGGAGCTGAATTCTTGTCTCTGTTGATAAAGAGAGACAAACACAGTTCTTGTTGTGTAAGCTAAAGCTTCTCAGTCGCTCTGTTATGCTCACAGTTGTGTGTTTCCAAGACAAAACAGCAAAAAGTTATTTTTGCGAGGCTTATGAAGTTCTGTTGGTGTTGATACCACAATAAAGGCAAATATTAGGCCTGAAGAGTAGCAGATAATCTAGCTGCTCAACTTGTTTATTGTAGGAGTTCCTTTTGTTTCAGGACCAACATGAAAACAACTGATAGCTTATCGCCTCACTTTTACATTCTAAGTTAGGTTGTCTTGGTTGAAGCTGTGTAGCTATTGTGAGTTTGTTTCTGCAGTTTTCAAATGGTGTTTTCAAGGTTGTGGCTTGGACTGTGTGAGATACTCATTACTGAAACAGAGGGGAGACGTGGACTTGTGAAACATCTGGATCCGAAGGGAGGTTGAGGGCATGGTGCAAAGTGGCTTAGTCAAATTTAATATGAAACTTATTGCAATCCAGAAATTTTCTCCTTAATTTCGTAACTCATTAAACAAAATGCTTTTCCCTGAATGCAATAGAAGACTGCTTTTACGGTGCTACAGGACAGTATCTGAGATACACAATCAAATCTTCTTTCCCTTAGTGGACTGAAATGGAAATTTTGGTTGTAATATGCTTATCTGTGTGGAAGAGATCAGGAAGGGAGGTTAATGTGCAAAACACTTAAGTTTGTGGAGTGTGCCATCATCATCTGCTCCTCCTTGGGGAAAAAAGGAAATCTATGCACAGTCAGGACTTTTTTCCACCTAAGTAGATCTCGTATTTCTTCTCTACTATAGCGATGTACACTTGATATTCCCCCCAAACTGGAGAAGGAAGCATTGCAAGAAATTATTTGACTGTACTATTTGCCTTAAGCGTAGCTCCTTGCAGATGCTCACTTCCAAGTCTGTATAAAATGCACGTCATATAAATGTAATTGTCAAAATGCTCTAGGCTTAAAGATGCAGCTCATCATTAACTCTTCTTTTTGTTTCCCAAGGTGGAGAAAGTATGCACAGGTGATCAGACATACGGAATTCTTTATCCTACTAAAAGAATACCACCAGCAGTGAAAAGCAATACAGAGCAAGACAAGGCACCTCAGAATGTTACGGCTTCAAAAGTAGGCCCACTGTTGAAGACAAGCGTGGAGGCTGAGTCTGCTTCATGTAGTAGTGACTTCAAGCAAGATGTGGTTAATATCTTGGTGAAATATCCCAGTGGTCTCTGGGCTGATGCACTTCCCAAATTGTACCAAGACACTTACCAACGAAAATTTCCAGAAGGCATTCTAAATAATCTGCAGTTGCTCTCAGATATATGTGTAGTGGACTTTGTATCTAATGCCCCTCAAAAGGCCATCCTCTATGTGAAAACCCAAAGCTGCACTGATGAGAATCTGAATGTTGCTGAGAAAGTCCAGATCCCTGATGGTGTGAAGGCCGCAGCTGAACAACAGCATGAGGAGTCCAAGGACCAATATCCAGAAAGTGTATCATCTGTTCCTCCTTTGATTATACCATCAGAAGGACCTGTGTCCATCTTGGTGATAGAAGCAAACAACACTAATGAACTTATCATTAGGCAAGTTTGGTTTTTTTTTGTCCATATAGCGCACAGGTCTGCAGGACTTTGTTATTTATGCATGCTAACAATTAAACCTAAACTATTTTTTGTGTTGTATTTAAACGGTTTTTTTTTAATGCTGGTGAGCTGATGGATTTTGTCATTGGCTTGACTGAGAGTCAAAGCAGGTAGGACTTGCTATTGGAGGGCTTTTTTGAAATAATCTGACTGTGACATGTGGCAGCGTTCAGATATTACTCTAACAACTATCAAAGCATTTTTTTTACACTTATAACTAACTTGCTTCTAACTAGTTATGAGTTGGGTTTGTTCAGATTATACTGCAGTTTTATCTTTTGGGGATGGAGGAGCTTCCATCAAACTATTCTGGTTCCTGATTTGGTGGTTACTAGCATAGCCTCAGAGCATGGTGTAAGAAGTGGATTGTAGTTTCTGTGTCAGTATTTAAGGAAATGCTATGGTAAGCTTTCCTTACTTCGCTATTGGGATAACAAACTTTGTTTATATCTTCCTAGAACTTAAAAGATCAACTTTTTCTGGGGGGTTTATTAATTCTGAAACTTATTTCAAATTCAGCTTCATATTAAACAGGTTTATCTGTCACTTCAGAACTTGAATTGCATAGCTGCCAAGTAATACAGTGCATTGGTAGCTCTGTCTTTTGCCATTAGTTTCTACAGTTTTGTCTTTCACGAGGTGGATCCTAGCCAGGACCTTTGAGCACAGCTGAGCTAAGTAGGAGCACTTGTGATTTACTTACAGATCCTCTTGTTAATCATATGCCATCCATTTCCTCATTTCTGGCTGTAAATAGCACACTAGCCTTAAGGCTGAAATTTAGTCCTCCTTCTTCTCTAGCTGTCATTACTTTGTTGGCATGCTCAGCACTGAACTTTATTCATGTCAGTGTCGTTCTCTGAGGTAATAGTCATCAAGGCTGATGGTTCTGTGGAAATCCCCACACTTGAGACTTAAGTTCTTGTTGGAGAATGTTGGCCCCTTTGTTTCAGCTGCTGGCCTAGTTCCTGTAGTGCACTTCCTCTCTGTTTTTTGTGAGCAGATGAGTGTTCTCCAGATTGTATTATTTCTCTGGTTTTGGGGGTCTTCCCCGTGACCTTTTTCAAAGGTTCTGCTTCAGAACACTGTCTTGAAATAAGAAACCTTGCAGCCTTCCAGTGCTCTCCGTTTTTTTTGTCCCAGGTGAGGGAAAGGGACTCGGTTCAGGCTGGGAGGCATTAGTTCTGTCTGTCTCAGGAATGAGAAATGTAATAAATCTCTGGTTGCAGCTGCACCCTGGCTCTGGACAGCTGCCTCAATCCTGTCATTAAATGAGCGTGGCTGTAGGGGATAAAATGGAGTACTCTGCGTCCGTGGGCTGAGCTGTGACACTGATGAGCTGGTCTGCTTGCATTGAACTTCCTCTGAGGCAGCAATTCCTGAATTTTGTACCAGAGTTTTTGTACAGTATTAAATATTAAAATTTCTGGACTTGTCACCTTTACGTGGGCATTAGCTGCTGGTGATGAGCGTCGTCCTCAGTGCAGGACAGAGTGCTGGGAGATCTGCGTACTTTGTGCGCCAGGTCACAAGTAGACTTTAAGGGGGAAAAAATTTTTTGCCATGCCAAGAAAAAAATCAATACGTTTCTCTCATGTTTTTGAATGGAAAATGTCACGGTTTGCTTCACTGTGGAAACATAACGCCCCCAGTTCCTTTCACAGTGAAGGACCAGGCTTTCCTTGGCATGTTACTAGTCCCAGTTCAGACTAAGAGTGATGCTGAATGCAGACTTGTCTGGCAAGCTGTGTGTAACATTTTTTTGGAGGTTTTTTCCCAATATTCTTTCCTATAAATCATGAAAAATATTTTTTTCAGTTGTCTTTAGCAGCCAAAATCTTTGTCAGTAGGCTGCTTAGCTGCTACTGGAAAGTAGCAGGGCAGGAGGTTCTGCACGTTATTAAACTTTCTGCTGTAATGCTTCTCCTGTAGCTACATGTCCTGCTGAAACCAATGTCAGGAAGTAAACTTTTGAGTATTGTATACCTGCTCGTGTTGCCTGTCAAATATAGGAATAAGTTTTCCTTCTGGCTGCTGCATCTGATCTGTTTCTGGTGTGTTCAGAATGTTATTAAGGATTCATGTGGCAGACTGCTTCAGTGTGAACTGGAGATCAGCTGCCTGATCTCGGAATTGTTCTGATGGCTGAGAGTAAACAGCATGGGGCTTGGCAGGGATCTGTAAAGCTTTATTTTAGATGCCTTGTGCTCACGGTCTACAGTGAAAACATGCTGAAGGTAGTATTTGCTAGTGACAGAGTAACTCAGGTGCTCCTACAGTTCTTTTGTGCTTCATCCCGCATAACCTGCTCTTACTGTCAAATTCTTCTGTGTGGCTGTAATAATCAAGTAAGATTTGTTTCTAAAGATGCGTGTTAGATTCTGTGTCACTGGGCAGCGTTTAGCACTGAACAATAGCTCTATTTTGTCAGCCAGTATTTTCCTCTTGCCCTGTGTTTGGATACAGATGCACATAGAATATGTTTGGATATATCCATGATTTATTAATCTATTAATTTAGAGGATCTTGGGTTTTTATTCAGCTTTTTGACATTTCATGCTAACTCTCGTTTGTTATTTTTGTTTGTTTGTTTGGTGCTTTTATACTGAAATGATTGTAGATATGTGGGCAAAGATTATTCTGGCGCTCAGGAACAAATGGAAGATAAAATGAAAGCATACTATAGTAAGAATTCCAGTGCATCACAGATTACTTGTCCAAGCGTTGGGCAACTTGTAGCTGTGCACACTGAAGAAGCCTGGCTCCGTGCTCAGATAGTTTCTGTGGAGGACAAAAGATTAAAGGCAAGTGATTCTTTGTTTTGACATTTGTAGTAAGGCTTGAAACAATTGTTTCTCCCATGTGCAGTCAGTTTTCAGGCATTCTGTGTTACTTCATTCTTTCCTTTTCCAACCTGAAGTGCTTCTGTTTTCGATTAAATGAAAAACTGAGGACATTTTAAAAGTTTCTTTTAAGTTGTGTGATTGCCAAAATTAAATGGCCATCTACAAGTTAAAATTACCACCTTTGTTCATGCAGTTTGAGGTCGTGTGCTGAGTCCTTCCAGCACTGCTCCTGTGGAGAGATTCTGTCGGAGATGATAGCTTTACAGAAACTTTGGGAAGCTTTTCTGTAAGACACTGAACGTCTAAATAAGGAAATGAACATGAGATTCGTGGTGTTACACAGCAGTAACACAGTGAAAACTGATGTGCCTGTTCACTGGATGCCCAGAACACAGTAGCTTAATACATTTTCCATAAACTCAATAGCATATATTTAAAAGCATATTATTTATTTCTTTTTCCACTGTCAGGTGTATTATGTTGACCATGGCTTCAGTGAGATTATTGAAAGCAACAGGACGTACAAACTTCACAAACAGTTCTGCTCACTTCCATTTCAAGTTGCAAAGTGTAAACTGGCAGGTAAGAGAAAACCAGTGTTGATTCTACAGACTTACGGATTGAAATGCCTGGGAGTTGTGATGCTAATGTGTAGTTACTCAGAGTACTAGAACCCATCCAAAATAGCTAAAAAATAGTCTGTAAATAGCTATAAATAACAATCCAAGCAGATACAGACAAGAAAGGTTCTTGTCTGTAATCCAAGCAGAATCCAATCCAAGCAGAAAGACAAGAAAGGTTCTATAAAGAAACCTTTTTGTCAGAAGACCCCAGTGTCTCTCTAATAAAGCTTAGTTGTTTCTGCACTTATCTTGGATGAATTACCTTCAGGATCTGCAAGTCTAAAGAGAACACCCACTGTTGTATGAAATAGTGTATAAGCTTAACTGCTCCTACCACAAATGCAAATTAACATGATCTGTGATCTCATTCACTTATTTTAAAGTGATCCTTCTCCACTCAGCGCTGGCATATTTCCTTGACCCTGCTGGAAGTTACTTAACTGCCTAAGACTAGTGGGCATTTCTAACTTTTTAAGAATGCTTTATTTTGTTTTCAATATATGAAATTGACAAGAATGACCCTTAGTGTATTTTTTTACTCGGATGCATTTCTTCATTTTGTCTACACATTTGCCTTGATTCTTTGATTGTCTCTGAAGAGGATCTTCTTTTCCCCCTTGAAGACAGGTTTCTGCCCTAAGGGAGGCAGGCAGTAGAATGCAAGTAGAAGTCCAGTGGGACATTCCAACTGCCTCCTGATTCTTAGAAGGACTCCTCTTTCAAACAGTCCTCATTATTATATTTCCCTTCAATAAAATGATTCAAAAAATTGTGCTCTGCCTTACAGGGCTGGAAGTATTTTGTGATGATCCTCTCCTAGTAAAGGCTGTAGAATTGCAGACATACTGCAAAATATTTGCTGTGGAAATACTGGAAAGGAGTGATATTCCTCTTTTTGTTCTGTATGACACTTCTGGAGAAGATGATATCAACATCAATGCAACTTGTCTGAAGGCTTTGTATGACAAGTCTTTTGAACTGAACCTGCAGGTACTGTCTGCCTGCTTCCTATTTAATTCATTGAAAATCACTGACCACAAAGATTTTTAACGGGCAAAAAAAACCAGCACTCACAAATTCACAAACTGTGTATGTTTTGTTTTTTTCTTTTTACTTACTAAAATCTTAGGTAGATACACTATATACGAATGTCAGAGTAACCAGTATTCTCTCAGATGGAAACCTGTATTGTCAGCTGCCATCTGAAGGCTTGTCTAAGCTTTCTGAAGTCTTGCAGAAGATAGAAGACTATTTACTTCACAAGGTAGGTGTGCAGTGGAGGAGATATGTCGCATCATGTGGTCTTTTTCTGGTGTATCAGTCCTTTTCTTCTATAAAAGCTCAAGTATCTGAGGCATCTGTGTTGTCTGTTTAAAAAAGCTAAAAATTCTGTGCCATCTTCTGGGATGCAGATGTGAGAGTGTCTGTTGATGCTCTTGGAAGTTCTCTCCCTGTGGCTTCGGTAACTACTACTATATTTCTTTGAGTAGTTACAGCAGTAACAGAAGTGACCCATAATGAGAAGCTTCCTATAGAAACTGCTTTGGTTTGATTAGGGGGAAAAAAAAATTCTGTGGAGGATCTGCCGTACTTTTTTTCCTCAAGTTTTACCTACATGCTGGTGTTCAGGTGTATAAACAGCTCACAGCACGCTTTGAAGTGACAGTGGAAGGATTGTCTAAAACAGAACCAAGGTCTGTGCTTTTCAGCTTGACTTTGGTCTCGTGTGCTGCATGTCTGTACACTTAGCTTTTAAATGTGGATCCTTTCAAACAGAACTGATGTATAGGAGGTGTCTTTGAAATAATGAAGTTGCTTTAAAGCAGACATATGACAGAGAAGTCTGATATCCTACCTGCCCTTAGCAGACATGCAGCAAACCTTACTAGATCTGAGGGTTTATGCAAAGTGAAGAAATCTGAAGAGAGTCTAATTTTTTGATATCTAGCTGAAATCATAAAATGCAGATCCTTGAAAAGTCAGGCACGGTTAGAACCACTTCTTGTAAATCCACCTTTTCAAAATGTTTTTAGGTATGTTCCTGTTGTGGTGCATGCTCCATTTGGAAACACCTTAATATGTTTCAGTTACCAAGAGTCAGTTTAAAGCAAACTGAACAATGCAGGAAGCAATATAAAGTGTACACTGACAGTTTTAGCAACATAAAGGCAGGCAACTAGTCAGATTTTCTAGACAGAGTGTACAGAGCCTTTCATTGCTGTAAAGGACAGAAGCCATTTTGACTCCACAACTTGTCTTGAGAACTTAATGACACTGAGATGTGTGTGATTGTCCAATGGGAGTTCTCTTCTTGCTTTTTATAAGGTAGCATTTGACTTGTTGTCTTACTTAGGGTCATCACAACAAGTATCAGCCCCATGAGGCTTTGAGTAAATAGTAAATCTGTTTCTTTAAACATCTTGGCATTTTATATATATATAAAGTTAGGAACTTCATTTAGCTATTACAGTTCCACAGCTTTTCAGAACATTAAGGTAATGGTTGCTGGTTTTTATATTCTTTGCTTCCAAACACATTTTTGCTGGCAATTCATAGAATCATAATGGTTGGAAAAGACCACTAAGATCACCAAGTCCTGCCATCAGCCATTCCCACCATGCCTGCTAAGCCGTGTCCATGAGTGCCACTTCTCCATGTTTCTTGAGCATCTCCAGGGGTAGTAATTCTTCTGGGTTGTAGAACTTCCCTGGGCTGTATACAGAATTAAAGCTTTACTGACGTGATAGGAAATACTTCTGAGGCTAGAAAAAAGCTTTACAATTTGAGATTAAGTGGTTGCTTTCCATAACTGTTTGTTCTGTGAGTGGCTTTTGGAGCAGCTAGTTAAGTGCTAGTGATAGTTCTGTGCATTTTAACTTTTGGTTTTGAATTTGCAGGAGGCATCTGAGTTTAATGTGTCACAACCTTTCTGTGGGAAAATCTGCTTGTTTCATTGCAAAGGAAAATGGACACGAGTAGAGGTAAGAGGTATTCAAAGAAAGGCAGAAGTTTTCCTACACAGGAAAGACTTTTTGCTGTTCCCCTAAATCTGTCTTCTTACTTTCCTTGAATCTGCTCACAGTATTTCATCTTCCTATCTTATTTCAGATAACAATAATTCAAAGTAGACGGGCGCTTGGAGTTCGCTTCATGGATACTGGAACAGTTGCTTACGTAAAAGTATCAGACCTTAGAGAAATCCCATCACAGTTCCTGAGAGAAGTAATCAAAATCCCTCCCCAGGTATAAAGATGTGTTAAAGCTAACCTGCCCTAGATTTCTTGACCGTGTCTTAGTGCTGCTTCTTACAGGCTTATGTAAGGAATTTTCTTTGTTACTAGTGCTCAGCATTGGAGTGTGTTTCATTGTGCATCTTCTCCCCGAAATAGGTCATGATGTAGTCCTGCGTACTGGCAGGATGCTCTGTAAATTTGTGTGAGTTATGATACTGGTTTTGCATGTTTCTGTGTGTCACACCTGAGGTCTGCTCGCAAAGTAACACATCCTGTTTCATTACCTTGGCCCGTGTTGTCAGAGGTGAATGTCGGTGGTACAGCAGTTGAGGTTGAACCTCCTCACTGATATCCCAGTCCATGTTGTTGCCACGTGACAGATGGCAGCAAAGGGGCAGCCCTGACAGAATGGTGCCTGGCGTGGAAGTGTGGACAGTGCAAAGATGGGAAACTGAATTCCTCCACGCGGGGGTAAAGGAGTGGAACCCATTAACATTCATCAGCACTTGGTGAATGTTTAAGGAGACCAAACAGTGAACATGAGCACAGAGATGCAATGGTGGTGTGTCACCTCTGCAGGCTGTTAGGAGTGCAGCACGAGGGCTCTTGTCCATGACTGATGGTGACCATGTTGAAAAACAGTGTTTTGTAGCTGAGAGTTTACTCTGTAAAATGGTGATATTGTGCTCTTCGTGTCTGTTGCAGTTTCCAAGGAAATAAATGGGAGGCATTACTTTTGGAGCAACCTACGTATTGCTGAATCTATGGGTATTAAGTAGTGCTCTGTAAATAGAAATGCATGAACTACTTTCCCTGTTGTTGTATACTTAATTCTCTTCTCAGGCTGTAAAATGCTGCTTAGCAGATCTGCCTCCTGACGCTGGCATGTGGACTCCTGAGGCTGTGCTGTGGCTGAGAGACAATGTAATGGATTATCCTGAATTCAGCATGCAGGTAAATAGTCGAAATGCCTGTGTGGCCTGAAATCCAGAGGGAGATGAAACTTAAACGTTCATCAGAATTTATCCGTTGTGACGTCTAATAGTTTCTAGCCAGCTCTTGGTTACGTTTGCTGTGTGAAGTCCTGTTCCTGTCACAGTCAGAATAAGAATAGCTGGCTCGTTAGAAGTCTTTTTCCTCCCAAGAATGTAGCAGCTGATGGCTTTTCTAGTTTTCCTGTGCCAGTCCAGTGATATGCAGTTAGTGATCTTATCAACTGATGATAAACACAGTTTTTGTTTCGTGGTAAGAAAATACATATGTGTTCTGTCAATCTTAAATCCTTTCTATGCCTCTTACGAGAGGATGATGTTTTTGTATTGGCCCTGGAAAGCACCTTTGCTTTGTCTGTTTGTTTTTGTAATCCAGTGTGATTTCATTATCGTATACTATTTTGTTTATGGGCTTGTGTTATACTTGAGATGGTATTTTTCCATTGGCAGCGTTCAGTTAGCTAAGAACATCCTTCTGAAGGAAATATTTTTCCTATCTAGAAACTAAACAGAGCTGATTTCCTCCTAAAAATCTGAGTCCATACATTGTTGCAACAGTTTGAGAACGTGTTTTGTAGCTTCCCTGTCCATTTTTGCTTCCTTTAACACAAGGACTCACGATTGAAACGTAACTCACATAGTCTGGGACTGGTGAGTGTTGCAGCTGGCTCCTCTAAATATCCTCTTCAAAGATGGTTTGAGTGTGGTAATATTTTTTTGCTTGTTTCAATAGTGTAAAAGAGGTGTGTGCTTAAATTTTGGAAAGCTTTTGTTCCTGTCTCCCGTTTGCTGCCTGTAAGTAGCAGTAACTGGCTCTGGTTAGTAGAGAACGCTAGAAAAATCGTCAGAAGAACCTGTAAAGAAATGTTACAGGCTTTCTCAAGTTCCAATTTCAGTGGTTATTGTCAGTGATGCTAGCTGCTGTCGGTAATGTCTGTTGCTAAGTATTTTTATGCTAGTGCTTGAAAACTATACACGATCCAAACGTGGAAGCTTCTTCTGTCTTCATTTCATTCCGTACTTAATTTACTAGGTTTCATCTAGCAGAGGGACAGGAAGGGGTTTCTGAAGGACTGAGTGTTACTAGCATTACTTGGTTGTTTGGGCTCTATGGGCAGTGGCTAATGTTTTCCAGAAAACTGCAGTCGTGTGCTTTTGTGTCAAACAGCACTGAGATTGAACCTCTCGGGCAGAGCAAAACCCAACTCCAGTTTTGTCTGCTTTACATTAGCAGGATAACAGCTTTTAGCAGCTGTGGGTGGCTTAATATCCATAAATTTCATCAGTGCATTTGAGAGAACCCTGAAAATACTCCTGTGCATGTAGAAAGCGATGAACCGTTTCTTTTCTGTGTGAAGATGTTGTCTTCCGATGTGAATTCAGTGGTTGTGAATTGCAAGTTAAACTGTGCCTTCTTTTTAAAGGTGGTTAAGCAGGATGGTTCAAAGGGAATCGCACACATCTACTTGTTTGCTCCGGAGGATTTCCCGAAGATGGATCGTAGCATCAATCGTCGGATTATAAACGCAGACTTGTGGAAGCATCAGAAAGATGTTTTCCTGAGCGTCACCCCCACGGGGGCTGGCTCCACCAAAGTGACAGGTGACGCAGCTCTGCAGTTAAATCAGGGGAGGCTGGAGAGGAGGGATTCTCTGGAGCCTGCAGCGGAGCCCAGAGGTGCAGAGTCTGCCACTGAGATGCCACCGCCTCTACCCTTGTCAGAGGTGGGAGGGTTCATGGATGTCTATGTGTCAGTAGCCTGCCACCCAGGTCACTTCATTGTCCAGCCTTGGAAAGAGATACACAATCTGGAGGTCCTGATGGAGGAAATGATCCTGTACTACAGCATGGCAGAGGAGAGACCGGTGAACATTGGAACAAACAAGTTATATGCAGCCAAAATTGAAAATCGGTAAGCGCTTCGATTAAAAGCAAAGTCTGTGAAGGGAGGCTTTTATCTGTGCCTTAAATGTTGGTAAGTCAACATGCCTGGCTGTTTTGGAGTTAATGGCGGGATTACGAATTCCTCTTTAACTCTTGGCCTGAATGCTGTTCCTCTGGGAAATGCCTCATGTCCTGCGCTGTTAATGAGGTGGCAGATGTCTGATGGTAGCTGAGAGATTAGGGCAGTAAATGAGATTGCTTCGTGTTTCCAGACAGTGTTTGGAAGGACTTTGTATTCAGATAATACCAGATCTGGGAAGCTTGAGATGTGTTAACATCCTGTGGTTACCTGTTAGTTTTTGGCACCTTGACAGCGTGTCAGTACAAACTGTGTTTATTCTTTTCCTCTTTTTTAGGTGGTACAGAGTGATAGTAAAAGGGATTCTTAGAAAAGGCTTTTTGTCAGTGTATGTGCTGGACTATGGTAAACATGAGGTTATCAGCATAGATAAAGTACAGCCACTCCTGGATAAATTCAGGAAGCTTCCTTTCCAGGCTATAAAAGCTCAGCTTGCAGGTATGTATTCAGCATCTTCTTTTTTGGGGGGGGGGGGGATGAGCTGGGGGATGGAAGTGTGGTTATGTCTTACATCAGTGGGGGTACCAGGTATGTAGAACTGTAAAAGGGATAAAGCTGAATGCTAGAGGCATTATTTTTTGTTAAAGTAAGCATATGCATGCTTGCAAAAACCTGCTCAAACAAGCTTGTCTTTACCATCAACTTGGCATTAACAAAAGCCTCTGTTTTTCTTCTTTACATAAGTAAAGAAGATGGTTCAATTTTACTACTCATTTAATTCAGTGCTCTTAATTAGCATGCATAAAATCAAGCATGTTTAAACCTTCACAGCAGCTACTTTTCAGTGTCACAAATGGTTGTCATTTGATATTTATGGTGGCTCTTAGGCAGAGTACACAGGGAAATAAAGGCCAAGTGCTGTGGGGGTCTTTAAACACCACAGGTCATGAAGCGTGAAAGTTGTGCTGTATCTGTTGGGGAAAAACTCATGTTCAGTTTATTCTGGTCTGCAAAAGTGAGGGAATAGATGCAGAGTTTCTGGATAAGATTTCTTTCACATCTTGGCCATATTTACTGTTTCCCAGTGCATATCTGGAAGCAGAAGTTGCCTGAAATTGATGTTCATCCATCAAACTTACAGTAATGTAATTGATAGAATTGGGCATAGAGAAAGTACAAATAAAATTAAAAAAAAATTAAAACTTGGTCACTCTCTTCCTTATTTCTCCAATTTTATTTCATTTTTGTGTTCAGACATCTCTCTTCTTACTTGATGATTTCCATGTTTGCTCACTACGATTTAAACAAAGCTTGGATTACAGAATCTGCTTGCTGAAAATCATAGAATCTCAGAATGTTTTGGGTTGGAAAGGAAGTTCAAGATCAAGATGACCTATTTCCAGCCCCCTGCTATGGGCTGGAACACCTCCCATACACCAGGTTGCTCCAAGAACCTGGCAGGGTTGCTCACAGGGTTGCAAACTGACAGGGCAGCACGAAGTTCGTGCTCTGCTGCTGCCTTCTGTGGATCCGCAGTGCGACCTTGCTTTGAACTAGCCAAGAGGTTGGACGTGTTCCCACTAGGCTGGGGTTGTAGGAGGTCAGTGTGGCAGTGAAGCTAACTTCTAGCTGTGTCTTTGTGCTGGGGTTGTACAGGTTCCTGCCAAGAGAGCCTCTAAGTCATGGGATGTTCTTGCCTCACAGCATCCCAGGCAGCTAGCTGAGCTGCCCTATTCTTTTCTTTTTTTCCATTTTTACTGTAACTTGTAAGGAGTTCATGTGCTTGTGATGTTCTGTCCTGTTAGCTGCTGATAAAGCAAAAGCAGTGTGTTGTCACTTTGCTGTTTTGTTTCTCATAGCCATAACTTGCTGCTTGGGAATTCATGCAGAGAGTTTGCAGCCCGTTGTGTCTAGATGCTGTGCAGCAGCAGTGATGTGAGGAGGCTGAATTCCTGCTCTGCAGGAGTCGCCTCTTGGTGAATCACAACTATATGCAAAAATCTGCTTGGATTACAGTTCCCCCTAAGCAGAGCAGCCTTTGTGAGATGCAGATTTCCCTCCTTAAAAAAAAAAATATAGCAGGAATTGTGAGGCATTTAGCTTGCATTTCCCTTCAGTTCTGTCTGTAGGACTAGTTTGGGATTTGAAGGTTTGTTAGAAGATGTTGCTGCTTTAAGATGGAGAAAGTCTAAGTGAAGGCTGTTGCTTCAGCAGACTCAGTCAGAATACCAATTAGTGCTTTCTTTTGTTAGGATCTTTAGTTTCCTTTTTGTCTAGGTAACAAGCCGTGATCATCTGTGGCAGCTGCTGTTCTTGGAATGCTCAGCGAGTTAGTGCATTTGCCTTTCACTTCTGCAAAGCTGTCCGCAGCTTTCGGCTCTGAGGAGAGAAAATGTTAGTCTCTAATAATTGCGTGGGAGATGAGTAAGCTTGTGCTTGTGCTTTAGATTGAAGCTGCCTTCACGACTTGCATATCAATTTCCTCAAGTCTTTAAGCCCCACCATCTCTTCATAAACTTCATCGCTCACACTGCCATAGCCTACAAATGAAGTCCTGTCTTGCTTTGTTCTAGGAGTGAAAAGCCAGCAGTGGTCGGAAGAGGCATCGATAATATTTCGGAATCGCGTGGAGAAGAAACCCTTGGTGGCACAGATACAGGCAATTAATGAGAGCACTAATTCCTGGGACCGGAGAATAGTCACTTACTTAGTGGACACGTCTCTTCCAGACACCGACATATGGATTCATGACTTTGTGTCTCAGAGTCTTGCAGAACTTTCAGGAGCAGAATAATTGCCACTTCTGAAATGTAGCAGCTTGGTTGCTGTAGTAATAAAACAAGTAACGGATTTCAAAGAGGAATTTAACTGTTCTTGCATTGCCTTGAAGAGAATAAGGGGATAAACTTCAAAAACCTGTGTTCTGTGAAAAAGATTTGCTTAACAAGTTTGCTTTCTGTTGACTTCAGTTGACTTTATGAAGTTTTGCACTTTGTTTGCTACTGCAATACTAGAATGTTTGGGTGGAAATACTAAATAAAAAGTTATTTATCAATAAAACAGTGCTGAACTGATCTTGACATTTTTTTTCCTTAATTTTGGTGGGCTTCTCATCTCATAGCTGTTAAAACGTAGTTCTTGCCATTACTGGGTACTCGCTCTTTCTTTAGTAGAATTTTTATCGCGTGGGAAACAAGGAAGCAACCTTCTGTATTTCTGAATCTTGTGATTCAAAGCCTAAGACAGGCTTTATGGGTGAGATTTCCCCCCTCTGTAACTTCTCAGGTGATGAATAGTTGAAAATGCCAGTCTAGGGGCAAGGAAGTTTCACAGGAAGTCATGGACTGCCCAACTGGAGTACTTGTTTGTTAGGAGTTTCCTGAATCCTGCTCCCTTTCCTTCAGTTCAAGGCATTCTTTCTCCTCCTTTTTGATGGTTCACTTTTAATGGGAAGTGATTCTGAGAAGTTTTGAGCAGCTGCTGCTCCCAGGAAACTGGAGCAAGGAATGTCCTGCCAGCACACGGATCAGTGCTCACTAATCCTCTGAACACAGTATGTGTGTGTGTGTGTATGTATATATATATATATATACATATATATATATATATATATATATATTTGTCGACTTTTAAACTTGAATGGCCTTGGAAGTACTTGGGGGTGGTACAGACATCACTGTGTTTCACAGCCTGTTGCCTAGATGCTGCCAGCATGCTGCCTGTGTGGGTAAGGGAGAAATGGGCAGAAAGGGAACTGTGGCTCAGAAATGTGCAGTGCTGCATTTGTAGAAAAGGAAAGAGCCTGGGAGATGTTCAGGAGAATGAAGATGCTTTTTGAGCTTCTTTTCTTGTCCCCACTCTCAGTTGTGGCTGGTGGCTGCTCTGGAATCTAAACAGCCTTCAGAAGGGAGGATGGTACTCATTTAGCCTCGTTGCTTTTGCGCAGATGAATTCTGCAGCTCTGCCTGCCAGGTTGAACCACAATCGTCTTGGCACCCAAAAACCGGGCTTGAAGGGTTCTGATAACAATAGGTCTGACCAGAGCACGACAGGGAGAACAAAATGCCTTAATTTTTTTCTGTTTGTTCAGTAGTTGCTGTTGACAGTATTGATCTCAAAGTCATTTTGTGTCACTCCACTTTTTGCTCTCTTGCACTGCCTCTCACCTCAGGCTGGGTAAGGGATGCTGCTCCTTTCCTTGGCACTTAGCACTCAGTTGTGATAAGAGCACTGGCCTGGAGCCTGATTGGTCATTTGCATTCAATCTTGCTGTCATCCTTGTGCTTCAGGAACCTGCTCTTGGAGACTTCAATTATTACACTTCTTACTTTTTCTCCTATGGGAACCAATCTGTGGTGGAGATGAGGAATAGCACCTTCCCCTTTCCTTCTGGCCAAGCACAGTTACTACAGGGCACCTTGAACGCACTAGGGATGCTCCAACCAGCACGTTCCTACTGCTTTCTCCAAAACGTGGGTTTTTAAGTGCAAGGGTATTTTAGGATGTTGTTCAGAGATGCACCCTGAGGCAGGATGGTGGTTGTGGGCAGCCAGGTGTGTGGGAGGATAGGAGCAACTGTGGCAGCTGTTACTTCTGATGATTTTGGGGATTTCACCCGTGAGCAAAAAGCCTCCGTAAGGGTAATTTACAAAGAGTCCTGAAGGCAAGAGCCTGGGGTGCCTGGCTTGAAAGGGAGGTCTTGGAGTTAGCCTGCAGAAGAGAAGGCTGAGGAAAGAACACTTATAAAAGGATTTGGGGATGAAAAATCTTTTACAGGTAGAGACAATCAGGCACAGAAGGCATTAAGCCGCAGAGAGGTGAATTTAGATGAGACGGTAGAGAATCCCCCTGGAGCCTAGAAATTCATTGGAATTCAAGTTTCATTGCAGGTTCTAAAAATGGGTAGGATGTATCCGCGGAAGCGGGGGCTGTCCTCTCCTCCGGACTGGAGGTGGGTGTGAGAAATCCCCGCCTTACGGCGCTGAATGCTGCTCTCCGCGCTCCGGCACTCCGCGCTGCCCTCATGGACCGTCCGCTGTGCGCGGAGCCGGAGCCCGGCGAGGCAGGAGGCAGGAGGAGCTCCCAGCACCGCAGCTGGGTGACGGCGGGGCCGGGAGGTGGGAGATGAGCGGGGAGGAGCGGGAGGCGAAGGCGGTTCCGCAGGCGGTGCCGCGGTACGTGCGCTCCGGAGGGCTCGGAGGGTCCCGCTCCTTTCGCAGCCCGACCCGCGGGCTCCGCTGTCCCGCGGAGCGGCGCGGTCTCCATTCCTCGAGGGGCGAGGAACGGCGTCGCCGTGCGTGGATAAATCCGGAATCCCCGGAGACGGACAACCTGCGGGGACCGGCGCTGCTCCACGACTCCCTGGGGCGGCGGCGGTGTGCGGGCTGAGCCCGCAATGCGGGCGGTGAGACGCGGCGTGCGGCGATGCTCCGCACGGAGCGCCGCCCGGGCGGGGAGCGGGGCAGAAGCCGCGCTCCGTCCTGCGTGCAGTGCGGCGTCGGGGTTAGCGGGAGCGGGGGTCGGAGCTGAGCGTGCGGCTCCGGGATGCTGAGTTTCCCGAGGAAAGCTTGGAGTCCCAGAGCGGGAGCTGAGCGGATGGTGCTGTTTGTGACCCAGGTGTGAGGCGGCGCTTTTCGTGGGCGCTAAAAAACGAGCAATTAAGAAGCAGGCAGCGGATGCGTGACAGCCTGAGCCTAAGGAGTCCTTGTTTACCTGCGCTGTGTTTTCATGCACACAGCGGCTGCGAGGGGAATTCGGCAGTTTGACCCCACCACGTGTTGCCTGGTCTCCACCGCGCTGTGTTGCATTAACGGCGTGCTGATAATGAAGGCTGCATAATGAGAGCCGACGCAGAGCTGCGTGGCTTGCAGGCAGTGGGCGTGCTGGGGAGAGAAGGGCTGGGAGGCACAGGTGTGCTTTGGCAGATCCAAAATGATGCCTTCCAGATGTTGCTTTTCAAACATCTTACCAAGGAGAACTTGAGTTTTCATGTTGTGCCTTATGTTAACAGCTGCTGGCCATAGAGGTTTTGTCAGCCCAGAGGAAATGCAGATCTTTATGGAGAAACCTGAGTTTCTGACATCAGCAGGATGAAGATGGACACTGTTCACTGAGCAGTGGCATCCGCAACACTGTGTGCTCTGCTTTGTTGAGAACTGGGATGATTGAACTTGATGATCTTCAAGGTTGTTTCCAAACCTAAACAGTTTGGTGACGCCTGGCTACCCTGCAAGCTGCACGCATGCTTCTCGACATAAGAAAGCTGCAAAGCAAGATAAGATGACAGCCTCCTGGAGGCTGTGTTACACACTGCTTGCAGAAGCAAGTGGCTTAGCCAAGGTGACCTTCAACCATGACTGAGCTCTTGGTGGCTTAACAGCATATTGCTGGGTAGGGCAGCTAAACCAGCTTGCACTGAACCAGAATCTGAGTTCAGATGTGAATCACAGCAGCAAGAACTTTGCTCCAGCTGGGTAGATGAAGTGAATGTAGAAGACAGTTGTTTTATTCTTGTCAAAAGAGGGAAACATCTTGCAGCCCAGTTCCCATCCTGGCTTTTGGAGGAGGAACCTGTGCAGCTGTACGGTCCTGTGAATTCTTCTAAGACCAAATTATGGAAATGTTAGATGGGAAGGCAACTCTGGAACTTGCTCCTCTGAGCAGACCCAACGCTCAGTCAGGCTGCCCAGGGCCTTCTCCAGCTGAGCCCTGCAAACCCGAGTGGTGGTCCCACCAGCTCTGGTACCTGCCTAAGTTCTGCATCACTTTGTGGCAAGGAATTTTTCACAGATTCCCACTTAGAGTTCCTCTTGTTCATCCCTGCTGCCTCCTGTGCTTCTCCCAGGCACCTCCCAGAGAAGCCTGGTTTTGTCTTTCCTGCAAGTTCTTTCCTTTTGGACAGCAGATGACTGCATGAGAGTCCTCCGCTGCTTTCTGTCCTGATTTCAGCTGAGGCAGCACTGATTTCCTTCGCAGTGTCTGATGTGATGCTGTGTTTTAGCTCTGGGAGAAAAGCAGCGGTGGCAACACACCAGTGCTACACAGAGCCAAGGCTGTTTCAGCTTCTGGTGCTGTCCTGACAGTGAGGGGGCTGGAGGGCACAAGGAGGTGGAGGGGGAGGACTGAGCTGGAGGACCAACCACAACACCTTCCCTCTCCAGGATGAAGATGTCTGGGTCTCTCATCTTCTCCTCATACACTCTGCTCTTCTCTGTGCTCATCCTGACGGCCCTGCTCTGTACCCCTTCAGCTCACCAAGACCTCTGTTATGCTGCGGGCATCACACTGGACGCAGAATACAGATGCAGCTCTGCTGGTGCTCACCAGAGGGGAATAACCTCTGTGGGCCTCCTGGCTGTGCGGCAGTACGGACAGCCAGAGCGGGCATGGTTCCCTGCAGGACCAGCAGGCACCCTGCTCGGGTCTGCCCAAGAAGGGATGCTGGCTCCAGGTGTGATGCTTGTACACTGCATTGCATCCCCATGACAGCACACCTGCACTTGTGTCCCTCGTGAGCAGCAGTTAGCAGCTGTCCGTGGGTTGCAGAACCAGGGAAGACCTGCTTTATGGGTGGCTGCAGTCCTTCACAAGAGCAGCGGCAGAGGTGTTGGTTGACTCCGGTTTGTGTTTCTTATGCAGTAATGATAACTCCCCGGTGTGGGCCAGGGAGAACAGCCCTGGGTGGGAGATGAGCTGCCTGCTGGCACAGCCAGGAGTGAGGCATCATTGCCCAGCCCCAGGTGCTGAGTGTCAGGAATGTGGGGACTGCAGCTGTGCCAGGGGAGGCCGAGCATCCGAGCAGATGACGGCTCTAAATTTAAGGGCTTGCCGTCGAGCTGCGTACGTGTTAATGTGCCCTTTTGTGGCCAAGCTAAAGATAATTCTCCTATCTGGAACAACAGCTGCCCTACGAGTTGTGCAGAGAAACCGCCCTGCTAAGGAAAACTTGCTTTAAATAAGTTCAGTATCTTCTGCAGGTCTGAGTCAGAAAGTGGCCAGGGGGCTCCATAGAGAGCACTGCCACTGCCCAAACGGTGGGTGCTGGGGTGCAGCTGTGCAGCGTTCCCACAGAGCTGGCTCAGACTGTGAGTCCGCAGGACGAGGTGCGTCCAGCACCGTGGAAATGGGAGGGGGGCCCTGAGCAATCTGTGCTCTGGAGATAGCCACGCTTAGAGCATAAATCTTGTGCAACTCTGTGATAGCCAGCACTCCCCCGCCAGCAGGGCTGCCGGGTCATGTTTCATGCAGGCAGTGCTATGCTCTGTGTTTGCATTTCAGGTTCTGCTTCAGCACAGGAGTGAGATTTGCCAGACTGCTCTAAGATGTCTTACAGAAAGGAGCTAGAGAAATACCGGGACCTGGATGAGGACAAGATCCTCGGAACCCTGACAGAGGAGGAGCTCAGGAAGTTGGAGAATGAACTGGAAGAGCTGGACCCTGATGTAAGTTGCTTTTAAATGAGACCTGTTCAGTGGTAAATTCCATTAGCTGTGGGCAGATGAGCTGTGCTAGTGACCTGTTCTGCCACCGAATCCTTTGCAGAGCCTGCACTTGGTGCAAGGATGGAGGAGGCTGGCCCTAGAGAAGCAGAAGCAGCTGTGCCATTGCCAGCACTGGCTGTGTATGGGGCTCTGTTTTGAGCTGTTCCCCTGCCCGTTCCCAGCATGCACACTTCAGTGTGATGGCGCTGTATTGATTTCTGGCTCAGCAATTAGTGGCCAGACTGCTGGAAAACTTGCCCGTTGTTGCACGTTTGTTGCTTTGCACCACTTTTTGCAGCATGGCGTTGGCTGCTTGGGCTTCTCGCACCGTTCTGATACCCTTGTATGTTGGGAAGATCTGCCTTGATACATGGGAAACCTGCAGAAGCTGCACAGTCACCTTGGAGGGGACATTTGGGTTTCATGGGCTGGGCTTTGTTTTTAGAGCAGACTCCAGGTGGTTGATATGTCCCTGCACATAGGCAGAAAAGCAAACCCTGAAGTTCTGCAGGATGGGCCATTTGCTTTATCTCTTCCTGACTTTGGCAAGAGCTGCACGAATATACACACTGGACATCATAATGCCAAGCAGCCGAAGCCTTCTGGATGCAGAGCTGCCCTGTGCCCATGGCAGGCAATGTGCAGAGCCAGCTGGCGGGCTGCTGGCTTATGGCAGCACCAGTCTGGGCACTGCCGAGTGAGAAACTGCTGCTGTGATGTGCAGTCAGTGTTTCTGGGGGAAGCGAGGGGTAGTGCTGATTGCGTCATCAGTATTTTTAATTGCAAGTGTCAACACAGAAGAATAATTAAGGGGTATCAGGCTGTCTTACAGGATTATGCATGTGTGCTGGTAGGCTCACCTGGCAAGCACAAAGCTTGAGAAGCTGTGCCTGATCAGCACCAGGTTTGGATGTATCTAATTGTTTCCTATTAGTTCTTTGCAGGGTTTTCACTGCAATAGGTTTAAATTAAAGTCAGTTACGTAGGTGGGCACAGAAAAATGAGCATCTTGTTGAAAATCACCTTGGATGTCTTAAAAAATAAGTGGCGACTTCTCTCCGGCAAAGCTTTAAAGAACATGCTTAGTGCCAAATCTGGGAACAGTCTTACTTATTGCATTAAGGCTGTTCTATATTTAAATATAAGCAGGTGCTTACGTTCCTTATGTGTCAGGCACAAAGCAACTTCCCATGGTGGCCCATGCAGCTGAATAATGAGAAGGCAGCCTGGAAGGAGGGCTGAGGCTCTCGGGGCTTCATTCTACAGCGGGACTGCATGCACAGCCTTTCTGGTGTGACCTTCTGTGCCAGGCCTTGCCTGTAGTTGTGTGAAGGGTCACAAGTGGCTAAAGACAGCGCTGCAGCTCTGTTCCTCCGCGTGACGGATGTGGGGGGTTTGCCTGAGCTGATCCTCATGGGACATGAGGACATGATCCACATGGGCATGCACAGCCTGCACATCCATGTCCATGCTGGCAGGCACAGAGAGGACATGCTGAGCTTAGAAGGCAGCAGGCAGTAAACGTGTGGGAAGAGGGCAGGAGGAGTGGCTGAGAGCCCCTGGAGAAAGAGTGGTAGTTGCTGTTGTAGAGAAGCATCCACTTGTCAGCATGGAGAACTTGCAGTGGAGCTGGAGTTTGAAATTCCGTGCTGAAGTCTTCGGTGGGATGGGAGTCAGCAGGGCAGGATGGAGAGAAGCCTGGTGTGCGAGGAGAAGCAAAGTGTGCAATGGTGCAGAAGAAATGTGGCACGAGGAGGGAGGTGAAGGGCAGGAGTATGATGGACCTGGCCTGCAGGGATAATCCGTGTTCCTCCCTTCTGTGCACAGAATGCATTGCTGCCGGCAGGGCTCCGACAGAGGGATCAGACGCAAAAGCCACCAACTGGCCCGTTCAAAAGGGAAGAACTCATGGCCCACCTAGAGCAGCAGGCAAAAGACATTAAGGACAGAGAGGACTTGGTGCCTTTCACTGGTGAAAAGAGAGGTATGGTCATCCACTGCACCATGGTGAAGCAGGACGGGTGGGAAGCCTGCAGAGCATGCACAGCAGGACTATCCCCTCTTCCTGCTGCCCTGCCTTCCAGCACTGCTGCTTGTGCTCCATCCTTGCACCTTGAGTTCCTCTTGGTGCAGAGGAGCAGCACGGCTCCACTCAGATGTGATGATCCTCACGGTTTCCTTCTGATCTTCTTCATGTCATAACAGTCTCAGCCTTCTTTTCTGGTCTCCCACAACTTGCATGCCTGTGCTTCCCGCACCATCCCTGCAGCAGCACCATCCCCTTGGCTCAGGGTGCTGCTCTGCCTCACCTCTTTCCTCTCCTCCATCCATCATCTGATTACCCAAATGACTTCCCTGCTCCCACTGGCATTGTGAATGTGACCTGACACGGGATGTGGTCTGGTCTGTCCTCATCTCTGCGCTCCAGGAGCTTCACAGCAGCCATCTTTTGCTGCACACAGTCCTGCCCCCAGCGGAAGAGTTGTTGGCATGCTGTTCTCTGCTGGAACCAAAACACAACTGTGTGAACACGGGCAGCCTGGTCCGGTGGTTGGTGACCCTGCACATAGCGGGGGGGTTGAAAACAGGTGATCTTTGAGGTGCTTTTCAACCCGGGCCTTTCTATGATTCTACGAACACGTGGTGAGCCTCCCCTGAAGCTGCCCACTAATCACTACCCCCACTAGTCGTGCTGCAGAGCACAGAGCTGCTTCATTGCCAGACACAGCACCGGCGTGGTACAGCAGGGCCCAGAGAGCAAGCTTCCTGAAACTAAACCCTGGTGGTTACAGTGAAGGGAGCTGGCAGAGCTGAACTTGCCCGGTGTTTACTATTTCTTGCCCAGCTGACCTGATAGCACGTGCAGTCTGCGAGCTGCCAGGCTGCTCCCGGCCCTTGCTGCCACCCTGGGGTGCACACAGCCTGCAGCTTTGCCCCGTGTGAGGACAAGGATGCAGGGGAGGAGATGAGCCATTTCCCTGCTTCTTGCAACCTCCATCTCGCCACGGGAGAGCCCTCCGTGCAGCTGCTCCTTCCCTGGGGCTAAATTTAGCTCCTCTGTGCCTGCACACCCCTGCAAGCAGGATCTTTGTTTCTCCCCTCCGGTCTCTGGCTCTGGTTTCAGAGAGGAGATGAAAATAGCCCTGCCTGGCATGCCAGGCCTTGCACTTGCTATCTGTGCAGCAACGCTGGGCTCTGAAGGGAGGGCCGTTAAGGCCCTGCCCCACTGCTCCTGCCCTCCCAGAGCCTTCTGACCACAGGAAGGGTCTCACATGGCCACTGCCAGCACAAAGCCCAAGGGCTGTGAAGGGAGAGCGCTGTCTTTTTTCCTTGGGGCAGCAGAAGGGCAGTTTGATGGGTGACACGGCCTTGAAAGAAGTGAAGTTTCCAGGTCAGGCTGTGCTTTCTGAGTGCTGTGTGTCAAAGCCATGGTCCTGTACAAAGCGCCACTCAGCTGCTGCGGATACAGCTGCTAAGAACATCAGCTCCAGCAGGGAGGTGTTCTGGCACGCTGAGCTAGGACTGTGCTGGCTGCAACCTGATGGGAAGCTCTCTTACTCCCCCTCCTCAGCAGGGCAAGGGGGAGGAGGGAAATGTGATGGAAAAAGGCTCAAGGACTGAGATAAGAGCAGGGAGATCACTCACCCGTTATGGCCATGGGTCAAACAGACGCAGCGCAGAGATCAATGTGATTTATTGCCTACTGCTGAGAGACAAGAGCAGCGAGATCCAAAAGCAAACTAAAATCACCACCCACCACCCGTCCCCATTTTCCTCTTCCCCCAGGCAGCATGAGGGCTTCAGTCAGAGCCTAACGCTTCCCCTCTGCTGCTTCTCCACAGTCACTCTCTCCTAGGTCTGCCTGTCCCCATTGCCTTTGACACCATGCAATTCCTACCCCACAGAAGCACGCTGTCAGGAGCAGCAAAACACAGCCCTGCAGCTGTGGGACAGGTGCTGCAGCTATGCCAAGTGTGACCTCACTTTGCATTTATAGGAAAAGCTTGGATCCCCAAGCAGAAGCCAATGGATCCTGTTCTGGAAAGTGTGACCCTGGAGCCGGAGCTGGAGGAAGCCCTTGCTAACGCCTCTGATGCGGAGCTCTGTGACATTGCTGGTAAAACAGTTACATGTGAATTGGGGGTTGAGTTATTTAGCTGCTATTTTCTCTCTTTTCATGGGAACTCAGCTATTGAGCTCGTTGCTGATTGTGTAAATGTCACCAGTTTTGACAGGATTTCGTTCTTTATTAAAAAGGAAACATATATTTAGAGTTACTTTCAGTCCCACGTCCCGATGTGATTCATGAGGAGCACAGACCAACTCTGAGCAGGGAGAAGCAGAGCTTATCCATGACCTGTTGGTTTCTCCTTTCTCTCCACCAAGCCTCACAAAATTCTGCATGCTTTCTTCTCGAGCATGGCTTCCTTGGAGCCAGACCCAGCAGTATCCTCCTTGCTGTGGGGCAGGTGGGATAACCCCACCGACAAGACATCTTCCATGCAGTAACAACGTGCTCTGGTTCAGAAATGCACTTCTGCACTGGGGCTTTCAATAATCATTCCCTGACTGAGCCCTGCTTCTCTTTGTTTTGCTTTTCCACGGTGCTCCTAGCGTAAAGCCCTGCTCTGTCTTTCTGAGTGCCAGATCTGCAAGGCAGTTATTTTCACAGGGAAATACTGCCTGTGGCACCTAGCTCTGCGCTTCTGGGGAGAAGATGCTTGAAGCCACAGCAGGACTGGTATGATGCAAGCTGTGCTGAAGGCTCAATATTGGCAGTGCTGCTTTTCCAAGTTTGCTAAGACTGTAAAAAAGCTCCTGCCTATCTTGCAGGGCTCATTGTCAGCCAGGATGCATTGGCTCCTGTCCTTGGCAAGCCCAGTGGGATAGTCCCTGTGGGTGGCTCCTGACGAGCCTTGGATGGGGTTCCTGTGCCTTTGGTGGTTGGAGAAGGCAGAAGTGGGAGGATGTCTTTTGGTTTGAGTGCCTTTGAGCAAGACACACTAAATGCCGCACGACAGTTCCATGTCACCTGCTGGTGTAAACTCCAGGCCTGAATGCCTGTGCATGGCTGTGATAGCCAACCCTCTCCCTGCCTGCAGCCTCGATACTCATGGTTCTGGTGAGTAGAGGGGCTGCGATTTCAGACCAACAAGTGCTGAGCCTGCAAATAAATGGCTTTTCCTAGTCATTTGGGTGCCTGGCAGGGAAAGCAAACACTCCAAGTTGCCATTCTCAGCTGAACTGCCATCTGTGAGTCAAGCTGCACTGCCATGAACAAGAGGGCATTTGAGCCCTGCTGTGTGTCTGTGACAGCTGGGGGCTCGGTCCCACCTCCATATGTTGTTCTGTGCCTGGACAGAGAATTGAGTGTGCTGCTGACTCTGTTTTGGGCTGCACAAGCATGTCAGCCGTCTGGCTCTGGAGCCTGCAACAGCTTTTGTTCTCCTTGTGTTTTATCTCTAGCCATCCTTGGCATGCACACCTTGATGAGTAACCAGCAGTACTACGAGGCACTGGGTAGCAGCACCATTGTGAACAAAGAAGGACTTAACAGTAAGTGATCCAGCATGCCTTGCAGGCTGCAGCATTTGCCTGCCAGCTTGAAAGCAGAGGTGAAGTGGGAATTATTTTTAGGCTGAGGGTTGGGTTTTTATTTTCAGTGGACTCCTGCCACCCCTGCCAGGCTCATGTGTGAGCAAAGGCCCTCTCTTTGGCTGGAGCACAAATTGCTACAGCTGTCCAGCCCTGGGTTGGTGACGTTTCCTTTGCAGCCTGCCATCTCCTGCAGTTTGCCAGAGAAGTGGCTCTTTTGGGGTGGAGTGGTTGCCCCCAACCGGGGGAGATGCATAAGTGGAAGTGCTTCCTCCCAGAGTCTCCTTGGGAGAGGTCAGCTGGAAGGCCAGTCCAAGCTGAGCAGAAAAGATATCTCCTGGGAAGGCGTTCCAGCCAGAATGGTTTCTTCATGTCAGAAATAAAGCACATCACTTGCAAGAGGAGGCAACAACATTTCTTTGTGCTAAGTCTTTCCTTGCAAATCATGACCAGTAGGGGAGGACAGGAACTGCTCAGAGGAATGGTGGTGGTGGTATCACAGAGCAAACTGCTGGGAAGAGGCTGCTGCGTTAGCTGACAGAACACTTTGCGGTGCTCTGGCTCTCTCTTCTTTACCTTCACCTTGTGCATCTTAACATGGGTCTGCTCTCAGATGGGTGTCTGAAGAGTGTGCAGGATCAAGTATGCTAGAATGGCTTTGGTTGGAAAGGACCTTAAAGCCCATGCACTTGCCACCCCCTGCCATGCACAGGGCTGTCCTCCGCCAGCTGAGACTGGCAGAGCAATCTGATTGCTGATGCAGCCTCCGCTGCATCGTTGCTCTGTTCCCACCAGCACTCCTCTGCCCTGGCCTCATCCACAAGAGTGCACAGCCCATGCGGGTGGCATGCCTGCTGTCACCTGGCTCTGGTTCCCAGGAGCACAAGGCAGCAGACACCAAACGTCCCAAACTGGTTGTCTCCAGTGCCAGGCAGCGTCCCTGGATGCACATGAGTGTCTGCAGTACATGAGTTCTGGCAGAGGTGGTTGCTGAACCGCTTTCTGTCATCTTTGAGAGGTCTTGGAGGACGGGGGAGGTGCCTGAAGACTGGAAGATAGCCAATGTCACTCCGGTCTTCAAAAGAGGCAAGAAGGAAGACCCAGGCAATTATAGGCCAGTCAGCCTCACCTCTGTCCCTGGAAAGGTGATGGAACAGCTTGTACTGGATGTCATCTCCAGACAACTGGAAGAAGAGGAGGTTATCAGGAGTAGTCAGCACGGGTTCACAAGGGGGAGGTCGTGCTTGACCAACCTGGTAGCCTTCTATGATGTTGTCTCTGGCTGGGTGGATGGGGGGAGAGCAGTGGATGTAGTCTACCTTGATTTCAGCAAGGCATTTGATACTGTCCCCCACGACATCCTTATAACAAAGCTGAGGAAGTGTGGGATAGATGAGTGGACAGTGAGGTGGGCTGAGAACTGGCTGACTGGCAGAGCACAGAGGGTCGTTGTTGGTGGTGCAGAGTCTGGTTGGAGGCCTGTAAGCAGCGGTGTTCCTCAGGGGTCGGTGCTGGGTCCGGTCTTGTTCAACATCTTCATTAGTGACCTTGATGAGGGGATAATGGCCACCCTCAGCAAGTTTGCTGATGATACGAAGTTGGGAGGATTGGCTGACACGCCTGAAGGCCATGCTGCCATTCAGCGAGACCTGGATAGGCTGGAGAGCTGGGCAGAAAAAAACCGGATGAGGTTTAACAACAGCAAGTGTAGAGTCTTGCATCTGGGGAGGAATAATTCCATGCAGCGGTACAGGATGGGGGATGAGCTGCTGGAGGGGAGCTCTGCGGAGAGGGACCTGGGTGTCCTGGTGGACGACAGGTCGGCCATGAGCCAGCAGTGTGCCCTTGTAGCCAAAAAGGCCAATGGCATCCTGGGGTGCATTGCACAGAGCGTGGCCAGCAGGTCGAGGGAGGTGATCCTCCCCCTCTGCTCTGCCCTGCTGAGGCCTCATCTGGAGCACTGTGTCCAGTTCTGGGCTCCCCAGTACAAAACAGACAGGGATCTCTTGGAAAGAGTCCAGCGGAGGGCCACCAAGATGGTGAGGGGCCTGGAGCATCTCTGCTATGGGGAAAGGCTGAGTGAACTGGGTCTGTTCAGCCTGGAGAAAAGAAGGCTGAGAGGGGACCTGATCCAGGTCTATAAATATCTAAGGTGTGGGGGGCAGAATAGCGAGGCCGGACTGTTTTCAGTGGTGAGTGGAGACAGGACAAGGGGAAACGGCTGGAAACTGCAGCATAGGAAGTTCCGCACAAACATGCGCAAGAACTTCTTTACAGTGAGGGTGACGAACAACAGAGGGTGGAACAGGCTGCCAGGGAGGTGGTGGAGTCTCCTGCTCTGGAGATGTTCAAGACCTGCCTGGATGCTGACCTGTGCGACCTGCTGTAGGGAACCTGCTTTGGCAGGGGGTTGGACTCGATGATTTCTGGAGGTCCCTTCCAACCCCTACAATTCTGTCATTCTGTGATTCTGTGAAGGCTAGTAAGTGCTTGTGCAGTCTTTCATCTCATGTCTGCTGCTCAGGTCATACTTCTCTCTTCCAGTGCTGCTCTTCAGAGAAAAGAAATGCACCTAAAGAGGACATGCCACTACTCTGGGTGTTTACATTTTCCCTCTCTTGCTTTTCACTTGCAGGCGTGATAAAGCCCACAAAGTACAAACCAGTTCCTGATGAGGAGCCAAACTCGACGGACGTGGAAGAAACTCTGAAACGAATACAGAACAACGACCCTGATCTTGAGGAGGTCAACCTGAACAATATTATGGTATGTGCACCTGCCTGCTCTCCTCTCTAACGACACCACACGTTTGCTATGCAGAGGGCAAAGACCAAGCCTGCTTTGTTGCATGGGACAATACCATAATCCTGCACTTGGCCAGATGAGAAACCCCAGTGCTTCCCTTATGGCCAAGGGGAATTGCTGCCTGCTGTGGGGATAATGATGTGGAGCTGGCGCCTGAAGGAGCTGAGCTGCACTGGGGGCAGGTGCAGAAAGCTGCCTCCAGCCTGTCTGGTTTAAAGTGTCCTGGGTTCTTTTAGTGGTTCAGGCAGCTGCATCTGGTAGAGGTAAGGTAGAGACAATTTTCTGTAAGGCAAAGTGGTGAGAAGAAAATGGCTTTGTAATCTTGATGCTTGCCATGGAATTAAGAACTGTGTTACACAGTCCATCTCCCACCTGTCCCTTCTTTGGGACTCTACTTCTTGCAGAAAGCAGGCCAGGGCACAGCACCACTCCTGGTGTGGCTCCTGGGCACATACGTACACAGGTAGAACGTATATGTACATTCTATATGTACATTCTACCTGTTTCTCGACTTGGCTACCCCCAGCCTATGCTGAAATCGTGATGTGATCAAGTGGCAGGAATGTGCATGCCATGAGCACTTGTGTGTGCAGTATGCACCTTTCTGTAATGAAAAGGTTTTTATTTTTGCATATTCAGTTCAGGCTAGTGACCGTGAATGTCTGGGAGAACACCAGCCTTGGGTTCTGGTAGGAAGACAAAGGATACTGGTGTTAGATGTGTGGTTTTGGGACAGTTTATAAAACTAGGTGGTGATGGTAAAGCTGCTGACTGCAAATGGTTTTGACTATGGACGACACCAAATGGAGGGATCCAACGGCGTGATGCTACAGCTCAAAATGTTAAACCAGTGGAAATTCTCAACAGGGTACCTAAAATACTCAGAAAGCAATAATTACTGACTGTGGATGAATTGAGAATAAGCAGCATGGATTTCCTTTGTGTTCTGGGACCTACCATGGCAAATGTTAGTCTGAAGAATGTTTTATGGCAACATTTATATTGCTTTGTAGCAGTCAGAAGTGATTGTAGTTTGCACTAGAGGGAAATCAGTTCAGATCTTTGTGGATCAGGCCCTCACAGGTGGAAAGTTTCTGGAATGTAGTCTGGATGTTGCTCAGTGTGTCATTCATATGGAAATCATAGGAGCGGTGCTGTGTGGGTTTATGCATCCTAGCTATGTATGTCTCCATGAGTCTCAGTTCACGTGTATCTAAGTTGCTGGAGAGTTAAATTAAACAGCGAAGAAACTGCATCTTCAAACTAAGGCAGGGTGGGAAACAGGATAGAGACATTACCACACTCCTTAGGCCGTGCAGTTATAGCAAGCATATATATAAGAGCACTTATCAATCCCTTCCTAAATTGCTTCAGGGTGCCCAGTGAGTTGATCTCAGTGAGAATTTTGGAATATAGTTTAAATGTACTGCATATCTTTCGTGACCTAACACAGGTCGTCTGCATTCCCTTTCGCAGAATATTCCCATACCAACTTTAAAGGCCTGTGCTGAAGCACTGAAGACTAACACTTATGTGAAGAAGTTCAGCATAGTTGGGACGAGGAGCAACGATCCTGTTGCTTTTGTAAGTATGGTGCCATGCTGTGTTGGCTACTCGTGGTAGAGCTGCAGCAGGGCTTGTTCTTGGACAAGGTGTTTTCAGAGGGAGGTGGGCAACACTTGCAGCCAGCAGCAGTCTGGTTGTAGTGTCCCCACATGGAGGAAACCTTGGGCAGGTGGAAGGTTTTCCAAAGCCACCGTGCTGACTTTGGAAGAGGGATGGATAAGAAGAAGGGTTATCACAGGCGGGGGCTGTCCTTTTTTGGGGTGGGTCTGAACATTTCTGCATACAAGGCATTGCTGTGGCCTCCAGCACCCTCAGGTTCAAGAAGTCCCTCAGAATCGGAGGGAATTCCCTTCGTCCTTCACAGAACTCTCCCTTGTGGTGGCAGTGACACCATAGAGCATACCAGCTCTTCCAGGTATCCTCCAGGGAAGAGGGGAGCCAACCCCAGCTGCTCCAGAGCACTCTGACCCTGCCCGTGTCGTGCCAGCTCCTGCCAACTGCTTCTGCCTGCAGGCGCTGGCAGAAATGCTGAAGGTCAATAACACGCTGAAGAGCCTGAATGTGGAGTCAAACTTTATCTCTGGGTCTGGCATCCTGGCTCTTGTTGAAGCACTCCAGAGTAACACATCCCTCATAGAGCTCCGAATCGACAACCAGGTAAAGCAGAAACGAGCAGAAGCTCTGGTCAATGACAGCATCCTGATAGCAGGAAGTCAAGCTGCTGCTCAGAGGGGAGGGTGACTGCCTTCTGCTGCTGCCACTTTATTTTGGGGAGGTTTTAGCTCCTCATTTGTGCTGCTACTGCCTTCAGCATTTAACAAAGCAGGTTTCTGCATTCCCAGTGCTGCCCTGGGAGTGCAGTGATGCACCTGCCCGACATCATGCTGGGCTCTGAGCATTTAGTTCAGCTGGAAGCCTAATTAATAATGGTTGATCAGAAAAAACTGAAATATTTACTGCGGTGCAGGAAAAGAGCAGGTACAGATCAAGAGGGCTGTGGAGTGCGCAGTGGTATTGATGTCTTAGCAAATTTGTCTTCTGCAGAGATGTAGGGGGTGGAAATAAAGCTACTGAGCCATGAGGAGCTGTGGGTTGGGTGACCATGAGATCAAAATGATGGGATCCCTAAGTACCTCTTAGCTGCAGGTCTGTTCAACAAACAGTCTTTGGGCAGAACATGAAGGTGTCTGCAGGAAGAGCTGGACCAGTTGGTTGTAGGAGACCAGGCCAGCAGGTGTCCAGCAGCTCCAAGTCAGAAAAGCCAAATGAACCAACAGATCCACAAAAGGGAAGGAGTAAGACAGCAGATGTAACCTGAGCCTAAGCAATGTGACAGTGACTGGGAGTGTCCAGGCAGAGGGGGCAAAAATGTGTGCAAGTTTCTCACAGAATGGCCAGGGTTGGAAGGGACCTCAAGGATCACGAATCTCCAACCCCCTGCCACAAGCAGGGCCGCCAACCTCCACATTTCATAGCAGACCAGGCTGCCCAGGGCCCCATCCAACCTGGCCTATGGATGGGGCGTCCACAAAGTTTCCGCTGACGATAAAATACATGAACTCTAATAGGGGTGGTAGCAATAGTAAGGGAGAAGCAGAACTATCTGGTCCATCGCCTGGCCAGCTGGTGGCAGCTGAAGGCCGTGGTGAAGAGGAACTCGCAGCACTGTTCAGCAGGAATGGAAGCACGTCTGTCCTCACTTTCTTTTCTGTTCTTTGTTTTCAAAAGAGCCAGCCTTTGGGCAACAACGTAGAAATGGAAATTGCGAACATGCTGGAAAAAAACACCACCCTGCTGAAGTTTGGGTACCATTTCACTCAGCAAGGTCCCCGGCTCCGCGCATCCAATGCCATGATGAATAACAATGACCTAGGTGAGTGGGCTGGCTGCGAGTCCTGCTGCTGCTGTGGGCAATCCCTTGTGGGAGGAGGACGGCCACTCACTCGAAGGTCAGGTACCACCTCCCCAGGGGCCTGACGATTCCTTGATCCTCAAGGAGGAACAGCTTCCACCTGCCAGTTCCCAAATGCCACAGGACCTGTGATGGTTGCTCTTGGCGTGGCAGTGGAATGTGCTCTTAACCTGGAGATGCTGTGCAGCCTGAAATCATGGATAAGAGTGCTTCTGGACGTAACAGTGGATATTGTTGGGAAGGAGTGAGAGCTGTAAATGTGCCTTGGTAATGATGTCCGTGATACAACAGTGCTTGTGATTGCTGCCAACTGCTCGTCTTCCTCCAGTTTCATTTTCACTTTAACTAAATGAAAAATATTAATAGAGTTGCATTTGGAACACGGTGGATTTTTGCCCATTCTCCTCCATAAAGCAAACTGGAAGTATTTCTAGGGAGAAGTGGCTTTCAGTTCTATTAATATCCTCAATGAAGTGATCAGAACTGCTTGTGAAGCGAAACGGGTAAGTCTGAAAAGTGCTCTTTAAGCTAATGTGTGTGACAGAGGGTTGCCATTGCCTGGCAACTGGCTGCCATAGAGCACTGGATATCTGTGCAGCAGATAAAGATTGGAACTGCCAGCCCAGGTGGGTAGATGAGGTGATTAAAGACATAACCACCAAACCCTTCTGAGCAGTGATGGATGTGACAGGGTGTGACAAGCAGAAGTTTGCAGGCCGGTTGAGGTTTAACATCAACTGGATGAGGTTTAACAGAAGCAAGTGTAGAGTCTTGCATCTGGGGAGGAATAATGGCATGCACCGGTACAGACTGGGGGATGAGCTGCTGGAGGGGAGCTCTGCAGAGAGGGACCTGGGTGTCCTGGTGGACGACAGGTCGGCCATGAGCCAGCAGTGTGCCCTTGTGGCCAAGAGGGCCAGTGGCATCCTGGGGTGCATTGAAAGAGCGTGGCCAGCAGGTCGAGGGAGGTGATCCTCCCCCTCTGCTCTGCCCTGCTGAGGCCTCATCTGGAGCACTGTGTCCAGTTCTGGGCTCCCCAGTACAAAACAGACAGGGATCTCTTGGAAAGAGTCCAGCGGAGGGCCACCAAGATGGTGAGGGGCCTGGAGCATCTCTGCTATGAGGAAAGGCTGAGTGAGCTGGGTCTGTTCAGCCTGGAGAAAAGAAGGCTGAGAGGGGACCTGATCCAGGTCTGTCAGTATCTGAGGTGTGGGGGGCAGAATGGCGAGGCCGGACTGTTTTCAGTGGTGAGTGGAGACAGGACGAGGGGAAACGGCTGGAAACTGCAGCACAGGAAGTTCTGCACCAATGTGCGAAGGAACTTCTGTACAGTGAGGTGACGGAGCACTGGAACAGGCTGCCAGGGAGGTGGTGGAGTCTCCTGCTCTGGAGATGTTCAGGACCTGCCTGGATGCCGACCTGTGCGACCTGCTGTAGGGAACCTGCTTTGCCAGGGGGTTGGACTCGATGAGCTCTGGAGGTCCCTTCCAACCCCTACAATTCTGTCATTCTGTGATTCTGTTGTTTGGCTTGCATTATGGGAGAAATCCTTCCTTGGAAGTTTGCGCAGTGCTCAGGGACAAAGCCAGCGCCTGCCCTGCTCTAGAGCTAGGGAGATTCCTGCTAGGAGGTGGGGCACCTGAGGACAGACCTGATGTAAATACAGCAGTCGTGAAGGAATGGTGGAAACCTTGAACCCTGCATTTTTATCTGCATGTGATTTACTACGCATGGGGTCTTCTGATCCTTTTGAGTCAACTTCAGCTTGGAAAGCACAACAAATGCTAAGTGGTTGTCAGATATAAATGCAGTGTGTTTTGTTGGCTTTCATTTTGCTTTAAATAACAAAGCAGTCTTGCTTCAGGCAGTACCATGCTCTTAGGAAACATGGCCAAGCGTAGACCCATGTCAATTCCTCCCTGACCACACAGAATACTTACTTATTACAGCTCATTGTGTATTTATTCTGCCTTCTGCTGGATTTCTGTTCACTAGAGAGCTGCTCCAGAAAAGGCTTGCCATTTCCTGTCTTCAAGAGCAAGGCTTTTAATGAGCCTGAATGCACAATATTCAGCTGGAAGATCTGGATCTAATATTTTAATTGTTCCTGCTTTGAAGGGAAGGAATGTGCAGTTTTGCCTTCCACGTAGCAGTTGTACGTTTTGCCTCCGACCATTAAGATCTGCATTTGTGTCTGACTTGGTTCTTGTTTGCAGCTCACATTCAGTGGTGTGATGGTCTCTGGCAATAGCTTCTCACCCCTACACCTGGATGATGTATAAGTACAGAAAACATTTTATTTTCCTCCCTGTCAGCAAAAGCTGTTTCTGCTCCACTCCAGCGCTCTTGCCTACCATCACCTGATGCTACTGGTGCCCACTCTTGGTCCTGTATTTTCTCTGCTCTAAGATGCCCTATCTGACCCAGCTGTGAAGGTGTTCCATGCTCACGAGCTAACTTCTGCATCCTCTCTATACTATTTTATTCGGTTTGTTTTTCCCTCACATACATTTCTTGAAAAGTCAGGGATGGTGCTGTCAGAGTAAAACAACTATAAATACAGGTATGAAGCTGCTTTGACTAACTTAATCATGATCAAAGGCCTGAAAACTCAAGTTATTAGTTAAAAAAAAAAAAAAAGTATATATGTATGTATATTTAATTTGACAGGGAGAAACTAGAAGAAAAAGGAACTATGACATCGATCTGTTGTCTTCCCATCAGCCATTATCACACGCCTTCCATAAGAGTCAGATTACAAAGTCAGCTGCATGAGCTGCAATTGAAGAGTAAGGGAAGAAAGGCTGAAAGTGGTTTCTGACTGTAAGAACGTGACGGCAACCTCAGCCTGCTCTCCTTATCCTTAACCTCTGTAAGGAGGGCCATACCTGCTGCTCCAAGCAGGAATGTGGAAGCTCATGCTATAATTGATCTTTCCTGGCAGAAAGTGTCCTTCTTACAGTGAGGAAGCCACTCACATCTTCCCACTGCCACGGCTGACTCCTCTTCCTCTTCTTTTTCAGTGAGGAAGAGAAGACTCGCCGAGCTGAACGGGCCTATTTTTCCCAAGTGCAGAACTGGAGTGTAGCTGCCAGCCACGGAGGTCATTCCCAGCGGGTCTGTGCTACTGTGACAACCTAAAGGCAAAGAAGTGCCTCGAGAGAGTTATTTGTGGTGCCTCGGTTCTGTTTCATGCACTAACAGTTTAAAGTAACTAGTGGCTGTAGTTGAAGAGTTTTATCCAGTAGCACTGTTGATGTTTTCTGTAGAGCTGGAAACTATTCAAGCCAGTAACCTGCCGATGTTGTGCAACCTCAGCTGAGCGTACACCCCGGTGTAAAAGTAACTGCAGTGACCTGGGACCTCATTTTTCTATAAACCTTCTGCACAGTGTTTCACGGAGGCAGCATGTGGTACGATGAGCGAGAGATACAACTCTTCCACACAAATTACCGAAGTATTAGAAAAATACTTTATTTTTTTCCCAAAATGATCTCAAGTAACTATAGAGGAGCAACTAGTTTAACAAGAACTTCTACTATTCAGAAACATGGCTAAATTAGATAAATGCAAAGGGTACTTTTTTTAACCAACATCTGCTGAGTCAGTTACTTAGAGGTGCTGCTTTTCAAATGAATCCCCGTGTTTCTTAGAAAAGATTGATTCCCCCCCCATTGCCATGCAGTTAAGTTGAACTTAAGGCCACCAATTGTGAAATAAGAGTCTCAAAAACTGAGCACTGGAGAATGGTTTAGCATCATTCTACCCCATATGTGTATTTGAATAAAAACATCACTTTCAGGGATCTGATGCAAATCCTGAGTTTGGCCTGAAATAGCCGAACTAATCAGTAAATGAGAGTCCTCTCTTCTAATCCCCACATTTTCATGACTTTAAAAGTGCACGTCCAGATTCTCACTGGAAACAAGTCAAATCCCCTTTCTTTGCTGCTTTATCAAGATGACCCCGTCCATCAAATTTTGTTATGCTGCAGATTGTTTTGCTTAATGCCACCCCTAACATATGCATAGGCATAAATGCAAGGCTAAACACCGTGTCCTCAGAAAGCTGCTAACAAACATCAATATCCTGACTCTAAACTTAGACTGCGCACAGCCTGAAGCCTCTCTGTTGTTCCTAGAGGAGTAGTTCCCCCTGGGGATACGCACCTCCCAGGCACGCAGAGCAGAGGACCCAGGACAATCCCATCCGACATCCCTGCTAGGATCCCGACCGATAGGAAGACTTGCCAGGCAAAAGCATTGCTGTGCAAAAGCCTTATTCTTGGTCTGACAACAACACATCCTAGCAAGAGTTCTCGCCTACAGTAACCTACCTGCACAGATCTGTTAGAAGTAGTTCTGCAGCCTCCTACACATACTCCAGCAAAACCCCACAGATTTCTACAGAGCTTGTGCACAAACATCATGCACTTTGGCTCTGGCCAACAGAGCAGAGAAACACTGTGCTTCCATCAGTGTGGGAAAATTTGTCGTTCTTCAAAGCTTAATAAATGTGCCAGCAATGCCAAATAAAATGCGTTCCTATAGCTTCTTCCTCCCTCCCCCCAGGCCTGCAAGTCCCATTTCATAAAATTAAAATAATACATAAGAAAATGGCTTGAAGATATTAAACAATAAAAAAGAAACTGGCAGAAAACATCTTTCTACCATATGTGCTGCAAAAACTTCAACTAATTCATTAAACCAGAGTCACAGTTTCAGCTGAGCCATCTACTCAGATCACAGAATGATGGCATGGCTTGGGGTGGAAGGGACCCCAAGGATCACCAAGCTCCAACCCCCCCAACACACGCAGAGCCACCAACCTCCATATCTAATACTAGACCATGCTGCCCCATCCAACCTGGCCTTGAAGATCTCCAGGGATGGAGCATCCACAGCCTCTCTGGGCCCTAGCAGGATGAACACAAAATGGAGTGGGTGTTCCTTGGAAGATGAGTTCCAGAACAGACCTAAGCTGCATGACAGAATTACATGCTTCAGGAAATCAGCAGTGAGAGAAAAGGAACCTCTAATTCAGCATCCTATTGACGCTCAACGTACCGTAAGTGAAATTCCACTTGCCAGGCACTTGTTGTCGAACGTTGCATGATGTTATCAGAAAAAGAAGTTACGGATCTTTTTGAGAAAATGATGAAGACATGAATCTCTCTAAAGCTCCTTTAAGAGACAAGGATTTGTCCACAAAACGTGGGATGGCTGACAAGTACCTTTCTGCACCTGCCAAATCTGGTGGACTGAAAAACAGTAAACATGAGTGTACCTTGTCCTCAGCAAGAGTACATTCATGAACTGCAATCTGGAACAGCTGAAGAAAAGCTTCTTAACTGTCCTGAGTCTCTGAGTGTGTCTTTAACCAGCTAGGCTGACATGACATGAAGGCCTTGGACTTCTGCTGGATGCCTTGGAAAGGCTTCAGGACAAGAAACAGCAAGAAAATATCAATTAGAAGAATCAACGTAGACTTATCCGGTGCCTCAAAGCATTTATGAACAACAAATATGGACTGCAAAGGACTCTAGGAGGTTAAAGTCTCCTACTGTTATCAAGAGCAATTGATCCAAAGCAACCACATGACAACAGCAACAGTGAAAATACTTTCTGCTATATAGTCAGATACACATAGAATAGGCTCATCAGCCCCAGTGACTTCAGAACTGCATGAACACCTTACCCTGGGAAACCCTTATCGTACCCTGCGACCCAGACATGCAAGGAGATGCAGGCAGCAGTGTCATGGATGTGACAGCAGCATTTAGTCTTCAGCAACAAAAGGCTTTTAAGAAACATCCTTTCCTGTTCTGCTGGAGTTAGCATCCACATTACCCATGTAGTCCAAACACAGTTAGGCTGATGGGCCCAGCCCTGGTAACTCAGCTGGTCTTTCTCACAGAGCTGCTTTGCTGAAGAGGCATGTCAGAGAACATCAGTGAGCCAACCACTGCGAAGCAGAGATGTGGCTGTGTTGAGAAGCACCAGGCTTTGCGATGAAAGGCATCAAGTTGTGCAGCAGTGGAGTTACAAAACACAGATGTTTAGGATCAAGTGGATCACTGTTTCATCTTAGCAGCTCTCCAGCAAGAAAGGAAGAAAGCCACTGGGTGACTGCAGCCAATCCTGCCTCCTGACCTACCCTGGAACTGACATGTCTTCTTTAAGGCATTACCACCAGCACACAGCAAGTCCTTACCTGTATTAATCTCAGAAAAGCAATGCAGAAAACAGGATAAAAAGGCTGCTCACGGGACTAAGCATGCATCTTACCCTTCCCCTCACCTATATGCAGCAGAGGGAACCTCTGTCTGCACATTTCAAACCCTTCTCCACCACTGCCTTTGTGCAGCAAGAACCAGAACAGGTGACTCTGAGGTAGGTAGGATCTCCAGTATTGTATACAAGTTGAGCACTTCCACCAGTGCTCTAGATCAGTCCTGCAAGTACAACTTGCATATTTTTCCATTAATATTCCAATCTTCACCAGAAGTGAACTGGCCAGCTAAGCTTTGGGGGGTAAGATAGCGGGGAACCAAGAGTCTTGCTCCAGCTTCTGCTGAAGATTTTCGCTGGCACTAACAGGTATAGCCAAGGTGGCAAGAAAATAGCCTTTTTTAGGAGAAAAGATGCCAACCACCCGAGTAAATGGGTAGGAGAATCCGAACAACAGCTTTGTTTATAGGCCTCTTGGATGAGACCTTCAATTATTTTCTTTGACAAGACAGATGATCTTGCTCTGTCCAGTCCAGTAAGCAAGATCAAATTCATAGCTCAGTTTTACTAACACTTCTGGCACTTATGTATGGCGGATACAGCAGAAGGGAGATTGCAGTAAACAAAGGCATCAGCAGACTGGATTCCAGAGCTCGTACTTTATGACGACCTGAATACTTTGATCAGAGCTGTACTTTTGCCAGGTGAAGAGGCTAGAAGGAAATTTTCAAGATTCACATCCACGGTTGGGCACTCTTCTTGATGAGCTAGCTGAAGTACCTGTTGGACCTTGTGGTGGTCTGTGTGCTGAATCCAGCCTGTGTGCCCTTCACTGACACTCATCTCAGAGAGAGTATTAAAGTCATGTATTAAAATAGAAGATTTTCTTAGGGCTATGCAGAAAACCGTTCCAGCATCACAAGTGCAGTGGCTTCCCCTGCACAAGTACCATTACCCGTTATTAAGCCGCTTCTCAGAAACACTAGACAGAATTCTACAAGCCTTGCAGAGGTTATTTCCACACGCAGACCTTGCATAAAAGGATCAAAAGCAAGAAAGTATAGATCAGGCATGTCCAACCTGTGACATGGGAGAGCTAGTAATCAGCCCCTCAGATTTGTCTCAGAGGAATCTGAGAAGAAGCTGAAGTCCACTCCAATGCTCACGGCATGGGAAATAAGTAGGATGGAAGCCATGGTGCAATTAGAAAACCATGGCTTAATAACTATCACAGAAACGTGGTGAGACGAATCACCCAAGTGCAACACTAAAATTGAGGGCTACAAACTTTTTGGAAGAGGTAAGCAGGGAAGGAGAGGTGAAGGAGTTGCTGTCTACGTTAAGAAATGGATAGATGGCAAAGAGCTGCCTCTGAAAAACAACCATGGACAAGTTGAGAGATTGTGGGGTTAAAATTTAAGACCAGAACAATAAAGGGCATCTGGTGGTTGGTGTCTTCTACAGGCTCCTGATCAAGGGAAGCCTCTTGATGAGGCCTTCTCACATCGTCTACAAGAGGCATTGTGTTTGAAGTATCTCATCCAGCTGGGGCACCTCAACTGCCGCCTGGATATCTGCTGGGAAAACAAGGCAGCAGGTTGTAAGCAATCCACAAGACTCCTAGAGTGTACTCAGCATAACTTCCTGGTCCAGATATTACACAGCCCAGCAGTGGGTGAAGTATTTCTGGATCTGGTCCTCACTGATGCAGGAGAGCTCATTAAAGAGGCTAAACCTGGAGGCAGAGCGGGCCATGGGGATCATAGAACAGCCTGGGTTGGAAGGGACCTCAAAGATGATCTAATTCCAACCCAGCACAGGAAACCAACTGTTTCCTTGGCTGCATCAAAAGAGAGGTGGCCAGTAGAGCAAGGGAGGTTACTGTTCCCTTCTGCCCTCATGAGGCCCCATCTGGAGTAATGCATCCAGGCCTGTGGTCACCAGCACAAGAAAGACAAGGAAAGGTTGAAGGGACTTCAACACAAAACCTTGTTCTGTCTCCACCTGTATTTGCAAAGCACAAATGCTCCCAACATCTTGAGTTGTTTAACGTGGGTAACAATCTTACTGCTTTTTCAGACATTTACACACACACATCACCACCACTTCCACTGCCATAACTGGTATTATGACGGTCTCTGTCCTCCCCTCTCTTCGTGTCTCAGTAGCAACATGCTTCAAGCTGTCATTTCTTTCTAGTGCAAGCAGAGCTGACTCGTGGATATTTCACTTACTCACAAGCAAAGGGATTAAACAGCAGACAAAAGCATCAAAATGAGAATCACTTCTGCTGGCCATACCACACTTCATAAGCAAGTACAGCTGGGCAGACAGTACCTATGTGCAATGCATGTCCTCTGCCTTTGCTGCAGTTGTGACAGGGATCCTTACTCTGCTTTCAAGCTTTTATGCTGGATTAAATCTGTGACTTCATGTCACTACCCTTTGCTTCTCACTATTGTAAAGCAAGAGGTAGGTGCAGATGGGTATGTATGTGGAAAATACCTTCAACTCTAATCTGGTGATTTAGCCAGATACTCATAAATCTGCAGTCTTCATAATGCTTGCACTGTCTATTACAGCAAATACATAATGGAGAGGTCAGAAAGATCCACCATCATGGAAGAAGAACAGTGGATTTTTTTTTTTTGTCCCTTCAGTTTGTTTCAAATTGTGAGCAGCTGTGTCCCATCACACAACCTCTGCTGCAAAATCCCCATGGTAGAGGCCTGGCTACAAGACTAGGCAGGGAGAGGAATCCAGTAGCACTAGTAATAGATTGTACACTCCGGTGTATATGTTCAAGTAAAGCACTTTTTTTCAGGATATTAAAGTGAGTTATAAACAAGACTTTCCAAGCTAAAAGACTTGTGATTTCTTAGTAATCCAGTTGAGTAACAGACGATAGAGATTTGGTTTCAGAAGCCCTTCAAATAAGCGTGTCAGATCGGCTAATGAAACAGCTTAATCTTCTCCTGTGCCCCGTGTCCCTTGTGAGATATGTTCAATGGGTACCCTTGGCCGCCTCTTTGTACATTCACATTCCTCCTTTAGTGCCTGTCCTGGAGCCCCTGAGGTCGCCTGAAGCTCTTTCTCTTGACAAAGAGGACAGCAAGCTGTGAGACCTTTCTTGCGACAACTCAGACACGTCAGGACAAGCTGCCGGCAGTGCTGGCTGGAACAGAGTTTATACTGGTCCCACAGCGTCCCACAGTATCTGCATGCTGCAAGGAGGAAAAAAAAACCAAACACATTAAGACCCACATTGCTCCATCTGACCCTTATGCAGAAAGTTTTCTGTGGCATCGGGAGGCTGAAATCCCATTTAAGTGGCTATGCACTGTCTCCCCACCTTTGTTTTATTTTCTAAAAACATACTTCATTTTTAAACTTCTGATTTCAATGTAAAAAAAGTCACCCTACGACAAGGAAAAAGCTGTTGTTTCCTCTAGTTCAGATCAGACATGATCAAACATATGACTGCAGTACTGCTTCCTAAAGGAAAGCTAAAGCCAGGTTTCCTCTGTTTTCTTGGCAAACGAGTACCTGGCAACTGAGAAGACAGCAACAGGTATTTCATTTGAAATAGCTGAAGAGTGACCACAGCCAGAAGACTAAGTGAAATTCTTAGTAACTTCATCAAGTGGAAATCACTGAAATTCTGAAGCTACAGAAGGCTTCCTCCAAGCATGGAAACAACTAAGTGCTACCACTTTCCCAGCACCCATCAGACTATGCCGATGTTCTCTGAGATCACTGGAATACAGACCAGCTGAACTGAGACCAGCAGAACTCTAATGCTTCCATCACTTGGCCAACCATAGTCTGATCTTGTGGGAAACAAGCAGGTAACGACACTTCTGTTTGACACCTCCACTTATCAGCAGCTCTGCATGATGCTTCATTTTACTGCCCAGATTAAGAAACTGTTCAGAATCATAAAATCACAGAGTAAAACCACAGAGTTGATTATCATAATGAAAAGTGACCGTACTGAGAGATCAAAGACAATGAAGATGGAACACACAGACTCATCCGGCTCCCCATGTTCTAGACATCTCAGTGGAATCCACTGCAGTAACTTCTCAGCCTTCTGCACTTCTGTTATCCAGTCTTACCTGAGATGACATCTTCATTGGAACAAATGGCATAACGATCATCAAATACAAACAACTTTCCTCTGTAGAAGCCATCTGGAAATTCCTCCAAGTACTTATGAATTCCACCTTTTAGCTGGTAGACCTCTTTGCACACTGCCTGTTCAAAGCACAACAGCAGAAATGCTGAAGCAGACAGTAGCAGTGGGCCTATGCCAGAGTTCCAAAAGCAGATCTGAAGACATTAGGGGTTCACTGAAAATAAGCGGTTTCTCAGTGACCCTCAGATAGCACCACGAGTGCCCAAAAATCTAGTTGGTGCCACAGGGCAGCTCTCACAACGCTGGCTTGTTGACATAATTCAAAATGTATGCTTCATAGTGTACTCAAAAAAAAAACAAAGGAAAGAAGGCTGGAAACTGTATTGGCTGAGGGAACTTTGCTGCCCCACATGTCAAACACTTGAACCTCTGTAAACACTGCTCATTTTGGTTTTGTGTAGTGAGTTGTTGACAGAAACAGAACTTCTCAATGTTCACAGTGGTGCAGCAGAGAAAGAATCAAGGTTTACACGTCTGGACAACACGCCTGTGCTCTGTTCTCTTGCTCTATACAGGATTGGGACCCAGGACAACAGTGGGATGGAAGGCACAAACAGAATAGTGCAGATCCAACTCCACTGCACTGGAAAAATCACTGACAAGCTGACTTGCACCACAATGAAACACTCAAGCTGTGCTGCAACAAGATAGAGCTAGAAGGAGCTTGCAGAAACACTAAAGAATGCTCTCAAACTCTCCTAAAAGACCACTAAAATGGTCAAGGCACTTCTAAGAATATACCTTTTCTCAAGAAATAGGTTACTATTTTCACTCCTGCAACTGTAGCACACTGTGCTGAGATGCAATGTAAGGCCTGTGTCCTGGACAGGCACCATGAAGCAGATGTGAGACAAACATTTCCCCACACTGAGCAGTTTATATTTGTAAGCATTTACCAGCAAAATAAATGACAGGCACCCTTGAAGCAGTCTCAACTCCTCAACCCTCCCACACTCAGAATGGTATCTCACCTTGCTCCGCAGGTAAGCAGAGCCTCTTTCACAACGAATGCCTCCTGTGCAGTACATCAGGACACGCTTGTTTTTGAACAGCTTCAGGTTTTCATCAATGTAGCTGGGAAAATAGCTGAACTTCCTGATATCTGGAGCTAGACAGCCCTGGAAGTGTCCCTGAAACAACATCAGCTAGGTATGTGAATATGAACTCTCTTACATGGTAAGGTCTGTGTCTCAGACTAGAGGAAATAACTAATTTTGGGTCAGATCAACCAGGTCACTGCACACTCCCAACACTGCACCTACTCCAGGATGCTCCTCAAATGCGTTTATGCATCGAAATAGCTGTTAAAATCTTTAACAAAATTCTGTATATGTTTCTTCTCATTCAAGCAGAAACGAGGAATCTAATCAGAACGCAACTGCCAGAGAGAGGATGAACTACTTGTGTAACAGTGCAGAAGAGCAGGAAAATGGAATACAAAAAGTGGGACAACCCCATTTGTGAGATATGGGACAAGGAAAATATCCTTACAAATTATACTAATTTTAGTTCACACTGTCCAATATTCTGTACTCATGTTCTACGAACCACTTTGTCTTTTCCACACTCCAAGATGTTTAAGCACCCTGCCAGGCAGGCTCCATTCTAGGAGTTCCACTGCCTGTATCTAACCATCACTGCGAAGCTGAGCTTGTCACACGTTCCAGTTAGCGTGATCAGTCCTCCCCAGCAAAGTTACATCCCCAGATGTGGACTGCTTCCCTGCAGCATCTGTAACACACTGCAAGAAGCAAGCAAACACTTACTATTTTACTTTCATAGAAGTTCCTACAATCCAGCAAGATGGTATCACTTTGTCCTTGACTGGACTGAGACAGATAATGTTCTACTTCTCTGTGAAATTCCTGAGGGGTTAAATGGATTCCTTCAGAGTAAAGAGGAAGAAAAAAAAAAAAAAAAAACCACAAAGTTTTGAGAATCAGAACCACAATATAATATTATATAATATTACATATGATCTCCCTGATTCAGAGTCTCCTCGGATTTCCAACTAAAAGCTAAAACAGAAATTTTTCTGTAACAATTTAAAAAGTTATCATTTCAACTACAATTACAACCTACAATTCTGTGAACTCATCCAGACAAGCTTATCCATGCTCAGTTTCCAATTGCAGTACTTTCCAAAGAAACCAGTTATTTCTGTTCCACATGAGAGAAAAAGCAGCAGATACTTTCCTGTCTGTACGGCCTTTGTTACATCTCCCTAGCAACTCTTTGAACTCTAAAGAAATAGGAAAATATGTTTCCTTTCACTTGGCTCATCTTTCATTGCATTTAGATGTGCTGAAGCTTACAGAGAAGCAACATTTTACCTGAAATTCACCTCTGTTGATCAAAATAGAAAACTAATGTAAGCGTAACCTGGATTTACAGTTCTTTGCTTTCAGGTTTCTCAGAACTCAGAACTCTCAATTTACTGGAATACAAAAAGCCTCATTCACTAAAACCCCTTTCATAAAAAAAATATATATATAAAAAAAATAAAAAAAAAAATTTTAAAAAGATACATAAAAAATAACCCTACAAGCAAATCATTGAGGTGATGGAAACCATTTCCACAAAATACTGTTAAATAGAAGTTAAAAAAAAAAAAAAAAATTAAAAAAAGAAAAGTACAAACATGGTGTCAGAACGTGAAAAGCCTCCTACCCACCCTGTAAACTGTCTAGAAATGGGGAAAAAACGAACAAACACAAAAAAAACCCTGCCAAAACAGCAGAAAAACACTGGAAAGAGGGGAAGTCACAGAAAGATGCTGCAGAAATTTGCCACCAACAAAAAATACTGGTGGAAAAACAAGTCCAAACTTGCTCTGCTAATTGGTATTTTTAGTGCTCTGCACACTGTTACATGCATAGTAACACAATTTAGGACTGAGCAGAGGAGCTTTATGAAATGAGAGAAAGTTTGGCCAGCAGCTGCCCCCCCTGCTCCCCTGTTGTCTGTGATGTGAGTGCAGAAACTCAAACAGTGCACCACTTCAGAAAAAAAAAGTACGGGGTGAGGAAAAACAATCACTCCAGTGCTAACAAAGCCAGGTATCCACGCCTGGGAGGGATGCTTTCCAAACAAATAACTGTTAATAATGGCTTCCAAGAAAGGCTCCCTCAGTAGCTTGTTAAACTGCCACAATTGCAAGTAATCAGGCGGTGAATAGGAGAGAGATGGCTCTTGACAAAGCCCACAGGGGTGAAGTATCCAGTGTTATTGAAGCTCAGTAATGGAGAAATGCAGCAATCACCGACTGTTAGCTTTCGGTTCAAGGGGATGCTCTTCTTGTTGAGTAACTTCTTAGCCAGACCTTTTAATCTTAAACATAAATCATTTTACCAACACATTACCATCTACATAAGTGCCCTTAGAGTAGACACCCAGCCAGTTACTTCTTACCAGTCTTAATCCATGCTAAACATTTACAGGAAGCAGAAAACAAACGTTGTTTGTGTCAGGAGCTGTCATGGATCTGATTCAGAAGCTCTTTCTGCTGTGCTGTGACAGACAGGAGTGTGGCTGCTAACTTCAACACAAAGAAGGGCAGATCAACAGTACCGAATGAGGAAAGATACATACACTCAAGAGTGAGCTCCTGCAGGATTCTAGCACTTTCTAGGAAAAAAAAAAGTTAAATGCATGTCTTTGCATCCACAGCAAGAGAATCCACTGGATCCAAAGGACTACGTGCTAATGACAATAAAAGCACTGGAGCTCTTCACACCTATCAATTCTAAGCAGTCACAAGCACCTACAAAATATTCTGAATAAATGTACTCAGGAATTGAGCATCCTTCCTAGGTCCTACACCTAATCTCAGTCTACACTGACTTTAGCAGGCGTTCAGTGACACTCCCTGACGAAAGAATAAAGTTCTTACCTTCCCCAAAGCAAGGTAACTGCTTGATGTCCTTTGAACTGTTAGAGTTTGCTACAAAAAAAAGCTGTTAATTCTAGGCTCTTTGAAGCAGCCAAACACTCAGGAAACCAAAATCCGGGCTAGCAAATTCCCTATACCATGAATTTTGACTACTAGTAAGAAATCCATTTCTGTATTTTTTTTTCATGCATCCTGGCCACTAGGCAAAAGGAAGTGATTCTTTGTGCAGACACTTTATTCTCATTTACCTCTCACCTAGGTGAGATCCTCTTATTTTTCACAAAATCAACTTACCAGTTTCTTTGTAAGAGACTTCTTTAGGATCAATGCCCAGTGGTACAATTTCTTTGAATACTCCAACTCGAAGATCCGGGAAACAGTGAGCTCCTCCTGCACTACTCTAGGAAATAGAACACAGGAATAATGCATTACAGTTTCCAGGTGTGAAGATCAAAAATATCCACTCATTTTAATTTGTACATCGCACTAGAACTTGAAAATGTCTCAGTGGCTGAGAGAAAGAACGTGCCAAAATCCGGAGGGCTAGGGATCAGTTCCACCACCAGCAGTCAAGTCCCACTGACCACCCAGCATGTGTGTCAGGCCCCATCTGGCAGGTGTCAGCAAGCAGTGGTAAGGCTGAGAAAACTGTTCTTTCTTAATTAGAAACAGCATTGCTAACATCTATGATGAGAAGGTCAAGGCCATGACCCAGCTTACTGACCCTGGCAGACATGGTAAATAAATAATCTCTTATTGTGACAGACCATTTTGATGCACCTGGGCCTGCAGATCTCTTCTGATCCTCTGACCCCCACAGCAAGCATGGGCATGCCTCCTGTCATAGCAAAGGGAACTGCAGTGGTTCAGTACTGAAAAAGACATGTGGAAGGTAAGCCAGGTGCAAGTCTTCAAAATTACAGACTGTTCCCCCTGCCATACTCAACCTTTGGAGGTCATGGCAAACGCTTTCTGGTAGGCAACCCTCTGCAGAGGACAGGATCAAAATGTAGGAACAAGCCTCAAATATGGTTTAGAAACATACAAACACACTGATGAAAGTGCAGCACTTTGCCAGTTCTCACAGAAGTCAGTTTGCAGCAACTACAGTGGCCACTGAGTATTTTCACAGCCACAGGCCCAACACTCACTCATTTGTTCCCATCTTCTTGGCACAGGAACTTGAAACACTCACTCACTTGACATGCAGAGCAACTAGGGCACAGAAAAGACCACTGTGGGCTAATGCATGAGTGCTGGTGCCTGGAGAGGTCATGCAGGACTGCAAATTTTTCCAATGTAAAATTTCACCTATATTTTGCTTTTGCACCTGCACAGTAACAGGTCAGGTTTGCCTCTGTGTTTCATACAAACTCAATACACAAAGTGCTAAGACTGAATCAGCACTGTAGTTCTATGTGGGATCTGAGTCACAAGTCTCACTAACACTTTTCAATAGTTATTTACGAGGAACAAAATGGTACTCCCTGCAAGTAAAATTGTGTGAAAAAGAAAACAGTAGTAAAAACAAAAGCAGCTTTTCTCCCCCTCAGAAAAAAAACATGCAGTGAAGGGTTAGCAAAAGCCCACCAGAAAGCCATATGGTGCACACAGCTGCCACCATCATCTGAAGACAGTAATCAGCATGTATGTTCAGGCTTAAGTAGAGTTATGCACTAAGTGCAGTAAGGATGAAAAACTTGACTCTGCCCATACATGTATAGATATATTGCTTTTTTTTCCCTACAAAACATCCAATTCACAGAATTGACACTGCACCTGTAAGGACAGCAAAGCCTGCACAACACCTGAACCAGCAGGTAAGGACCATGAGAATTCTTTGCATGGACTGTGATGCCCAGGTTTTGACATTCAAATGAGAGTAAATGCTTGCAGAAGAACACAAGCATATTCCCTCTTTCACTTGTGTACAGCCCACAAGACTTTGCAACTGATGCCATTACTGCTTACAGTAACTGCTACTGCTGTTTGCACCAGCAGATTTCTAAACAAAGTTTAGGAACACCTATCTTAGGTCAGCACAGAGAGAGCAGAACTGCTACTGAGCCACTGAAGTATTGAGAGAAAAGAGTCTTGTGGACCAGCTGTTCTCGCACACAAGTTGTGTGGAAGCTTGCACATTCCTCTCTGCTTCATGTCTGTACTTATTTGTAAACTCTCACCAAACACAGCTTAAGTTACAAAGGTTGATCAACAACTTGAACTTATGAACTTTGGACTTACTGCGCAGGCTTAATAGGCTAATTAATACTTAATTCTCCACCCTGAGCAGCATTAAGTTGGAGTTAATTATACTTGTGATACATGATACAAAGGGGGAGGGATTATATATCAGGGGAAACACATATTTGGCAGACGGGGAAGTCTAAAACCTCCAAGGACTTCAGACAAAGGAAAGGAAGAGGGATCATACAGTCAGGAGATAGGAATATAAAGGAGGCTGTTGACAGTTTGAGACCTAAGGGGAAATGCCCCCAGCAGACTCTCCCTTTATTTGAATGAAGAAAGCCAAAGACTCTCCTCTGTCTATTTTTTGGGGAAATAAAGATAATTGAGCAAGCCTGTTTGAGCATAATTTTTCCCATCAACTATACTATTAAGAACCAGTGTGCTCATTTCTTAAATATGTCCTGCATTAACAATGCCTATGCAGAAAGTGAGTTTTTCATACCTTGAAATCATCTCGACACAAAATGTCTTTGAAGAGAGGCTGAGCAAGCATAACTTCAATGTAGAGATTGGTAGCTACTTTGCTTCCACCAACTGTTCCATTAATTCCTTCTGAAGCAACTCGTACCTAGAAGGCAAGAGAAGAACAGGCCTATAGCTTAGTACCAGCAGAAACAGACTGTGGTGAAAATGAGCAAAATAAGATTCGGTGATGAAAAGCACAGAAGTAGGCTTGGAAAAGAGATTAATGAGGCAGAGAAGGAGACAAAGATGATTACAGTGAAGTTGAGCAGGAAAATAAAACACAGTAAAACAAAAACTGGAATGAAAAAAACAGTAACTGCTTTCAAGCTGTTTCAAAAAACTGACAGAGAGGTAAGTTTGAGCAATAAACAGAGAAATGACAACTGGTTAACTGGTAGGGTTCTCCCAGGCAACCCTACGGGTTTGGGGAGGAGTGGCTGGAAAGCTGCCTGATGGAAAGGGAGCTTGGTGTGCTGATGGGCTGCATATGAGCCAGCAGTGAGACCAGGTGGCCAAGAAGGCCAATGGCATCCTGCCTTGGATCAGGAATGGAGCTGTGAGCAGGACTGGGGAACTCATCCTGCCCTGTACTTGACATTGGTGTGGCTTCACCTCGAGTGCTGGGTTCAGTTTTGGGCACCTCAGTACGGAAAGGACACTGAGGTGCTGCAGCAGGTCCAAAGAAGGGCAACAAGGCTGTGAAGGGCTTGGAGAATGAGCCCTACAAGGAGAGACTGAAGGAACTGGGGATGTTTGGTCTGGGGAAGAGGAGGCTGACGGGAGACCTGATTGCTCCCTGCCAATATCTGAAAGGTGCTCACAGCAGAGCAGGGCTGGTCTCTGCTCACTGCTGACAGCTGACAGGACGACGGGAAATGGCCTCAAGTTGCACCAGGGTAAGTTTAGGTTGGATATCAGGAAACACTTCTTTACAGCAAGGGTTGTTGAGCACTGCAATGGGCTGCCCAGGGAGGTGGTTGAGTCACCATCCCTGGGTGTGTTTAAAAACCGTTTGCATGTGGTGCTCAGGGACAGGGTTTAGCAGAGGGCTGTCAGTTCAGGTAGCATGGTTGGGTTGTGGTTGGACTCGATGATCTTTAAGGTCTTTTCCAACCTGAGTGATTCTATGATTAACAAGAAAATACTGCAGTCAGCATTCAAATTCCTACTGAAATTCTGCTTCAGGAAGAGCAGTGGGATTGTGCTCAACAACTCAGATAGCTGAAAGAAAAATGTGAGAATGTACAATACAGCAGGCAACACTAAATGTCAGCGTGAGTCATTTTACCTACACCACTGACACAAACGAAAACTTCTGAGGTGGAGTTAAAAAAAAAAAAAAAAAAGACTGAATACAAGAGAGAAAAAAAAGCATTTGAAAAGGCAACTGCTGAACCAATTTGGAAAGGGGAAAAAAAAGGGGCACCTTCCTCCTCCCCTATCCAACCAGCAGACAAGATACTGAGCCAAAGAAAAGATTTCACCCCTAGACTCTGCAGATGTAGAATAAGGAAGATGCCTTCTTTTCATTCCTTCTGAGCAAGGAAGGATGGGTCTGTAGAATGTAGAGTGCTGAGGCCATCCTGCTTTAAACAGCACCAGCTCTGAGAAAAACACTAGACAGGATGCAAATCTGTTAGCTCAGTTAGAATACCCTGAGAAATTCCTGTTCCCAGAAATAGAAAGAAATAGGAAGCACAGAAAGAAAAAAAATAGGATCTTTGGTAAGAAGATTAAAAACCCAATGCTTTGATGTTACAGTCCATCCTGCACAACAGCACACACACTGTTCACACAATAATTTCTATGCAGCTAAGACACAAGGAACTGACATGAACATTCACAATTAAAAAAAAAAAAAAAAAGTCCATACCAGGAAGTAAAGGACTAAAAATAAGAAAACAAACAAATAACACAGGAGACATTAAACAGAAAAAAAGAAGAAAAAATAATATCTAAAGATGAGTAAATGGAGCAGATATTCACTGTAGACATCCAAACAAATTAAAAAGATATCTCTTTTACTGCCAGCAGCAGTAATGCACTTGAACCTAATACGGCCTATCTTAGGGCGCAGAGGCTGGTCTCCTACTATTGGCATAGAAAGAAAAGTCTTCAGGAAGACAAGTCAGATATCAAAGTAGTGGCCTGCTCTGAGTTACCCTCTCGGAAAAAGTCTACCTCCCTTGGAAACACCAGCTTTTGAGCCCAGAATTAGTCCTTGAAGGGAGTGTATAAACGACAGGGGGAATGGCTGTTTGTGAGGGTGGACGGTGACAGGACAAGGGGAATGGTTTTTAACTGAGACAGAGGAGGTTTAGGTTGGATATGAGGAGGAAGTTTTTCCCCCAGAGGGTGGTGAGGCACTGGCACAGGTTGCCCAAGGAGGCTGTGGATGCCCCATCCCTGCAGGCATTCAAGGCCAGGCTGGATGTGGCTCTGGGCAGCCTGGGCTGCTGGTTGGTGACCCTGCTTACAGCTAGGCCTTTTCAAACCAGGCCATTCTATGATTCTACAAAATTCCAATAAGTAATTAACGCCTCTGGTGGCCGTGAGATGAAGCCAAATAGTCATTCTTGCTGTACATTTTTTAAGGGGAGGTAGACCACACAGGTTGTGAATGATGTTACATTGAGCTGAGGCATCTGTTTTGCCATCTTCAACAACAGGACACCTCTATTCTACTTCCTTATCTTCACTTAACCACAAGTTTCACAGCCTCCACATTTTGTACTTGAGCTTACATTTATGCAAGCCTCCTGTCCTTGAGCTCGTATCCGCTCACATTATGCGAAAGGCTGTTCTCACAACACGGAAAAGTTGTTCTCATGATTCAAAGTAAACAAAGATACCATGCAAGAACAAGCACTGCTATGGGGTGGTTGCGACCAAAGCTGCCAGCAGTCGTTCTCTTCTCATTCTCGACAAGTCCAAATTACAGCTTGGTGCCATGACCCTAACCACTGCACCTGGTAGTGACACACTCAGCAGACCCCAATCTCTGTGTGCTGCACGTCCAGCTTGGCCTTCAGGGCATGCCGTGCTGCACTTGTGTTCTAAATGATACTTTACAGAGCCAGGATGCCTTTCTTAACAAAACTTTAACAGTCTAGCACCTTGTGGTGTAAAACACTTGCTGCCTTTCAAGCCACATCATTCTGGAGTAAACAAAGAGCATGCTTTTCTGTAAGGAATATGACTGTTGCCTAAAATCTTACCTTGCCAGTGAGATGCAGATGCTGGCAGAGAGCCTTTTGCCAAGCACAGAGTTTCTCTGGATCCTTCACCTCACAGTAGCAGTAATACAGAAGTACTTCTCCCACCTTGCTGCCCAGAACATAGCAAAGATAAACAAACAGGAAAAGGATGTTAGAGTTGAAAGCACAAAAATACATTATTAGCATCAACCTCTTAAAAAGCAGATGATTTTCTCCTTTTTTGTTGTTAAAGCATAAAAAAGAGCAGCAAAACATAAAACTAGTGGGACACTGGAGCTTGCTTTTATGAAACTGGCACATCAAACCTGTTCAGTGGCAGGGCCTGCAGTTCTTGGTGAGCTCTCAAAATGTTCATTGGAGATTTATGACAAAATTTTAGTCTTCCTGTGCTTCCTCCCTGAAAACAGTTGCTAACAACTGTGCAAACTACCAAAAAGTGGTGACATGAATAAAGTCTCACTATGAAGAGAGGGATATTTCTCTGTGCTAAGAGGGGGCTCATAAATGTCTGGTAAAGAGATGGTTAGATTTTTTAGTTGAACATATCAGTGCAACTCTATGCATTCTATTTGAAAACTTGCAGGTCATGTATTTATGTTGACTAACAACAGAGTCACAAATATACCAAAAAACCTGAACCTATTTTCAGATTCCTGTAACAGAATGGAAAGCAAGAGTTATATTTATATATTTATAAACATATTTCATATAAATCATATTTATATACAGAGCAAACTGTGCTGTTCTCCTTCTTCCTACTGCTGCTCTCCTTCACAAACCCCATATCTCAAATAGCACAGACCTGTTTTAGCAAGGCATACCACTCTGACAGCCTGCTTCCCCAGAGCTTCCATCGAAAAAGGAAGTATCATTTCAACATCAGGAATCATGTTTCACATGGGATTCAAGAGAGTTCAAATAAATCAAATGACTCCTGGAGAGAGACCCGATTCAAGGAAGCAGGAAAGGAAAGAAGGAATGAGCTGCCCAGGGAGGTGCTGGAGTCATGAACCCTGGAGGTGTTTGAGGAATGTTTGGATTTTGTGTTGAGGGACATGGTTTAGTGAGAACTACTGGTGACAGGTGGATGGTTGGACTGCATGATCTTGAAGGTCTTTTCCAACCTTGGTGATTCTGTAATTCTCTGAAGGCCCCTGAGAGCCTTGAGAGCTGCCAGCAAACTTTCTGCAGGATGGGCATCAAAAAATCATAGAGTGGAAGGGCCCAGGTTGGAAGAGATCTTGAGGATCATGAATCTCCAACCCTCCCTGCCACAGGCAGGGCCACCAACCTCCACATTTCATACCAACCCAGGCTGCCCAGGGCCCCATTCAACCTGGCTTTGAACACCTCCAGGAAAGGAGCATCCACAGCCTCTCTGGGCAGCTGTGCCAGCACCTCACCACTCGCTCTGTAAAGAACTTCCCCCTGACATCCAACCGAAATCTCCCCTCCCTCAACTTCAAACCATTTCCCCTCGTCCTGCTGTTATCAACCCTTTCCAAGAGCTGACTCCCCTCCTGTTTGTAGGCTCCCTTTAGGTCCTGAAGGCTGCGCTGAGGTCACCCCGCAGCCTTCTTGTCTCCAGGCTGAACAAGCCCAGGGTCCCTCAGCCCATCTTTATAGGAAAGGTGCTGAAGCCCCGATCATTTTATGGCCTCCTCTGGAGAGCCATCACTCCCATAAAAAGGCAGTACCGCCAGATGCCCGGCCTTACCTGGTCAGCTCCTCACGGTGGAGGCCGCTGGTGTCGGGCAGCGCCTCGCAGAGCTCTCCGCAATCCCGTCCTCCCACCCGCTCAGCGGACATCGCCCTGCCGGCGGTCCCGGGCCCGGTCGCCTGCCGTTCGATGTCCCCGCCATGCTGCGTACCTACGTGCCGGTGGATGCCGCGGCGCTCGCGAAACGTCTGCCGGCAGCACCTCCACCACACGGCCGCCCCGGCACCCGGACAGGCGGCCGGCACCTCTTTCGCCTTGACAAATAGGGAGAACGCCTGCAAGACAGCCGGCCGTTACCACGGGCAGTAGTGGCGCGTCGCCCCGTGCCCGCCTCCTACGTACCTTTTTCCGGGCGGAGGCGCGTTGCTTTCTAGCGGCGGCCGCCTGAGGCCCAGCACCACCCCGAGGAACAGCCCCCAGTCCGGGCTGCGCCTCGCCCGGCGCCATCTCCCGCCGCTGACCCCACCCCGGAAGTGCTGTCCGACAGAAAGCGGAACCGGAAGTGGGCGGGGGTGGCCAAGCCGCCGGAAGCGGGCGGGGAAGGAGCGCGGTCGTCTTAGTCCCGCGCGGCGCGGCGCGGCGCGGTTCGGTTTGCTTTTCGCTTCTTGCTTCTTGCCCGGTGCCATGTCGCGGCGGCGGCACAGCGACGATAGTGATGACAGCGATGGTGAGTGCTGGCGAGCGCTGGCTGATCCCGCGCTTCTCCTTGCCTAGCCCTGAGCGGGCACGGGCTGGGGTGGGGGGACGGGGTGGGTGGGCGGCTGATGAGCGGCGGGCGGTAACGATGTGCTCGGTGTGTCGGAGTAGGACAGCCTCACAAGCGGCGGAGGACGTCGGAGCCGTCGGAGATCGAGGAGAGACTCGAGTCGCTCATCTGCAGAGTAGGGGAGAAGGTAGGAGTGGCGACCGCGTGGTGGCGGGGCGGAAAACGCCCGGCTCGGGGCTGATGCTGGAGCAGCCGTCGGCCGCACTGCTGTGTTCTGTGGGCGCTGCGGGATTCCCAGGAGAGGCCGCTGCGTTGTGCGCCGTCTGCGCTTCCCGAACGGCAGGGATGGTCCCAGAGCTGGGGATTCGGCTCGTCCGAAGCCCCGCCGGGAGGAGGGGGGGATCGGGTGGCAGGGATCGTTCGCCCTAAAGGGAGCTGCGCGGAGAGCTGAGCTCAGCACAGGCTGACCTGGGCGATGCTCTTACCCTGTGGTTTCTCTGTCAGGCTTCATGTTGTCTGGTTGAGGTTGGAATATTTTCTTTTTGTCTTTTTTTCTTTTGCCTTCTGTAGAGTAACTCATCCCTGGAGAGCAACTTGGAGGGCCTAGCTGGTGTATTGGAAGCTGATCTACCAAATTACAAAAGCAAGATACTAAGAATTCTGTGTACTGTGTACGTATGCAGAAGAACGGGGGGGCACTGAGGGGTGCTCGCTTTCTTTGTGTTGGGTGTGTAAGTTGAAGTGTTTAAGGCAACCTGAGCATCTGTGGTGGCTTTTAGTCCTTGGCTGCTGTTACCATATCAAATTGGCTTCCCTACAAGCAGAAGAAATAGGAGGAATGAACTCACTGAGTTCTGAGCGTAACTTAAGGAAGATATTCCCTTGCAGTACGTTAACATGAACTGTATGTAGGGCTTCAAGCAGAAGAACTGCTGTTCTGTACTGCTCCCCAGCAGCAACAAAAGCAGAATGCTGGGTAGCACCCTGCTTCCCAAAGAAATGAAGGCACTGAAGCTGTAGGCTGCCAATATCTATTGCCCTGATGCCTTCCTGTGGCCTACTTCTCTGCTGTGGCCATGTGGTGCTCTGATTAATGAGCCTGTTCTTGGGAACACAGGGGGGCTGCTGGTAGTGCTCTGTTCATTCCCTAATGAGCAACAGGAGCAGAGGAGCCTTGTGTGAGGATGGGCTTGTGGAGGGGGCTGTCTCAGGGCATGAGAGCAGTGTGAAGGAAGCAGAGAGGGAAAATTTTCCAGCAGCTGGTGTTATAGCGTTGCATGTGTTTTAAATATGCTTGCTAGGAATGTTTGTTGATATAATAATGTCATTTTTTCCTGTAGCAGTGAGATGTATTTGCAAATATGGAGTTAATCTACAGATGTACAAAAGAGGTTGAGGAAAGCTGTTTACAGTAGGACCTAGCATTTTCTTCTCTTTTCCCCTGTCATGTCCCTAAATCAATTGTTTTGGCTCGAGAAGCTTAGGATCCAACTTAACAGTGTAAAATGTGTAGATCTTGTGTAGTCTTAATATTTACATCTAAATTATGAATCTAAAAGAGTATTTTAAGTCTTTGAATAAATTCTATTACATTGCTTGGCCAGACCTCCAGAGGACTTCAAAACTGGAGATAAATAAAAAGCAAATAACTTAAATGTAGTTGCAAGTGACATCTGCTTTCCTAAAAAAAAACAAAAGAAAAAGTTGAAAGTATTAACCACGGGACAGAACTACGTCATGTTAACACTTTCTGTTACTTCCAGATGAAACAAGTTTAAATTACTATAAGCAAGTTCTGAGCTGCTATGCTGTTGCCATTTGGCTTATGATGAATAAGTGCTAACACCGTGTTTCTCTTTCTGTGTCAGTGCACGTCTGTTACCAGAAAAGCTTACTGTTTACACAACACTAGTTGGGTTGCTGAATGCCAGGAACTACAACTTTGGTGGGGAATTTGTAGAAGCCATGATTCGTCAGCTTAAAGAATGTCTGAAAGTCAATATGTACAACGAAGCTGTGCATTTAGTAAGTGTCTCTTTGTGTTAGACATTTTTTCTCACCTTTTTTCTCTCCTCCCTTTCACCTTTCTTAATTCCATGAGAGCTTGGCCTTACTACATGTATTACAGTCTTCACATTTCATCAGTGTGTGGTGTTGTATAGATATACTGAGAGAAAAGATGTTACGTGAGGAGTATTTCCTTCCCAAGGGGAGAAGAATCATGTCACAGTTGCAAATCGTGTTCCAAATGTGTACTTCCACAGTTGCAAATTAACTCGCAGCCAAGGGAGGTCATTCTACCCTTGCCAGCCTTTTCTGCAGCAAAATATAAAAAGTGAATGAAACTCATGCTTTACTTTGTTGTTTTGTAAAAGTTGCTCTTTTGGCTCCCATGGGAGGTAAAAAAGAAAAAGAAAAAAAGACTCAGTCTTAAAAGCAGTGCTTTGTGGCTGCTACCAGGCCTGTGTTATCTGTCTCCCAAAGAGGGGTTGGCATCAAGCAGGCAGTTGCTAGTGCTTTCTCTGAAACCACTTGCTCAGCTCTCACTGAGAGCTCTCACTTTGGAGGTCTCATAAGTGAGAAGTCCAGTTGCAAGCTACCCTGCTTCGTTTAAAGCCCATAGGTGAAAATTAAATTTCTAGTATATCAGTGCAGCTTGTCAAGAGACTGCTGTTTGGCAGTGGGACTTCTTTGGGAATAGAATTCTCATCACACTGTTGAAGGCACTGTCCTTTGTCTTCAGCTTCACCTGCGCTGGTTGTGCTCACTCACAAACAACTTGTGAGACAATGACAGTTAAGAGAGTGGCAGAGGAAGGCTATTCTCAGCTCTGTCAGAGGCACGTCAAAGGCTGTTCTTTGCAATTAATATTGGGAAAGTGCTCTTTGAGCACTGCACTGTGCTTAGCTCAAACTTTCTTTCCCAAGGCTTCTTCCCAGTGGTAGGTGTTCATGAAAAAATGCCTTTTTTTGGTGTATTTTGCTGTGTTGATTGTATTTTATTTTTTTTAGACTTCTGTGTGTGTGTGTGTGAGAGAGAGAGAGAGAGAGAGAGAGAGGACACCCTTAAGAAAAACTAAGCCGTAAAAAAACCAAAAATTAGATTGTTGTTAGAATTTAATTGTTTCTTGAGATTGCTGCAATAGCTGAGTTACATCAAAACAGGGTACAAACAAATCAAAAGATTGATGAGGGAGGAAGGAGGAGAAGAAAGCACTTCCAGTATAACGTGTACCACTGCGGTACTCCAGTTATTTTCTACTTAAGTTGTCATTTATGTCAGTCTGGATTTCTTGTTAATATGCCTCCAGATCAATGATGTATTCCTGCCAGGATGAATGTTTTCATTGCAAAGGCTGATTCCTCCTAGTCATTGTCACCTTTCTGAGACCTGACAACGCAGTCAGCTTTAGCACAGGCTTTCTCTCTGTAGCTATCTGTATTTATGAACAGTTAACTATAGAAATTTATCTTGTCTGAAAGACTCTAAATGGTGTATAGATTCAACCCTGCCATTTCTGTCTCACCTCTGCACTCATGAAGAAACCGATCAATCTATCTTCATCATTTAAGATGGCTTTTATTATTTTTTTTTTTTTACACTTCTGTAATTTTAGTGGTCTTTTTCCACTTGGGGGAGAGAAAATGTGGTTGTTGTTGTTCTGTGTGTTCTGTAACCTATTTGCATGCTTTTAAATGCATCCTGGTGTTTCCTACCCTGTCATCATCAGGAGTTGTAGTGTTAGAATTATTACAGACTGACCTTATGGACATTATAATGGACAAACTGTTCGACTGTGCTTATGTTATTTGTTCCTTGTGCTTGCCAGGTGTACCTGTACAGTGTGCAGTATTTCTGCCTTCCTAGTACTGAATGATTACCCATATCTTTTGGTTGTAGTTATTCAAGTAATGTTTATCTTGGAAACGCATTTTTTTGGACTTTTTTAGGTTCGTTTTCTGTCTGATCTTGTGAATTGTCATGTCATAGCTGCACCTTCGATGGTGGCTATGTTTGAGAACTTTGTGAGCGTGACACAGGAGGAAGACGTACCACAAGTAAGCCAAAAATCTGCAGGCTCCCCCATGGCTGTTCTCACAGGCACTTACCACTGTTTTGTGCTTGGTGCAGGAAGGTTTTAGAGGCAGCAACCTAGATGGACCGGTATCTGCATGTTCCTTGGTATGAGTGAAAGTGGCCCCTGGCATTTAGGAAATGCTTGTGCAGAAAGAAAGTGTGGGCCTCCGCAGTGAGGTATCTGCACTAAATAAATCTTTACCTTAGCAACTGCATGGTGTCTGGCTTGTTCTGCTAGGTTTGTTTACACTCAAAATATGAAGATAATCTGCAGAAAGACTGTGAAAGTGATCATTTTCAAGTCTGATTGTCGTAGTTCAAGTTAAAAATTGTACATTTTAACCAGTAATACATGTTTTTCTGTTCCTGATTTGCCTATCCAGTCTTTAGTTGCTGATCTTTGTGTCACCACAAAACAGTAGTTTAAAGTAAAATGCAATGTTTATGTAAAATCTTCTGGAGCTTAGTTGTGTGCTTAAGTCTCAGAATATTTCTTTCCTGTAGGTGCGATGTGACTGGTACATATTTGCATTTTTGTCATCTTTGCCTTGGGTTGGAAAGGAATTGTATGAGAAAAAGGATGCGGAGATGGATCGTCTCTTGTCTCAGACAGAAAGCTATCTCAAGTAAGTTGTAATATGTTTCGGAGACTTGTTCAGGATAACAATAACTTTGAGTAGTGTTCATTTAAAAAATACCAGGTCCTAGTTCTGAGTCATTTTGTTGTTGGGGGGGGGGGGGAAGGGAAGGAACACTGAAAAAATGGACAGATACAGTGATCTAACTTCATAGTTCTAAGAGTTTAGTTGCACTGTCTGGTGCTAGGGTATGGTGATGGTCTTGTCCAGCTTGTGCTGGGACAGCTGTAGCAGTAACTGCTGCAAATACCAAAAGGTGACCTTACTGCTGTGCAGTGAGACTAGATTTTGGCTAGGTGATTCAAGTTAACGTTGCTCTCAGGATATGATAACAGAGATTGTAATTACAATTCTTTTCTTTTTCTTTTGCACACTAGACTTCAACAACTGAAGAGATTAAGTAGTAGGGTACTCTTTTTTTTTTTTTTTTTTTTTTCCCTTACTGTGATTGTACTAAAAATGCTGTTAAGGGTTAGGTTTTCTTTTCTGTGTAAACAGACGCCGCCAGAAGATACATGTACCAATGCTACAAGTTTGGACTGCTGATAAACCACATCCACAGGAAGAAGTGAGTGATTTCTGTATGTTATTCTTTGAGAAAGTTTGAAAAACTGTTGTGATAGAAGCACAGTTCAAACAGCTAGAAAACTAAGAGCTAGCTCTGAAAGTGTTTGTGCTGTGAATTGTTCCCTGTTTGCCGTTATTTCAAACAAGCTCTAGGTAAAGAGTTCTCATCCTAAGTTGTAGCAGGTTATGGGGTGAGAAGAGCATTTTCTAGTTTGCCAACAAGCCCATGAGTAGATGTTATTGAATGAAAAATGGTTGTAAGCTGTGGCACCGTTTTTGGAACTGGAAAAACAGGGCTTCATGCTACTTTTGTGAAAAGCAGAGTGTAGTTCCTCACTCCGTAATGTCTTCTCTTTGCTTTGAAGTGGTTTTGCTCTCTCAGCACTAGGAAATGCCAAATAAATATACAGAAACTGAACTCAGCAGCTTCTGTGTCATCTTTCACAATTAAAGTAAAAATACTACAGGGGGAAGTTGGCATCTGTCTAGCTTGGTGTACAGCTTACCTTCTCTGATTGTTTTGTTTTGTTTTCCTTCTACCCCAAGTTTGATTGGAAATTGTGATTAAAAAAAGAACTAAGTTTCTCTTCAGGGAACTTTTCGAACAGTGATCTTTTATCCATTTTTCACTGTTCTGGTTAAATTGGATACCCGTTTTTAAATTTCCGGTTTTAACAACTGTCTTGTTAATGCCAATCTGAAGAAGTAGGACTTATGATTAGGACTGATTCATTGTGAGTATTCTCCCTGCTTGGTATCTATTTTCTCACCTTTTTGTTAGTAAGAAAGTGATTCGCAAAATGCTTTTTAGCCCTTGTGTTCTCCAGAGTACCTTAAGCGTTACTTTTCCTATGGGGCACTTGTTAATGTGTTTTTCCATTTCATAGTGTGATGCAGATGACTTCTTTATGGAGGTATTTCACCTCAAAAAGTGCAATCAGTAAGGCCTCAGACAGACTGTTGGGGTCTGTGGCCTCCCGAGTTCTTGAACCTGCTTTTAGCAGGGGCATAGAAAGCAGCTAAACAAAGTGGGCCTGTAGCTGTAGCACAAGTAGATGTTTGTGCCATTTCTGAAAGGGTGCTGGGGCTTGGAATTGATTTGAAAATCATAGCAAAGATATTTGATTGTTGGCACTATTGCATTTGTCTTGAATATGCAGCAGCTGGTACTTTTCAACATGGTGGTTCTCCAGAATGTCTCTTCACTTTTAGTATAGATATTAAATCTCTTTAAATATCACTTGTGAGCACTGACTGAAATGACTGTAGTCTTGCTGACGTGTTCAAAGGATGGCTGTCATGCATGCATTTCTGGTCTGCATTTTGCTGCTTAAGAACAGCAGATACATTTTGTTAACAGAATCTTTGGTGAAATTGGAGCAGCTCTGATGTTTAGCTTTTGAATTATTTCTTGATTTAATAAGTACTAGATCCCATAAGTAGTAATATAAACAATTGGTTTTTGTTGTTGGGTTTTTTTTTTTCTGAATCTAAGACATACATTTTTTGATTGCACCGTGAGCTGCAAGTTTTGTTATAAGATTCAGCACATCTGATGTTTTGCACTGTTTTTCCCTTCAGTATTTAGACTGCCTCTGGTCTCAGATTCAGAAGTTGAAAAAAGACCGTTGGCAAGAACGACACATTCTGAGGCCCTACCTGGCTTTTGATAGCATTCTTTGTGAAGCACTGCAACATAATCTGCCGCCATTCACTCCTCCACCTCACACTGAAGACTCAGTTTATCCTATGCCAAGGGTTATTTTTAGGATGTTTGACTACACTGATGACCCTGAGGTATGTAACCCCTGCAAGGGGGAGTGAGCTGATTTTGCAGGTAGTGTCATGGTACAATCCAGGTCAAAATGCGATGTCCTTTCTCCCAGCACACTTAGTGGTTTGAAGATTGGCAGTAATTATACTTTGGTGCTGAATAAATTCTCTTATATCTCTAGTAACAGCATTCACAAGAGGCAGCATTTCCTTCTTTAGAGATTTTGATCTTTTTTCTGACTTTTATTGCAGTGTTTAAAAAGTACAGTTTACTTCTCTGTTAAAATGAGATGATGCATATTGTGGGGTAAAAGAAATGTGATTCTTTGGAGTAGGTGGAAGGTCCATCTAGCCCCCACAAACTACCTCCAGCACTGTTCTGCAGCAGATACATAGATAAAATTGTGTAGGAATGGGAAAGAATGTGTATTGCTTTCCCCTAGTGCCTTTGTAAGTCCCTTTGCTTTAAATCTACTACCTTCAGTTATCGGCCAGTGATTTTTGCAGTCAGCGAGATCATGACTTTGTTCTCTTCACTCTATTCTGGCCTTTTTTTCTCATATCCTCACTCACTCAAGAATGTTTCCAGGCAGCAAGTTAGCAGACTGCCTCATTGCTGTACAGATCAAAGAAAGAACTGGGTGCAACATGAACTTGTGATTATTTTCTCTAATTTTGTTCCCTTCTGTAATGAATCCTTGTATTCATTTTGTTTTGAATACAGGTCTTGGGTGTGCTTTCTCGGTAGGATACAAGGCAGTTGAGAACTCACCATGTTTGTTAGTTCTGTAAATGGCTAAGAGTGGTAGCACTGCAGTAATCTTTCATGAGTCATCACTTTTTTTTTTTTCCTTTAACTAGGGCCCTGTCATGCCTGGCAGCCATTCTGTTGAACGATTTGTAATAGAGGAGAACCTTCACTGCATCATCAAATCCCACTGGAAAGAGAGAAAGACTTGGTAGGAAGAGCTTTGCCTTATGGAGCCCAGGCACTTCTTATTTAAGAACATGGCATCAGTAGCATCAGGGATATGCAGAACCCTGAACTGGTTAAACAGGAGCTTGAGATTAAACGTTTCCTAGAGCATTTGATGAACTTGATTCACTACAGTTATCTGTATTGAAACTATTACCTGGAATACAGTGGGGCTGTAGTATTCTGATAGTGAAGAGTCCCCGTGATCCCAGGGTTGAAATGCTGTGACCCCTTGGGAAAGGAATTTGTTTATAATAAAGAATATGCTGCAAAAATTGATGGTGGTGCACCTAGCTCTTCATGTTCCCATTAAGCTCTGTGGAGAGTGTGCTCATATGATGCTTCCTAGAATTTTAGAGAAGCTGATTTGTTGAGTTGCGGTGAACCTTTAGTTAGTTCGTATATAGCTGGCATTCATGAAAGTGCTTTTGCTGCCTGCTCCTTGTTGCAGTCTTATTTTTGGGGTTATGTGGGAGAGGTAACTGAGCTAGCTCTGAGCAGTCATTAAGTGCCAACAGATTTCTTTTGTTTGAATTTGGAAGCGCCAGGAACCAACCAAGCCATGTTTCTTCCTTTCTGCTTGGGCGCACTCTGATGTGCGTAGTTGATAAGCAGGGTTGTTTGCCATGGGTAATTAACTGTCTGTGTCATACTCCTCTGTGAAAGCCACCAAAGTTGGCATAGTGTAAAAATGGTCAGAACCAATGTTTAATAGTATTCCGTGAAGTTATTTGCTTGCAGTTTTCTGAGTGTCTAGAATCGGGGTTGTTGCAGGTGCTGGAATAATCTGTTATTCCTCTGACAAAGTAAAAGAGGAAAGTTTAAAGTTGTAAATTTAACCTGAGGTAAAAATGAAATCAAGAAAATATCAGTTGCTTGTTGTGAAATAATGATAAACAATAATGAACTAGTTAAAAGAGAAGCTGTTTGAAGATTAAGAGTTTTTTATATAATCGGTTAGCTTTACAGTGCTTCCAAGTCATTGTGAATGTTTGTTTAGCTTTGGGCTTTTTCCTCTTCATGTGCACATGCCAGAATTGCAGATGTCTCTGAATCTACTCTGCTTAATAGTATAAAATTCAAACAAAGAGGAAGAGAAAATACATTCTTACAGCTCTTGAGTTTGGGCTGTGCTCATGTGCTCTTGTGCTGATTATTTTGTGTTATGTGTAGCAAGGGGCAGTCTTTGGATGGGATTTTGATTGATGTGTGCTGATTTTTTTTTTTTTTTTTGTGTGACTTCCTGCTGAGAATTAAACATTTCCTATGACTTTGTGAGTCAATCTTTACATTATGTTTGCTGCATTACACTGTGAACTAAATGTGTCTGTGCTTTTGCAGTGCTGCCCAGCTGCTGAGCTATCCAGGAAATAACAAGATACCCTTGAACTATCACATAGTAGAGGTATGCATTTTATAAGTCATCTCTTTTGTGGCTCTTTTTTTTGCTAATAAGAAGTCCCAATTAGCTTGATGATAAGTTCAGTTAATGTAGTTTCATTTGGGAGTCAACCAGAGCCTCGTTGAATGCAAGCAGTGCCTTTGTTTGGCAAGTTAAGTTATATGCAATACAATTGTTAATTTTATTCTGTTTGTTGGTACTTTTAACTTGGTGGGGAGAAGGGAAGCGTTGTTGAGTTTTGTTTGTTTTTCAGATTGACTTGTTGTCCGGGTCCTGAAAAGAGCTTGAAATGAAATAGTGGTTTGCTTCCTCCAGGGCACCTTTCATTGTAGACAGCGTATCAGAAAAACAGTACAGATTTTTCTCTTGCTGCCTACTTTCAGGAGTCTGTTTCCAGGATGCAGGGTTGTTCAAAACCTTGTTCATGTCATCTAAAGGCTCTACGAAGAACTAACTATACGTAGGAATTTTGTAGTTAATTATAATGATGAATATATCTTACATAGAAGATTGATATTTCATAAGGATGGGATTGAGAATTCCTGCTGGCACCAAAATGACAAATATTCTAAGTGCTGTTGTGTTACTTGTGGTCATGTTGTCCTTTTTGTAGTTTTGATTTCATAAGAGAGAAATCTTCATGCTGGCAGCAATTTTCTGCCTTAACATCAAGGTATCTTCAGTGGCCCTCTGTACCTTCAGGAACTGTGTGTGGCTGGGTGCTTTATGCTCACTTATATTTTACTGTCAGCAGTTGCAGTTCACAAATACATAAGTTAAACATCTTGGAAAGTCATTGATTTGAAAACTTGCAGAATGAGAATAAAAAAGGTCTGCATGGATGAAATGTCTGCACAGGAATGCAAGATTGGTGTATGAACTGTATGAATATAACTGTCAGAATACTCTCTTTTCTGCGATTTCCAGTTCTTCTAGAATTTTAATTTTATTGCCTATGACTGCAAATTTTCAATGAAATTCCAGAGGTTTTAAGGCTTAGCATGCATTTTGCAGACTTCTATAGAGTCTGCTCGTTATTATTCCTTTACAGGTTCTCTCTCAACATTTGGGTTAGTATTATGTTGCTTTCAACAACAGTTCAGCAGAATTTTCTCTTGACTTCTGTAGTACAGCACAGAACAGTAGAAATAATGTGTCTAATGAATACATGAAATTGTTATCTGAGATTCAGAAATCAGCACAGACAGAAGCCAATGTATGCTGCTCAGTACCTTCCCAAAATGGGCTTATTTTGGAGGGCCATGATGCTCCATGTTGCAGTCTGTCATGTCAAGCATGGAATGCTCTGTGCACAAAACTCTGAAACGTGTCACCTTTATCTCAGTAGTTTCTTATTCATGCTTATGTGGGTAATACTGGTGGCTGTGAGCAGGGCCACAGCATCACTAGGCTGTTGGACTAGTAGGACCTGTTGCACTTGTAAAGCTTTTGGTATACAACTTGGGCTTGACAAAGCTTATACGTTCAGGTTGTCAGTCTTGACCTTTCTTGTCACTCAGTTGTTTCCACAAAATATGGTATGACATGAAATGCTTTGCATGAATAATTGGTCATGAGCATGTGATGAATATCAGAACCACCATCTTAATCAGTATCTTTACCATATGTGTGTTAACAGTGTAATTGAATCACAGAATGGCTTGGGTTGGAAGGGACCTTAAAATGAACCAAGTTTCAACCTCCCTGCTGTGGAAGGATTGCCCCCCACCACCTCAGGCTGCCCTTTTTTGGTGGCCCTGAGCACCTCCAGGGATGGGGCAACCACAGTTTCTCTGGGCAGCTGTGCCAGGGCCTCACCGCCTTCTGAGAAACAATTGCCTCATAATTGTATTTGAACTACATTTCCTGTTTCAGTTTGAAACTGTTCTTCTTGTTCTACCGCTATCAGACCATGCAAAAGTTCTGTTTCCCTCCTGTTAATAAGCTTGCTTTAAGTACTGGAAGGCTGCATTGAGGCCTCCTTGAAGCCTTCTCTTTCCCAGGCTGACCAAGCCCACCTCCTTAGCCTTTCTTTACAAGAGAGTTGCTCTACCCATCTGATCTTCTTGAGCATAGAGGGACAATGCCTTCCCTCATCCTGCTGGCCACCCACCCTGTTTTGATGCAGCCCAGGATACAGCTGGCCTTCTGGTCTGCAAGGACATGCTGCTGCCTATGTCCAGCTTTTTGTCCACCCAAACCCTCACATCCTTCTCTGCAAGGCTGCTCTTGATAAGTTCCTCTCCCAGTCTGTATGCATATCTGGAATTGCCCTGGCCTGGGTGCAACACCTTTCTCTTGGCCTTGTTGAATCTCATTAGGTTCACATGCGCACACTTCTCAGCACTGTAAGGTCTCTCTGGATGGCATCCCTTCCTTCTGCTGCATCACCTGCACCACACAGCATAGTTCCATCTGTAAATTTGCTGAGAGTGCACCCAATCCCACTTTCTAGGTCACTGATCAAGATGTTGGAAAACAGTAGAAGTAGGATGGACCCCTGGGGGACACCAGTCACCAGCCTCTACCTGGACATAGACCTGCTGAACACAACCCTCTGGCTGCAAGCATCCAGTCAATTCTTTAACCACCCTTAAAATCTGTATCTCTAATTTAGAGATAAGGATGTGGTGTGTTGTCGCACCAGAGGAGGTTCAGGTTGCTTGTTAAGAAAAATCTTTCCTCAGAAAGGATGGTGAAGCATTGGAACAAACTACCCAGAAGGTGTTGGGTCACCATCCTTGGAGGTTTTTGAGAAACATGTAGATGCAGCATTGAGGGCTGTCATTTAGTAGGCATTGTGGTGATTGATTGACGGTTGGAATTGAGATTTCAGAAGTCTTCTCCAATCTTAATTGTTCTATGGACATGCCAAAGGCCTTGCAGAAGTTTAGGTAGATGACATCAGACATCACTTGCCTTTTGTTTGTCCACTGATGCTATCACTCCATCATAGAAGGTTGCCAGATTGGTCAGGCACAGTCAGCCTTGGTGAAGCTGTGTTTGCTGTCTCAGATCATCTCCTTCTTCTTTCAAGCATCTTAATATAGTTTCCAGGAGGATCTGTTCTTTGATCTTACCAGGCACGAAGGTGCGGCTTAATGGCCTGTAGTTTCCCAGGTCTTCTCTTCTGCCTTTCTTAAAAATAAGAGTGGTGTTTCCTTTCCTTCAATACCAGGGACTTCACCTGACAGCCATGACTTTTCAGATCTGATGGAGAGTGGCATGGCAGCACATCAGCCAGTTCCTTTAGGACTCCAGATGGATGTTGTTTAGCCCTGTAGACTTGTACAGGTTTCAGTCTCATCCAATGGTTTCAGACTTGCTCTCTGCTTTCATTGGGAGTGATTTTATTCCCTCAACCCCATTTAGAGGTTCAGGAACTTAGGAGATGTGGGAATCGTGACTGCCATCTGAAGTCTGAGACAAAGAACTTGAGTGCTGCAGCCTTCTCTGTGTCTGTTGTTGCCAGTTCTCCTATCTCATTTATCAGTAAGTACATGCTTCTTGGCCAGCCTCTTCCGACCAACAAGCCTGTAGAATCCTTTAATGTTATTTTTCACCTCACTCAACAAGGGATCTGTGCCTTCTGTGCCTTCTGTGCCCTGGCACTGCTGATCCTATCTCTGCATGTCTAGATGGCGTCCTTGTATTCTTCATAGACCATACATCCCTGCTTCCACTGCCTTTGTATTTCCTCTTTATTCCTCAGTTTGACCAGCAGGTTCTTGTTGAGCCATGCCAGTTTCCTGCCTTGTCTATTTGATTTCTTATGCTGAGGATGGAGAGTTCTTGTGCTCTCAGAAGGGTGTCTTTAAAGAGTTGCCACCTCTGTTGTATTCCTTTGTCCGTAACAACAGCTTTCTGGGGATCCCACCCAATAATTCTCTCAAGCAGATGAAATGTCACTCTCCTGAATGTCAGGGTCCATCTTCCTTAAAATTACAAAGTAGGACATGGTTGCTACAGCCCACACTGTCTCCAGACTTAACCTGCTTCATGATTTCAGCTGCGTCAGTGAGCACCAGGTTCAGTAATGCTTCACCCCCTGTTGGTCCGTCTAGTATCTGGACAAGCAAGTTGTCTTCAGCGCACTGCAGGAGTCTCCTGGCTTGCTTACAGCCCACCAAGTTGCTTTCCCAGCAGGCATCCAGGTGGTTGAAATGCCCTATCAGAATGAGATCCTGTGATCAGGATGCTTCTTGCAGACAAAGCAAGAAGACCTCATCATTGGCTCCTTGATCAGGGTGCCTGACCACCAGATGTCCCTTATTGGTATGGTCCCCAGAAGAACTCAGCCTCATCGTGGCTGTTTTTCAGAGTCAGCTCTTCACAGTCTGTCCATTTCTTGACATACAGTGCAGCTCCTTCCCCTCTCCTTCCTTGCCTGTCTTCTAAAAACTTTGCAGCCCTCAGCTGAAGTGTTTCTAGTTATGTGAGTTGTCTGACTACATTTCTGTGCTAGCAGTTAAGTCAGCTTTCTAATTGCACCATGGCATCATCTCCTCCTGTTTATTTCCCATGCTGCATGCATTGGTGTAGAGGCACTTCAAGCAGGCTATTGGCCATGTTACCTTGTAAGAGCACTGAGACAAATCTGAGGTTTTCCTTTGCTGCTTCCTAAAATGACAGTGTTTCTCTGTTAGTTAGAAGTACAAACCTTTCCCCCATCAGTTCTTATTTAAAGTTCTGTTAGCCCAGCCTATTTAAATTGTTGCCCCATCCTAGCAGTTGCATCCCATCCAATGTCAGCCTGCCCAATCTCTTGAAGGTGTGTCCAGAACCATAGAACCAGTAATCCTGAGCATGATACCATTCATGCAGCCAGTCACTGAAGGGGTCCTTTCGCTGCATCCTGCACAAGTCCCAGTCTCCAGCCAGGAAGAACAAGGGGAACAGTACCTGTGTTCCTGATATCCTGTGTATTCCTGATATTCCTATATCCCAAGGGAGGATCTCGTAGTTTTTTGTCATTTCCTTGTGGCTTCCTCATGTAACCTGTCTTGAAAGAGCAGCAGTGGATAGCAGTCCTCCATCTTTATCAGACCCAGAAGCTTTTTCCATGGAAAAGTTCTTCAGCTCCTTATAGTCTTGTTGTGATTCCAAGTCCATCCTCAGACTGTAGCATTTTCTCGTCAGTGTGTTTTCACGTGCTGTTTGTGAAACCTATAAATGGACAGTGATTTCTTGAACTAGTAAGAGCATTATCTACTGCTTACTCTTTGAAGCTTTAATTCCTCTGTGTTTATTCTGAAGCTTAAAGTTGTCAGTGAGGAAAATTACCAACTGAAATGAATCAAAGGTTCATGATTTTGAACTTCATTGAAATCTAGTTGAGAATGGCATGCAGACTAACCAGAAACTCAAACATGAGTGTTGCACAGTGGTGAATTCTTCATAGCCCTTAAGGATTGACACACTCCTATGAGCACACTTGAAAATAAAATATGAATGCTGTCTGCAGGATTGTTTTTAGTTTTCTTAAAGGGATCCTCAGCCAAGGGGGTACAGGGCATATATTTCTATCAGGTGGAGTGGTGGTTATTATTTTCTGTTGCAGCTTGTGGCTATATTCATTTATTATTTTGTGTAAGAGAAAAGAGAATAGTGTGGAAAAGTACAGTCTAATTTTGATGTAAATCATCTTTCACATTATATGCTTAAGCTTCGCTTAGTGTGTTTAATGTTTACTATTTGATTGATAGAATCGGATCACTTCAGCTTTGTTTTGCCAACATCATTTGGTAACACTGCATTAGGGCAAAATACAGCTGAGTACACTTTCTGAGATGTATCATGTTTAATGCTGGGACTGTGTTGTGTTAGTACAGAACGGCGAAGGTGGTTTTAGAATGTTTTAATATGGTGTAGAGTTACCACTGTCTTTGTAAACTTTACCTTTTTCTCCTAGAACTTGAGCGTGACAGAATAATATTAGCCTATTTGGGTATGTGCTTGTTTAAGGCTGATGTTGCTGTTCTGAAGCTGACTGTGCTCTGATTCTATGCCTTCCTTTCCTACAGGTAATTTTTGCAGAGTTGTTTCAGCTTCCTTCTCCGCCACACATCGAGGTCATGTACACAACTCTGCTGATTGAACTGTGCAAACTTCAGCCTGGTTCTTTACCACAAGTTGTATCCTTTCTTTGCTTCTGGAGAGCATTTTTAAAATAGCCTTTATATCACTTGTTCTGTAGGTGAAGAAATAGCAATAAATATTGTCAGTAATCTATTTTACAGCTGCCACATGAGGCTTTGCTTGTAACACTTGCATGAAAGAAAAGCACAGCCCATGTAGCATGGGTCTAGTCTGCTGACTGAGCAAGACTCCTCAGATTTATGAACACTGCTCTGGTACTTCCTTTCGCCTTCCAAAGAATTGCTGTTAAAGTATCCTGTTAGGACTGGGTAATGTGTGGCTCCATTGCATATTGAAGGCTGAGAAGGAAAGGAAGGGACAGACTTAATCTATGCTTTTAGGAACTGTGTGAGCATTGCAGATGATTTTAAATGAACCTGCTCGAGTTCCCATTCAAGGGCTCTCAGTGGAAGCATTCAGAATGTCGGTAATAGACTGTCAGCTCAAATAAGAGTAGTTACATGCTGAGAAAGGCGATGTGACCCTAGCTCATTCTGTCTGCTAAATTGCTTCTATTCTATTGCAGTCTCGAATCGGGCTAGTTCATCATTTCACAACAAGCTACAGATTCTTGAGAAAACAGATGCTTATCCAGTGGTAACTTCATTCACAATTTTTTATTATATATCATGATATCACTACACAATCATAAAATTGTAGGGGTTGGAAGGGACCTCTGGAGTTCATCTAGTCCAGCCTCACTCTAAAGCATGTTTCCTACAGTAGTTTGCAAAGGAAAGCATCCAGGCAGGTTTTGAATGTCTCCAAAGGAGAATCCCCAGTCTCCTGGTCAGCCTGTTCCACAGTAAAGTTGGTTTTCCTCATATAGAACTACACTTGTGTTCCAGTTTGGGCCATTGCCCATTGTCCTGTCAGTGGGCACTGCTGAAAAAAGCCTGGCCCCATCTACTCAACACCCATCCTTCAGATAGTTACAAGCACTGATAAGATCCCTTCAGACTTCACTCGTCCAAGCTGAACAGTCCCATGTCTCAGCCTTTCCTCACACGGGCAATGCTCTGTGACACCAGTCATCCTCCACAGCAGTCTCTCTAGAAGATTTCTTTCTTCTTTTAACTGGAGAGCCCAGTACTGCATGCAGTATTCCAGATGCGACCTCACCAGGGCAGGAAAGGATCACCTCCCTCAAGAGTGATAACCACAGTCCTTGTAATGCACCCCAGGGTACCATTGGCCTTCTTGGCCACAAGGGCATATTGTTTGAAAATCGTGTAAATGCCAGTGTTTAGAGCTTGAATTGTTGCTGGAATTGTGGGGATCTCTGTGTAGAAGGCTTTTAATGTTAATAGGGATGCTGTAAAAACAACAAAGCCTTTGTTGGGCATAGCCAGCGTAGACGTAGTTTCCTGAGTTTTCAGTGATGATCAAAGGCTGTTTGTACATGAGTATCAAGAGCAGCATGTTAAGGTACAAGGAAGGGTTACAGAAGTACTTGGTTGTTATCTGTGCCTGCGCAGTTCCCTTGCATGAAGAGAATTCTAACTTTCTCTAGGAGCCAGCAGTCTCACAGCAGTGGAAGAAAAACAGTGTTAGAATGGAAAAAAAAACTTTCGGCTTCTTGTCTTCCTGTTCTTCCTCAATGGATTTGATTTACCTGCTTCTGGAATAGTCTGAGGGAGCTATCATTTATTTTCCATTCTATTCCAAAACTGAATGGAATTGCATTTGATTTATCTAGTGCTTTTCTGTTAACCTTAACAAAAAACTTCAGCTTGCACAAGCCACAGAAATGCTCTACATGCGTTTGGATACAATGAATACAACCTGTGTAGACAGGTAAATGTGTTTTTGAGGGATGGAAAATATTCTTCATAAATTCATAGTGCTCTTCGAAACAATTTTGGAGGGCTCTTGATTTGATTAATCTAGATAGAAGTTTGGGGGCTTGTGCCTTTTCTTCCTGAAACACTCCACTGGAGTGCTGATGAGAACTTACACGCATCCCAGCCTGGTGTAAGTTGCACGTTATTCTTCTGTCTTGTACTGTGCATGCTTCTCAGTGGTCTGGGAAGTGAAGTTGTGGTACATGCACCGTCCAGAGGTGGAGGAGAGTGGTGGCTTGATTGCAGGAGAGCTATTAATTACTCATCAAAAATGTAAAGCTGTGTATTCGCAGTAAGTTTGTTTTAATTGTGAACTTAGCATGTCATCTGTATGGAACAACAGAACATGACAGGCTCTCTATTTGTCCAAAATATCTAGTTTCTGATTCTAGTTTCTAGTTCTAGTTTCTGAACCTCGTCTTTTGACCTAAATGTAATGCTGTACTGCCTTTGACATATAGAATATGCTTACAAGAAAATCTCAAAGGAAAGTTTTTCTGCAGTTTCAGTATTTAATAGAGCTTCTTTTTTCTTCGTATGATGAAGATTCATTAACTGGTTTTCTCACCACTTGAGTAACTTCCAGTTCCGTTGGAGCTGGGAAGATTGGTAAGTTTCTCACATTTTAATACGCAACTCGTATTGCAGAAACCATAAACCTCCAGACTTAGCCCGAAAGTGTCACAGTATGCTGGCTGTACTAATTGCTTTCCTCTAACTTTTCAGAGATTTTTTTTTTTTTAATCTGCTCATCACCATTTAGAGGTAGATTGTCCTGCTAATCCTTTTAGTCTCTGTGTTGTCCCTGACTATTTTTGTGATAAATATCAAGCTAGTGTGAGTGTTCCCTAAAGAGAAGTAGAAACACAATTTCTTTGTTTTGTCTCATATTCTTGGTCAGTTATTGAACGGCTCCCTACCTTTAATGATTTGCCCTTGTGCTCTATGTGTCTGTATCCTGTACTCATTCTGTGATGTCGTGCTCTGTGCTACCCTAAACCTTCGATTTTCATCTTCATCTGTGAGATCTTTGAACCAGTTTTCCTCCTGCAAAATCTCAGTACCTGACTTTCCAGCAGAGCTGGCCCCGCTGTCCATTCTTATGCTAAATCTCCAACTCGCATTCCTGGCAGGAGCTCAGTGGTCTCCAACAATGCCTAACCACAGGCTTCCGTGGGATTTGTATTCCAGGCACTGTGCTGGCTGCCTGCTGCCTTTCTCATATACTGTATACTGTTGCTCCCTCTCCCACTAAAGCTGGAGTTACATCCTTAATACAGTCCCAACTTCTGTAGGTTGCTACCATATATGCTCTCCATGGCTGATCTGCCCAGCTGTCATGGAGAAATGTTCAGTAAGGTATTGTGGCATTACTGAAGTTTCATGTATTATCCTCACAGAGCTGTATGTTTCTGTTTAGTCTTAAGTAGAATGTTGCCTGACCCACTGGAGGTCTTTGTAGAACCAGTTTTTTCCTTGCATGGATGCTCCTTGATGGGAATGCTTGTGTGCTTTTTCTCACAAGCTGCTGTTTTTCACAAATCTTTTAACTATTTGAGATACTTCATAGCACTCTTGAAATGCATTTGAAATCAGCCAGAAACTCAAATTCCTGTGAGGAAGAAATAGACTATAAAATCACACAATGCTTTTTTCGTAGGGAGAAGGAAGGCAGAATAACCATAAGCACAAGTTAATGTAATCTGTTGTGGAAAGGAGAGCTACTTAAATACATCACATAAAGATGACTTTTCAAGATTACTGTTAGTAAGGATATAGTGATGAGCTGTCTCACTGTCTTAAGGATGTGTGGGCTGTAAAAGAGCGTCAGGCAGTCCAGCTGTGCTTAGACCATGATTGTTTTATATGTATCACACCAAGCCAGAAAGAGACTAAATGACACATTCTTTCCAACACCATCACCTCTGTTCTCTGATAGGTCAGATTGTCTTACTCAGGACCTTGAAAAGCCCAAACCCAAGTTTGTGAGAGAGGTGTTGGAAAAATGCATGCGGTAAGTGAAATCTGTAGATGGCTGTGCTCTCAGAAGAATGATCTTTGTTTCTGGTTGCTTCCACACTCCTTGCAATTTCTGTCTTACATGTCCTTGTAATTCCATTCTGAGTAAGAGACAAGTCCGTAGTTGGTATGATTTTATTCTGACTTACTTGTTGTAGAGCACTACTTCTAGCAGACGAGGAGAAACAGGTGAAGCACACAGTAATGAACTATCTGCCCTAATTATGCTTACATCTGTTTACATAGGGACATTCTTCGCCATGGGCATGGAGAGAAGTAGGGATCAGCCAGTAGTCCTGAGAAATATTTAGATTTCAAAGAAACGGGCAGAGCGTATCATTAGTTACTCTGAGAACTAAGAGTGGAATTCTAATTCTTGTGAGTCTCTTTGATGTCAGTAGTCCTTTTTTAAAAATATATATATATACTGAAGTAATCCAAAAGTACTGTCTCCTACTTTTATTATGTTGCCTACGATGTCAGAGGCAGACGGTGGTGGTATGGCAGTAGGGGTTGAACCTTCCTGTCAGTACTGCATTCCATGTTGTGGCCATGCAACAGATGGCAGTAGAGGGGCAGCCTGGCAAAATGGCGTCTGATAAGGAAGTGCACATGGAGCAAAGCGTGGCATTGAATTCCTTCGTGGGAAAAAGTGGCACCCACTATTGCTGAGGCTTGCTGAACGTAGACACGACAGTGGATATAAGCACAGAGGGGGCAGGTGGTGCATTTCAGCAGTGGTGACAGCAGTAGAGATCACCTCCACTGGTCTTGGTTTTAACAAGCGTGGCATTGCGGGCTCTTGTCCATCGCCAGTGAAAATGCAGAGCTCATGAGGTGACTATGCTGAAAAATTGTTTTTTGTAGGCGAGAATTTGCTCTGTCAAATAGCATTATTGTGCTTTTTGTATCTATTTCTATAAGAAACTACTAGGAGGCATTACTTTTCAGAGCAACCTACCTATTATTTAAAAACAAAAACAAAAACAAAAAAAAAACCCCTTGAACAAAAATCCCACAGAAGCCAACAAGAATACACTATCGGAATTCTTGAAATAGAGGGATAGGAGGTTCAGTAAAATGTTCAAAATCCCTGTGTTGTTCAGAATCTTAGATCAGTCTGTTTTGGAGTGAATTCAGTACAGACAAGTGTGATAGTAACATGCTGCAAAACTAATTCAAGTTTTCTGTTGTGTTTTTCCATTTCACCAAATTAATCCTTTGTAGGATTGATGGAAGCTGGGAAGTAAAATTGAGAGATATGTAGACATGAAGGCATTTAGTATTTTTTTTTTTCTCCTTTGACTGGGGCTTAGTAGTTGACTGGACTCTTGCTATTTTTCTGGATGGCTTCATAAGCTTTTGCATGAGACATCTACCAGACAGTCTCTTAATCTTTTCAAAAGCTGAATGGTGTGAGGATGAAGTCCCACTATCAAGATATTCAAGTAGCAAGCATCCATTAATAAGTTACTTAGATCTTACTCGTGAGCACTTTATTCAGTGCAACAGTATTTTCTTAACATGTGAAACTTAAATAGCAGGAAGCCATTGTAAAGGAATGACTTCAGAATTAATCCATTTCAATTCTACTGCTCTTAAACCTCTTTGCAGGCTCTCCTATCATCAGCGGATAATCGATATTGTTCCTGCAAGCTTTTCTGTCCTCAGTCCTGCAAATCCAGTGTGTATCTACAAGTATGGAGATGAAAGCAATAGTAAGTATTAAAGTCCATGAAGAGTCAAGTCAAAGTGCTTCAGAGCAAGGGAGCACGCCAGTATTTTGAATATGGTAGAACAGTAAAACATCCCACTGGTAATGGAGCACACAGAGACAGCAGAAGACATGAAGACTGAGGGAGGAAAAAGTAACTTCATACAACCAGTAATAAAAGGAGTAATGGACAGTCCTAAATGTGAAGGTTTCTTCATCCAAGATAAAATACGGGAAAAAAAGAAAGTATTGTATTTTAGGAAGTTGAGGGACATTATGTGGAGCTTTAAGATAGAAGGGTGATTTCTGGGCCTCAGCTCTAAAGATTCTGCCAAAAGTTTTGAATTTGACGTGAGGACAAGGAAACCTACTGAGCAGTTGTAGTAGAATAATGGACCGTGATGTTGGAACAACTAGTTATGTGCATCTGGGAAGTGTACTTGCTTCTTTGATAGGCAAACTTACATCAAAAGAGATTCAGTTCCTTAATATTTTTTTTTCGCTTTGCTGTTGTTTAGGGTCTCTTCCTGGATATACTGTGGCACTCTGTTTAACAATTGCAATTAAAAACAAGGCCAGTAATGATGAAATCTTCAGCATTTTAAAAGATGTGCCTAATCCAAATCAGGATGATGACGATGGTAAGGTATCTTCTGCTAGGTTTTGCAAGGCTCTATTTACTGTATACACTTCAGAGCTATGTGTGTGCTGGTTAGCCACATGTTGTGTTCTTCCTTCAAATAGTTGATTTGAAAAAGTTGATTTGAAAATATTAGCAAGCGAAAAGATGCACAATTGTTGGGCTTTGTTGTAAACGCATTATCTGCAGAAGCAGGCTCATTTCTTAACAGAGGTAACACAATGCTTGAGATGGGTTTTCTTGAGATTATTGACAGAGGCAGTGTGTTGGAATTTAGCATCTCCCTTGCTTTTACCAGCAGAGTTCGTTTCACGCTGCTTGTTTCACCCTGATAAAACCAGCACTTTTCCCCTAAGAGCTCCCCTTCTCTCAGACCAGTCCCAGAGCAGAGAAAATAGCCTGAATGCTGGCTGGTCTTCCATAGAAGATTCTCCTAAGATAGAAACACACAATGGGACTCCGCGTGGCTTCTTTTTTGATCTGTAGACACAGACAATATTGATTCCTGAAGCCTGCACGTTCTGGGGGGTGAGGAGTGCAGGAGTGAGCATTTCACATTTAAGTAAATGGAAGAAGTGATCCGCACAGTGAGTTCCAGTATTTCCACAGTGTAAGACAGTGCTCCTGTGGAAGCAGAGGACAATTGTAACCTGTTTTTTGGCATGCCACGTGTTTCCCAGTTTGCTTTAAGCTTCATGCAGCAATGACTGTTCTCCGACCTGCTTGTCTTCAGGTGCACGGGAGGAGATTTTGCACCGTTCACCTCTACTACCCATATTTGTTATGCACACTCCTTGGACTTTTCTCCCATATCAGAAAAGGCCATCCTCTGCATCCTAATCATTTTTAGCTTTCCCTCCCCACACCTACTCTCCTTTCTTCATGGTCTACCATGCCTTCATCTTGTTGCATACTTCTGCAGCTTCCTTGGTTGTCCTCTGCTGCTATCTGAGTGCTGTTATGTTATTCTATAGCAGTTGTGTCTCTGGTAGCTTCTTCACTGACCTGGAAATCTTTCTGTGTTTTTTCCTCAAGGCAAACTGGGAGTGTGATTATCTGCAACACGGATAGTGTTTAGTAAAATAAATACTAAATTGTTTGCTAGCACCTTTCTCTGCCTTGCATGGCCTTATTGCCAAATCTTTGCCTGAAATGAGTTAAAACCATCAGTTATCTCTACAGTTGATACTGTAAGCATTACATATAAAACTTTAAATAATTTGCAGATGAAGGATTTACTTTCAATCCTTTGAAAATAGAAGTCTTCGTTCAGACTCTGCTCCACCTTGCTGCAAAGTCTTTCAGCCACTCCTTCAGCGCCCTGGCAAAGTAAGTGTGACGTGCACTGTTTGAGGGTTGGCAGAACTGTTTAGTTCTGTAAATGAAACGATGGGAAAAAAAATGATCTGCAAGCTTCAGTAGTGCCTTAGGTACTTCTCAATGTAGTAGGACTCTGAGAGCCAGTGACACTCATAGTATATATACTGAAGGAACAGAAGTGTTGTAAATGTTAAGTGAAACATATGGATGGATGTAACAGACAGTTACACACTGAGTTTAATACTTTGTGCTTCAGAGATATTACACATCTATGACCTAGGAAGGCAGTAGTCAGATGCACTTTAATGAATTACTTTTCTGTTCCTCAGTGGAAGTATGTGGTTGATACAAAAACCTGCACCTGGAAGCCTTTTAGAGGCATGTTTACTATAAACTGTAGGTTGTAACCTGCAGCCAGTAGTGTAAGGGGCAGGCGGAGGTGAGTACACATCCATGGTGTTTTCACTGCTGCACACCAGCACTGGCAGCCATTAGGTCGTTCTCTGTAGTTCCAAAATGGTGAGTGGTGAATGCTGTGTGTTGTGTGAATGCTGTGTATGAGTAAGTTCGTTAAAACAGAGGCGTTAGCAGCATTTCCTTCAGAAGGGGCAGATTGGGTGTCTGAAGTTATGGAAACATGTCAAGAAGGTCTAAGGCTCTAAAAGCAGCACATTTTGCCCCAGCTGAGCACAGGAAGCATTTCTGCGTGCCTTGTACTTCTGGGTATATGAGAAATACAGTCCACCTTGCAGGAGGAGATTCACCACTGAGATTTAAGCTGCTTTTAGGAGTATATCTTTTTTAGCTCAATTGGTTGTATTTTCCTGTTAGTAGTTGTTCAGGAATAAAGCGGTATAAAGTCCCAAAACTTCCTCTTTTGGGCAATCTAAACCACTTACCTCATATCAGACACCCTTTTGACCTGAGCCCTGCTCCTTCACTGACTAATCTACGTCTGTTAAAAGGTTTCATGAAGTCTTCAAAACGCTTGCTGAAAGTGATGAGGGAAAACTCCATGTTTTGAGAGTTGTGTACGAGGTCTGGAAGAACCATCCACAGGTGAGGCACTGCAGTGTCAAGCACCACTTGAGTTTAAACTCTCTGAGGTCACACTGAATAAAGCATTTTAGTTTGCTTTATATCCTTCAAAACCTTCTTGACTTTCGTCTGATATAAAGGAAAGTTCAAATTCTATTTGCCATTATGAAACGCATTTAAAGGAAGGCTGGAGATAAAATATACACTACATGGCCGTTTATTTCTCAGTTACTTGTGGGAGAGCAAAGGCTGTGTCATTCTGGCTCGGGCTCATGCTATGCTGTTCGTCATGCAAGAGAACTTGTTGCTGTTCAGAATTGGAAAATGGTATTGATGCATGGAATTGAAATAAGATGTACATCTCTTAACAAAAGCAAGCCATGTTCTTAGAAATGGGGGAATTTGGTTGGTCTGTAGGCTTTCTCCACTTGCTAGCAAAATGTATGCAGTTATTCCACAGAGATCAGGTTGAAGTCGCTGTTGCATATGAGCAGAGCTGCAGTCAGTAACTGTTCAGAATGGAGCAGTCAGACTGCAGAGGCATGATTGCATTCATTCTTCAATCAGAGGTAATAGCACCCTGGAAGGCCTATGGAAAACACCTCAGCTGTTTAAACAGTTCCATTTCTTCACAGCAGTTGTTTTCTCCCTCAGCTGTCATTCTCCTAAACATAGAAATAAAAATGAGGAGCTCACACTGAATTTGCCCGCGTTAATTATGTGTTGCTTACTGATGTGCTTGAGTTACGGGGTACTGTAATAGAAAGGGCAGCACACCTCACAGCTACACTGTGAGACATTAAGAAATGGTTCCACTGTGGGCAGGGGATAATCCTTGCCTCTGCTGCTAAACCTATGGACTGCATTCCATGGTTCCTAGAGAAAATTTAGTGCCCAAAAGACAAGCGGCACCAGGTATAGATATCTTTCAAATACAGTTCTAGAAAATATATATATCTCAAAAAGTAGTGTTTTTTTTAAAGATATTAAATTTCTTGCCCAAAATACTGACCTTGAAAATGTGATGATTACAGTCTTGACCTACTTTTACTTTAATTGGATCAGAAGAAATTACATTACTGCAGTCTAATGTCCATATCCTTTTCCTCTTCGTTCCTTTGTACTGCAGTATGGCCAAGCTGAGATGGAGGCTTCAAAGTCATACTGAACAGTTCGGTTAGATTTTTATGAATAAATCAAAATTGCATTTTATAAATAAGTGCTGATGTTTTGAAGGCCTCGATCGTGGAACCTGAATTTCCTCTCCTGTAGGTACTATAGTTGAGACTTCTGCTTCTGCTCAGGTGCTTTCTTGTCTGTGTGTCCACAACATCTCTGGCACACAGGGCACTTGTGGACCCAGTTTCTTTGCAGTTCACCCTCCTCTGTCGTGAATGGGAACGCCTTCTGTTGTGCCTTATGCTATCAGTATTTTGAGGGCTGTGCTGCAGATGGTGATTTTTGGTAGTCGTTAGACTAGTTTAGTGTGGTTGTAGTGGTGCCTTCATGACAAGAAGTTTTAACACCAAGATGAGACGTTTTCCCCAAAATCCTAAGCTTGTTCCTTGGAAGATCAGGGGAAGTAATCAGAGATTCTTCTTGGCATTACAGGAAGACTCACGGAGCATAGGATGCTATCCTGGGATGTGAAAGTTGAGTCCTGAGTCTTCTGTATGATTCATTTGGTTATTTTAATTTCCCTTCCTTAAAAGGAGCTTTGTTACACTTCCTTATGTGCCGAAGGGTAGTTGTGAGGATAAATGCTTTGCAGGCTGTGGTTCTTAGACGTTGTGACATTCAAGCACATGAGTAACCAAGATAAGCCTTTTTTTTTTCTGAACAGCTTGTAACTGCTTTAGTCTGCAGCTCTTCTCCACAGTTGCCTTTTGGACTACTTGCAAAGCCCCTGGAATCGTGGCACTGCCTGCAGCAAGCACTTCACTACTGACTCTGTCCTAAAATGCAATAGAGCCTGCAGGAAAGTGGTTACTGCCATAACTGAAAATTACTGCATTTCAAGGAGAGTGTAGGCCAGCAGCTTCTCTGTCTTTATGGCCATGTGAGAGTTATGTATGCTCTGGTTTGAGTACCTTGATGTCATGTACATGGAGTTGTGTCTGTGCTGCTTCACTTTCAGCTTTGATGCTTATAATTATTGTTTTTAAGAGGAAGTTATGCTAATGAAGAACGATCCATTGCTTTCACGAGGAACGGAAGGAACTGTTGGTCAAAATAAAAGTACTTGCTTTATGTAGTCGATACTGATCCTTAGAGTAGCTTTAGGCTAGACAAACCAGATGTCATTTCTAGACAGCAGCGGTCTAAAGACTTTGAAATCACCCAGTAATACTGCTGTTGAGTTCATCAAACTGTTTCTGGTTTTATACAGGACTGGAGTACTACTTATGTTGCCCAAGACCTTATTTTGGTAGAAATGACTGTTTTGTCTTTCACAAAATATAGATGATCGCTGTGCTTGTGGACAAGATGATTCGGACACAAATTGTTGACTGTGCTGCAGTAGCAAACTGGATCTTCTCCTCAGAGCTTGCACATGATTTTACTAGGTAACACGTGGGCTTGTCTATGAATTAGTATTTTAAGTGAGCGGTTTACAGCTTAATCTCTCAAAAGCAATGCAAGGAAAGGGTATGCTTGACCTTTAGTCTTTTCTACTGAATGCATACTTTATCATTTTTCTGTCTGAGTTGGGATTGTGTTTATATGACAAGAATCCTTCTAGAACGTCGTTTTGCAGTTAGTCTCTGAACACGTCAAAGCGGAAGGATGCTGGAAAACATTCCTAGAGAAAGGCCTTACCTGAGTTGTGTGTTTAGGTTTTACATCTGGGAGATCTTGCATTCCACAATTCGTAAGATGAATAAGCATGTTCTGAAGATTCACAAAGAACTGGAGGACACAAAGGCAAGATTGGCCAGACAACACAAAAGAGTGAGTAGTTTGTTTGGCATTCTTAATTATTTTTTAAGTGAAGTTAGGCAAACCTGCATGCAGTCAAAATGATGCACAGCTGCTTTTGGGGCAGGGCAGAGTAAATATGCCTTACCAGGATGCACGTACCTGTACAAACGTGGTCATTCATGGCAGGAAGACAGCAAAACTGGATATGTGTTCTCAATCCGTGTTTCTGAAGGTAGCCATAACCTAAGAATTTAATAAAATCTGTAAGGGAATTAATGTGTCTGTGCTCTGTCCAAGCTTCCTTGCAGAAGTTTCTTTTCCAGTATTAGCATATCTTCCATTTGCATTCTCATCTGGATTCCATCACCTAACTGGGAGTAAGAACAGGTAAAAACTACGTATTTACAGTAAGTTCTGTTAAAGAGAACTCTTGTGGCTTCCATGCAGAAGTGCACGGAAACAGCTGTTTGCTATCGAAAAGTTGGCTGTTACTGTTCTTCTGATGGAGGCTGCTGGATTCTGACACTGGCACCTGTCGTCTCCTCTTCCAGGTTACTTTTCTGAGCACTTCTGTGTGACCTAAATTACTGTATGGAACAAACCGACGACCAGACCTCTGTTGTATTCTGTTGTCTGAGGTGGGATAGTGAAACGGGGTGAGAGTTTGCCTGTCTGCCAGCTGCTGGCACAGTGCTGTTGGCTGAGTGTAACGCTTGCTAGTGACAGAAGAAGTCAGTTTGAGAGCTGCAGAGAGCGAGTTTGCTAGTCAAGACTTGGTCTTTGAATGTAATTGCTTGCACAAAGTCTTCAACTTGTTCCAAAAATGGATTGTTTTTTAAGAAACTCACGCAAGTCACTCGTGCTTTCAGAGACATCTGCGGAGAGTCCACTGCCACCTTGCAGTCTGCCTCTGTCCGTTTGTCCCAGACCCTTTGTCTTGTTCCCCTCACTCCAAGCAACAGCTGTTACAGCTGTCTGCATCCTTGATCTACATTGATCAGCAGTTAATAAATGCCAGTAATTATTGAAGGCCTGGCCGCAGTCATTGATCTTACTGTGAGGCAAAGAGCTTCTCTGGCACGCCGAAACAAATACGTCAGTGTTTTTTGTGTCTGTTCTCATCTCTTGCTGCAGCCGTTTATTACTGAATACTTCAAATGAGTATTTTGCCAGGAAGAAGCATTTGTATGCAACAGTGAGTGGTCCTGCAGGCTGGTGCTCTGCTGCATCATCGTTCCTTTTAGAGGAAGTAAACCATCAGATTTTGATGTTCCCAGCATGAAGTGGATTGCCTTACTATGGAGGGAGTCCAAAGCTTCTCTTAGGTTGCACTCAGCATTTTAAGTTCAGGAAACCTTTGTAGATAGGGGGTAAAGGGAGGAAGCGAGGTCCTATAAAAAGAATACACTGAAACTCCCGTTGCTCTGGTCTTCCCATTTTTTGATGCTGGCGTGGAGCTGTTGCTATCTCCTGTTAACTAGTTTCATTTGCAATTTAATGCATAAGGCAAGACAAGTCCCTGCGTTTGTCACAAATTGTATATGCTCCTTTAAGACATACTTGAAGTTTTTAGCTGCTAATCTGGGGGCATTTTTACATGGAAACAATCAGGGAAGCAACATCTATATTTGAATGTAGTGTAATCTATCAGACTGTGTCCTGTATCCTATTTAATCTTGTCTTAAGGCCTTGCTATCTGAGATTGGAGGTTTGGCACCGCATTCTTGTGGTTATTTTATCTGCTTATTTTGTGAGGGGAGTTACTGCTTTACTCTGGAGGAGTGAGGTGTTTTGGTTTGTAGGCAGTGAGAAAACTACATCTTTTGGCTTTCATCCTAGTAAATATTTAAGTTTCCTCCGGCTACTCTGATATCTTCTTCTCAGGCTGTTCCCATACTGGCTTTTTCTTTTCTCTTCCAAGTGGATTTTCTCATTGTACTGAAAGGAGATGCCCTTCAAAATACAAAACTCGACGAGCTAAAAAGCAGTCTCAGTCTCCTTGCAGCTTTATGCCAGGTGGATCCAGAGGACGCTGACAGTGCCCACGTGTTGCTAGTTAGGCTTGTGTTGTCCCTTGCAGCGAGACAGTGATGATGATGACCGGAGCAGTGACCGGGAGGACGGACCTCTGGAGGAGCAGATAGAGCGCTTGCAGGAGAAGGTTGAGTCAGCACAGAGCGAGCAGAAGAATCTCTTCCTTGTTATATTCCAGGTAATGCTGGGCGAGCTCTCCTCTCTTCAGGCTTTAAAGGTCACTGAATTTACAAGCTTTCACGTCGCTTGTATCTCAAGCATGAGGATATAGGAAAGAGCTGAGGGGCTTGCTGTGGTTTTACAGTTGATCCTGAGTTGATCCTTCGCCCCACAGCAGGCTGCGGCTGAGCAGACAGGACCTCTTTAGTTTTATGCACACAGGAGCAAAGTTCTTTGGCTGTGTGGATTCCTGAATGAAAAAGTAACTTGGTTTTTTTTCTTTTTTTTTTGGCTGGCAAAATCCAGCGTCTGTAAAGTGAAACAGTTATTTTCGTGGTGTTATTTAAAGTTTCTGTTCTCTAGATGCACTTACTGAGGTTAGGAGCTGCCGTCCTTTGATGGCATTGAGTGAATGTACTTTTTTTCTTTCCTCTTGAAGCGCTTCATTATGTTGTTAACTGAGCACTTAGTGCGCTGTGAGACGGGCGGAATTGATGTATTTACGCCGTGGTACAAGAGCTGCATAGAAAGGCTGCAGCAGATCTTCCTGCAGGTGAGTGCCCTCCCTCTGCTCGGCTCGGAGCTGTGGGCAGGAGCTGATGTGCTGGTGGCTGCTGAGCACAGCAGTTGTAGTCTCTGTTAAACCAGGTAACTGGGTGACAGTGACAGCAATAGAAAAATTGTACCTGTGTGAGCAGAAGGTGCGTGGAAAAGTGGGTGACAGCAAGGAGCGGCGCTGTAATCCTCCCGCGGGCCGCAGCTTGGTCTGGTCACAGATGTGGCTGCAGATTGAAGCGCTGCCTTGGGTCCGTTACAGTACCTCTGAGCCGCCCCTGACTCCTCGCACCCAGCTCAGTGTCTAGGGCTGAAAAGCCCCCCGAAGAGCAGCGCTTCCTGGCACCATATAGCAGCGTGTGCTTTTCCTTTCCACCGACCCTGCGTTGTGCTTTTCTAGTCAGAGGTGTGCATGGCAGCTTCGATGACAGCTTTTCACCAACATAGGTATCTTTTATCCGCCAGCATCACCAGATAATCCAGCAGTACATGGTGACCTTCGAGAACCTCCTGTTTACAGCTGAGCTGGATCATCACATACTGGCCGTCTTTCAGCAGTTCTGTGCTCTGCAGGCCTGAGGAGAATTCCTGGGTGAAGTCTTGTTTTCAGGACTGTAACAATTTATTTTTTTTTTTTTTAACTTGACATGGGGATGAAAAAAACTTTTTGATTAAAACTGGCTTTCATATGCTCCTACATAAAACAATTCAGTTCTCTAACCAACAGCAGTCTGTAAGCATTCTAAGCCTTACTAGATAGAACTCTTAGGGGATTGACATGAAGTAGTGTGAATTCTTCTAATCTGTTCTTATTTTGGTTTGACTCTTGATTTCATGGTAGTATTTTTCTTTCTCCCTTGTTTATATAAAAATGAAAACTGGGGAAAAATCAATATAGGACTTGTTACCTCTGCCTGGCCCTTAAATCAGAGAAATTGCAGAAATGTGAAGCAGTTTGTAGTGTTTTCTAAGTGTGAAAGGGAATGCACTTTCTAAGTGAGCAGTGTGATAAAGTCTCTAGTATGGCATAGGAAAAGTGTCTTAATTTGGGGCATGTGAAACAATGCGTTAAGCTTTTAAAGTAGTATAGAGCATACGGATTGAGTATGTTTTTAAAATGTATTGTCTGGTGTCTTATTCCAGTAGCTATAAGCAATCAGTAGAGGAATTTGATGGATAAGCTCTGAAAAATGCAATCCTTTTTACAGTCTGGTCAAAATTACGACCTCTTCTTGGCAGTCGCTTCCACCGATAAATAGGAGCAGCGAGCAACACCTGGAGTGGGACAGATTTTCTGCTTTGGTAACTGCAACCCTGACTGTGTTTTAGGGCTGCCATGCCACCGAACCAGACCTGCAGGCCTGCAGTGCTGCCAGAAATGCTTCTGTTACCCATGGTGGATCAACCAGGTGCCACTGCTTGTCTGGCTTAGCAACAACTGCTCTGTGGTGGCCGTATCTGCTACGGCAACACGCAGCTCCTGTGTCACCTGAAAGCATTTTGATGCTCACTGAAGAGGTTTCTCGCCAGGAGACTCAGACTGGGGAAACACGTAACCTGAAAATAGAGTAGCCTTAGTTTTGAGTTATGCAAATAACATTACTTATAGAAATGCCAAATCAGAGTGGTCTGTGTTATGATAAGCAGTGATGAATGGCAAAGACACTGCCTTAGGTGCTCAGGTCTGTACTGTACAGTATACTTCCAAGCTGTTTATGTTCTCTTTACTTTGTGGGTGAATGTTTAGAGAATTTCATACCCAGTGCTACGCAGTTCAAGCTTGAAACCGATGAATTTTATGTAATTTTGTTCCTGTACAAATTTTTTTTTTCCAGTGTTATGCTCCGTAATGCAATTCATCCCAACATTAATAAATTGACCTCCTAATAAAGTGAGGAGAGCAAAGAGGAAATTTTTTGAGTGTCGACGTAAGCTTGTACGTGGCTTGTTGCAGCTGGATGTGTCCTCATAGACTTCAGTTTGTTACTTCTGCTTTCACTGCTTACCCCCTCTGGTTTGACTGAGCCCTCTCTTCTTTAAGGTTTACTGTTATGTGTTATAAATTTGCTTTATGCAGAGAGTTTTGTCAGTCATGCACAGTTCTGCTTCAAATCTTTCTGTTGATGTTCTTGAGCAATTAAATAGTGTTTTTTTTAAAAGAAACATTTAGCATTGTAGAAGTTTTAATTGGGGTTTGGCTTTTTTCTTCCACTGTCTCAGATGAGTAAGGAGTTCTGGTGTTAACTAATGATGGGGATCTAAAGGACTGTAAATGTGATTTCTGTAGAAGTGACAATGTGGTTACAACGTGCAAACCTGTAACTTGCTCTGAGCCTCGACAAACAGTGGTGCTGGGGATCCAGTTGCAAATACTTGCACGTGGACAGCATAATCCTATGGCTTAAAACCAAATTTGCACTTTCACTATGAATGGAGTTCCCGTGATGGGTTTTGACATCTCAGTAATCTGTTAGAAGCTTCCCCTCTTTCCAAGTCCAGCAGCACACATCTGTCTTGACTTGGGAAACCGGTTGGTCCATAGGAAGAATGAGATGCTTGTACCAGCAGCTAGCCAGCTGGAGAAACGTGGAACCGCGGAAGCGTGGGGTGGTGAATAGTGTAAAGGTGCTGTAGAAATGTGGTGTGGTTGGAAAAAAATGCACAATTATTAAAGTCAAAAATAAATGAAGGCGAAGCAGGTTACTGCTGTGTTTGTCCTACCTTTGGGGGGAGCTGCTGAAGCAGAGCAGAGCTGCACGGGTGCAAGAAGCAGACGGTCATGGAGCGCTTCTATTTCCCCTGTGCCACTGCTGGGACGCTGACAGGCACCTTCCATCTGCGTGCTACGGGCATCTAATGAACCTACCCTGCGTGCACAGCCAAGTGATGCACGTGTGGGTGCTGCCTGGTGCCAGGAGCGTGTTCACACAAGTTTTCCCTCTCCTTTGCCCCCACACACGTGCCGCTATGGGGCAGCGGGGGCCCCTGGTGTTTGCTGCAGGCTGACTGTCACAGCCTGCAGGGAGGCAGGTTGTTCAGCCATTGCACAGCACCCTTCCTGCCCCAAGCTGCAGGGGAGGCCTGGGACCCACAGCACGCGTAGCCTGATGGGCCTGCCATGCTGAAAGCCTGGAGCCTTCTTCCAAAAGCCTTGCCAGGTCACCTGCCTTCCAGATAACGAGGATCCTCTGCCCTCAGGGGTCTGCAGACCATGGGAGAGCTGCTGAGAAGTGGAGGTCTGTCAGCAGAACCACCAGCCTTCCTCCCTGCCCTGTTTCACTGCCGCACAGCCACGGGGGTCCTGGCTCCCCTAATGCCTCACTGGATTTCACGGTGAATAAATACAGAACAGCTGGTAGAAGGCTCCCTCACAGTGGCCATTTCCACATGCGTTCCCTGGTCACTGTGTAAGAGCAGTGAGGAGCTGAAAAACTGAGGAATTTGAACTTGGACCAAAGTCCACCTCTCGTGCAAACAAACAACACTCGGCTCAGTTTAGACAGATCTACCCTGGAATGCTTCTCCCCACCAATTGCCCACCAATAGGTTTTTACCAGAAACCACTCACACACACCAGGATGGTAAATGAAGATACGCTTTTACTCGAAGAGTCATCTTTTTGGTCCAAAACTTGAAAAGAAATCAGTGAAGGATACTTAAGTCTTCATAGTATAGAACATGGCAGCAACCTGACTGTTTCAGCACGGTGCTTTGCTTTAACAATCCCAAAACAGGACACCTCCCTCCATCAAGCTGGAGGTCTCCATCTCCACCCGCAGGGAGAGCCAGCCTGGCAGCACGCTCTGCAACCACCTGGGCAGCGCTTAGGAACTGGCTGCCTGAGACATATGGGAGCTGACATCAGCTAACAGCTGGTGCAAATACAGAGACTTCCTTCAGCTCTGACTGAAGGAAGAGTAGAGGGAAATCTACCTTGTTTAAATTTCATCAGCATGTAAAACGAGGGTAAAACGCCAACTTCTCATCCCACAAGGCAGCCATTTCCAGCCTGTTAAAAATGTGCATGCTCTCCCCTAAGATGTAGCTGGGAAGCCTAACCTTCTTCTGTACAGAACTGACTGTATTATTCATGGAGCTTGCTAACAGCTTGTTCCCAACTGCCATTTCTTTAATAAAGAATATGATTAAAAATGATGGTAATGAATTTCAACAAACAAATTAACATTACATCTTTTCGTAAGTTAACTCGTGGCCGCACACAGTACACGTCTTCCTGTACGTTTCTTCATCAACGCTTTCTTCTGGTCCGTATTCATGTTCATGGATACTGGCTGTCTTCTTCCACAAACTACTCCTCACTGCGCGGCGAAGCTCTGACGAGAAATTTTAAGGCTTTCTGAGGGTTCTGAAGTGTCAGTTAACAAAATTCAAGCCACCCACCTTTCCGAGGCCTGCACTTTGGCAGTCTGCTCGCTGACTGTCTTCCATGAATGTGAAGGCAAATCTGGTATTGCAAGAACAAGTTTTGATTTGCCTTGCAGCCAACGTAACCTCACCTCGTTTACATGATTTGAAAGGTACCATGAGAATAGCTCACAGGAGCTTTCTATCTGGAGGGAGCACGTGTTGCCCACTGCCTTTTTAAGCGCTGCCCTTCAATGACATCTAGAAAGCTTAGTTGGAACCTTCCATAAAAAAGCCTTTTGTAAAGCCACCTCCTGTTTTTTTACAGGACTGGGAAGAGCTTTCCGTTCTGCTCACAGTGTGTTCTCTGAGCTTCATGCCCTGCAGTGTGAGTTGGGTGTGCAGTTGTGGCAGCAAAGTTGCAAGTGAACCGGGCGCAGACCTGCATGCTGAAAGTGGGTAGCAGGAATATTAAGCAGCAAAGGGTGGTAACGTTTTCAACCAAGTCAGTCAGGGTGCAAGCACTCTCAAGTCAAGGCCTGTCCTTGCCCTGCACTCCACCATCCTGGCTGCAGTCTGCTGCAATTCCCATGCTTGCTCAATCCTATGTTCTGCCTCCTCCGGGCTCAGTGAATGAGAACCTGAAGCTGAGCAGGCATGATGTGGGCAATGCAGACTCTGGCTAAGAAACAAACGTGCAGTTGTAAAAACAGCCAGCATGTTGGAGCTGAAAGCATTGGTCAGAATTACTCCAGCTGAAAACTCTTCTAAATGTTACCTTGGAATAGTAAGGATGATAACCACTGAAAAAACACAAGTTGGGAATGCCTAAGGCACACCGTGCATGATACCAAAGAATTGAAAAAGCTCTGTAACACGCTGTTTGTTGAAATTCATCTCTGGTCAGCTCTGAGAGCAGACCAGACTGCTCCCAGCTCACTGCCGTGGGCCACGATGGACCTCCATTTTGTCATACTGAAAACTGAGCGTTTCGGGCAGATGGAGGAACGAACTGACAGAACTGCTTTAGGTACCGCATTGTCCAGGTTTACCCATTTACCTTTCACTTTCTTATCAAACTTCTTCTGTTTCATCTTCTCTCTGCTGTCACGGCGCTGCTCCTTTGCTTCTTGCAAGGATTCCTCATTCCCCCACACTTCCAGAGCACGCTTGATTACCTACAGGATGGACACAGATGTGTTTCTTTTTGCCCTGAAATGACAGAAGCATCTGACCCGCGAGCATACTTTACGCACACCACCAGTCTCACCATGAATCCTGCCTCTGCCTTGGAAATACTGACTCACGAATCTGAACTTTCCACGGTGCAAGGTGGGTAAGCTCACCCCAATTGAAGCCCAGCTGCAATTCCATGCGTATTCAAGCAGAGCCGCAGCGTCCTTAGCAAAGCAGCAAACGAGAAGCTGCCGCTCCTGCCACGAGCCACGCAGGACCGTGCTGCACACCCGTGCTCTGCACCACGAGGCTGTGCACCTCTGCTTGTGCAACACAGGCAGGCAGACCTGCGTGCTGGATGCCTCGAGAACGCACTCACACGTGGATGTCTGCGTGGGTTTGGACCACACCTCTCTACTTCAACCACAGAGAGAATTTACACAGCTGGACTGAACATTCCCACCCTTAGCAAACGGTTCAGAAACCCAAACTTAAGTTACAGCTTTGGGTTATTGGCAAAGTCAGGCAGAGGTAAGAAGAGCTGGAAATGTCCCAGGTTTCTCTGTACCTGCAGTTTTAAGTAAAGTTTCATGTCACCCCACCGAGGATTATGAGGGTTTTTCTTCACAATGAATCTAAGCACCGGTTCCCTCTTATCTAAGTCACAGTCTTTCAGAAGATACTCTTCTTTTGCTTCTGTCCTTGTGATGAGCTTATGTTTATCTTCAGCATCTCTGGAAGATATAAAGTAACAATGAGAAAGCTGCCCAGGAAAACCAAGCACTATTTAGTCTCCCAAGTTCCCATCAGACTGCATGCATTCCTGAAATTCCAGCAGAGCAACAGCCCCCATCCATCCCCTCCGTTTTTATGCATGCAGCTCACGGGGAGTTCCAAGCACCCAGCTGAACTGCAGGACAGGTTTCCCGGGACCGAGTCCCATTTCAGCCAACAGACTCAGCATCTTTTGTCTGAAACTTGAAGGGCTTTCCTCTCTTGATTTTTATTTTCTCACAACAAACGTAACCTCCGCGCCACGAAATCACAAATTGTTTCGGGCACTTCTCCCAAGCCGGGAGCCATTCAGGGGACAAAAGCACGAGCCCAGCACATGGCCGGGAGCTAAGGAGTGTGAGCCAGGCGGACCGGCCGAGTCACAGCCCCGGATCGCAAAGGTGAGCAACGCAGACAGCTTCTCACTGCCAGACAGAGCGGCAAGAAAACTAAAACCTGGAAATCTTAAAACGTACAGCTTGCAGATGAAAAGCTGTCTGCCCACGGCGGCATTCGTCAATTGAAGGCAAAATAAAGAAATAACTAAAAATAGAATAAAATTCACATTGTCCCGTATCCTGAGTTCAGCTGGGATCGCTCGGTGCGGAGCAGCTCCGCCGGGCAGGAAGCACCGAAGCCGGCAGCAACGCAGAGCCGCGTGCGCGCCCGCAGCGCCGCGGAACGGAAGGCAGCGTGAGCCCTCCGCCCATCGCAGCTCCCGGACGGAACTGCCCACCGACCGCTTCCCCGCTCCCACGGCTGCACGTGGCTACCTGCCCGCGGAGCTCCCGCAGCCATCTTTTATTCTCCACCCATTCATTGCTGAAACGGTGGTTGGCCGCGTCTCCCCACCCCAGCCATCTCCGCGGCGCTTCCAGCACTTTCTCCTCGCTAAGGGGACGCGATGGGGCTCACCCACCCGTCCCCTACCGCGCCATCCCCACCCCCACCGGCCTCGGGCTCCGCTCCCGGCCTGCCCCGCTCTGCCCTCCCTCCCCCTCCCCGGGCAACGCTCCTTCCCTTCCCTTCCCCTCCCCATCCCCCGCACCCCACCTTCACGCCGCCATGCGGCACGCACCCCTCCCCCCGCACAGCCGGCGTTACTCAGCGCGCTGCCCGGCTCCCCGCACCCCGCAGTGCCGCACCCGCGGGGCAGCACCGCCACCTCCCCGCTTTCGCAACGCGGGACACAAAGGTCGGCGCTGCACCTCCCGTCTGATGAGTTTTTACGGTTAACTCCGGGCTTCGGACGGAAGGCTACGGTAAAGAAACGAAGGCTCGCCCACTGTCTGCAATACCTGCAATTATCACACGTGGCCCAATCAAAGTGCTGCATTAGGTACGAGTCCATGAATTCTTTGCCACAGTCTCCACAGATGAGATAGTCAAATTGTAGCACGGGCGCTAACAGAAAGAAAGATCGTTTTTTTTCCTTTTCTTGTCAAGAACTACCGCGTTAAACAGAACGCAAGCGAGTGGTACTGCAAGCAGCTTTACTAACATTTAATTGTATTTCACACGAGTCGTTACACACCGATTCCAGTTCTCTATAATAAACGGTTTTCCACGAAGATACAATACAGATGCAAAGCCATCGCCATGCGCCCACACCCCGCCCCGGCGCATTTCTACACTTGCTGGAAGTTTCCCTGCACCAAGCGTCAGGTTTCAGCATTCAACAGCACACGCCTCGGTTTCCGTTTAACAATGGCTAAGAAACGAAGCAGGACCCCCCGACCCCCCCACCACCACGGTTCCCTCGCGGCGCCTCACGCCCGCTCCCACCGCTCCCTCCCCGCGGCCCACATCGCGACCACGCGGCGCGGGGCCGCAGGGAGGGCCCGGGGAAGGGGACGGGTGTGAGGAAGGCGGCGGGGGGCGGCGGGGCAGCCGAGCCGGCACTGAAACGGCCTCAGCTCGGCCGCCCGGCGCCCACCCGACACGCCTGCATCTCCCGAGGGCTCGACGGACGCCCGGGACGGCGGGCACGTATCCGTGTTCGGCCGGCAGCAGCGGGGGTGGATGGCCAGAGAGCTGCTAGGAGTGGAATGGGGATGGAGCTCCACTACAATCCTCTCCCCAAGCCCTCTCAGCACTGCTCCAAGCCCAGGCTCGTTCTGCGCCGGCCGTGTGCTGTCCTCGCCGGGTGCTCAGCGCCGTCCGCTCGTGCTCCGCGTGACACCGACGGGGAACTGCTGGCTACGGGGGAGGTTCGTTTAAAAAGGAAATAAAACCATCCTAGCGGGAAAAAAAAAAAAAAAAAAAAAATACAACGCCTTACACGGTTCTCATTCCTAGGCAGCGCTGCAACAGGGTAAGAATATTAATAAAACCTGAAAAAAGAAGGTTAATTCGCGGCGTGCGGTATCGTTCGTCTTTAATAGCGGCCGCGCCGGGAGCGGATCGCGCCCAGCCGACATCCGACCCGGCTCAGCCCGTCCGCATGGCGTGCCCTTACATCACGTTTCGTAATGCACGGCAGCGCTGCCCGGCAGAAAAGCGCTTTATTAGGACAATGACATCATGAATTACACAGCACGAACCGCCCGCTGCAAAGGCATCCCGCGTCCCCACGCCTTTTCTTGGAAAGAAAGAAAAAAAAAAAGAAAAGAAACGAAAAGAAAAGAAAGAAAAAAAAACGAAGTAAGATTTACAAAAAGGAAACGAAAAACGAAAAAAAACCCCATCCCGACAGCACGGGGCTGCGCCTTGCCGTACTGAATCCGGCTAACAAAGAGGGACACTGCACCACGACGCTGCGGCTGATCCAGCGCAGAACAAAGCGAGACAAAGGCATTCCCAGAAAAGAAACTGCATCTATTTCGGGATCGCGACGCCTCCATTTGCTACCGAGGAAAGAATATCGCGACGCAGTATGTCGGCATGCACCCGCCGCCGCACGCGGGTGGCTCTGCCGGACACGCGGGGCGGATTCGCCGCTGCCATCCCAAAACCAGAATCGCGAAACCAAAGGCAGAAGCGGTTCTTACCGGCAGGGCAGCGCCGTGCCCCACTTTCCCGTTCCGCAGTGCCGGCGGGCGCGGTGCAGCGGTGTGCACGGCGCGGCGCGCCGGGAAGAATGGGGGGGAGGGAGAGCAGGGAGGGAACTAAAAAACCCGGGAAGGGGGGAAAAAAAAAAAAAAAAAAAAAACCCGCGGAACCGCCCTGCCCGCGTCCCCCCGCCCCCGCCCCGCGCCGTTACCGGGGGGATGCACGATCCTCTCGGCGGCGCCGCGCTGCTCCTCCTCCTCCTCCTCCTCCTCCTCCTCCAGGAAGAAGCCCCCTCCCGTGTCCACGACCTTGGGGGGGCCCCGCGCCCGCACGCCGCCTGCGGAAGACAAACCGCGCGCCGCGCCGCCTCAGCGCCCGCCGCCGCCGCCAGGGGGCGCCCGAACGCATCTTGATCTCCGCACGCCGACCCCCCCCCCCCCCCCGCTGCGCGGGGAGGCGCGGAGCGCGCGCGAATACCCCCTCCCCCCACCCGTGGGGGGAGGGGGGACCTCGCGCGCGCCCCCCCCCGGCCACTCTCTTTCCCCCCTTCCCGCCACCCCCCCCCCCCCCCCCCCCCAAGTTTCCAACCGCCTTCCGCGCGCGCGCTCCCCCTCCCCCTCCCGCCACCTCCGCCCGGCGCCCGGCGGCTCCGCGCCCCGACCCCCCCTTTCCCTCCCCCCCCCTTCCCCCCCCCCCCCCCTTCCACTATCCCCTCACCGTCCCCCCAACCTCCCCTCCCCCCCGGACCCCGCAGCCCCAAGAGAAGGGCTCGGGACGCCGCCGCGCCTTCATCCGACCTGCGGCGGGGTAAGGTCGGGCCGCCAACCGCGCCTGCCGCAAAGCCAGCGCCCGCCGCCGGTTCCGCTCCATCCGCGCCAGCGCCGCCGCCGAGACGGACGGCCGTTCGCTCTCCGCGCACGCCGCCGCGCCTTCGTCCGGACCGGGAGCCGCGCCCGCCATGGCGGCGGCGGAGCGGAGGAGCCGCGCCGGTCCCCCCCGCTCCAGAGCGCGGCTCGCCCTTCCCTCGCCGAGCCGCCGCCGCACTGCGCCTGCGCAGAGGAGGAGGCGGGGGAGGGAACGAAAGGGGCGAGGCCCGCGCGCATGCGCGCTGCCCTCGCCCCGCCCCGCCGCACAGCCGCCGCGCTGGGGGCGCCGGGAGGAGCGGGGGGGGCGGGCAGCCCTCCCGGGGTGGGGGCTGCGGCCTGCGTGGCGCCGGGCGCGGGGGCACCGCCCGGCCCGAGGGGCTCCGGCGAGCGGGGGAGGGGAAAGCGCGGCCCGGCGATTTCCGCGAAGGCGTTTGAGCGCCTTGTGCGGCTGCCGCGGCACCGGCGAAGCGACAGGGTTTAAAAAAGAAAGAAAAGAAAAAAAAAAAAGGGGGGGGGGAAAAGAGAAAAAAACGAAAAAAAAAGGCCGCGAGGCGTAGCGCCGCCGGCGGTGACCCCTTTGTCCTCAGACCGCCCGGCACCTCGCGCGCCCTGCCCCGAACTCAGCCACCGCTTCGCCCCGTGCGTGTTTCAAAAGAACGGGAAAAAACAGAAAACAAAACCAAAAAAACCCAACGACCACCGCGTTTTTTCGTTTCCTCGATAGAAAGCAGCACGTCCTTTTTGCCGAGCGGAGAAATCAGAAATAAAATTAACACTTTAACTTCTGCCCCGCGCCCGCCGCCCCGCACGCTTCCTGTCGCTCCCGCCGTCCTTGAGCGGGACGAGGACGCAGCCCCCCCCGCCCCGCACGGCCGCCATTACCTTCAACGTCCCGACTCGACACGTGCGTTCGGCTCCGTCCCGCAGCCGGAATGCGGGAGACGGCCGCGGGACCGGCGCCGCTGCCGCGGACATTTTGTATCGGGACCTACCCCTCCAAAATGAATCGCCGAGTCATCGCCGTCCGCCTGCGGCTCTGGCTTGTCTGCAGGACGCCGGAAAGTACCGCAATGGGCATGTCTCGGTGCCTCCCAGCCGGGATTCGATAAGCTGAGCGCGCGTAAATCGCGGCGCTGCCCCGCAGGAAATGGCCCCGCCGTCAGCGGACGCTGGGGCTGTCCCGTTAGCAGGTATTCTGCAGGTACTCGGTTCAGCTGACGGCCGGAAAGCGCCGTGTTGGCTCAGAGATTCGGAAATGGGAGTTCTTTGTTTGGAAAACAACCGCTCGTTTTGAGAACAATCGACCGCGTGTTTGAAAACAGTTCTGCCCGTGCGCGATCCGCGCGGGATTCTTATCTGTTAGTGCCTCCCGCGTTCCATCGGAGAGCCGGGAGAAACGAACTTTGGAGCGCTGCTCTTTGTGTCATCCCCAAACTGAAGCTGCGCTTGGTACCAGTAAAGGGTTTTTGAGCACAGGAGGATATTGCTGTTATGCAACCAAATCGGCATTAGGATTAGAAGAATCTATAAACAAAAGCAAATTCAGAGGCGAGGCACTTAAACAGAATAGGCCGTGGTCCACAACGAGCCGTGCAGCGCAGCTGGGGCTCGAGCAAGGGAATGGAACAACACTCCGTGGGTTTTCCTTTTCCTCGGGATCACCCTGACCAATCTGAGCAGAATATCTTTCCCAGCTGTTCTTCCTACCAGAACATGTATCAAATACAGTCCTCCTGGTTCTCATGGTCGAAAGAAGGCAGTATACACTCTATTGCTTATGCTCGTTAAATATGCATGCCCTAATGGCTGCGCGTGAGTTAATAACCGTACAGTCATCGAATCCTTTAAGTTGGAAGAGACCTCTGAAGGGCATCTCACTTAGTCCAGCTCCCCTGCACTGAACAGCGACATCCACAGCTCCATCAGTGCTCAGAGCCACATCCCCTGACCTTGGCTGTCTGCGGGGACGCAGCATCCCCCACCTCTCTGGACAACCTGTGCAGGTGCCTCACTGCCCTTACTGTCAAAATTCCTTCCTCACATGCAATGTAAATCTCCCCTGTTTCAGTTTGGAACCATTTCCCCCTGTCCTGTCACAGCAGGCTCTGCTACAGAGTCTGTCCCCTTCCTTCTTACAGCCACTCTGTACATACCGAGCACTTGCTCTCAGGACTCCTGGAGAACTCTCTTCTCCAGGCTGCAGAGCCCCAGTTCTCTCAGCCTCTCTCAGCAGATGAGGCAACCACAGAACCGTGGGATATCCCAGGATGGAAGGGACTCACAAAGATCGTTGTCTCCGATTCCTGGTGTCACACAGAATCACCCAGAAATCAAACCATACCAACCGCCAGGTTGAGCACACTTAGGTAGCTCTTCAGGTGTGGTATGCCAGGCAGCTCGTGGCTGTGATTACTTGGCTGCTGGTAGCCAGTCGTGGATGTCCTTGATCAGCAAAGGAAGGCCTGCATTAACTCATGGCCGTACAATGGAGCATCAGCGAGCAGCCGAATGCGGTGAAGTGGCTTCACAAATGGCACTTGACAACTCAGCATTTTCTTGGAGGAGAGAAAGGGTGAGCAGTAAAACAGCAGTGCCTGCTGGCAACACAACTGTTGTGGAGTTGCATTGCAACCCTTGTCTGCTGGCAATACAACCCTTGTCAAGGACGAGGGTCATCTGTGGAGGGACTGTGGGTGTCTAGGCGGTAAAAAAAAGGAGTAAATTCGGGGTACACAAATGATGCACTTGGGGAAACCTAGTCCTAACTGTACATAAGTGGTGGTGGTGGTGTATCTGAAACTGTTGCTGCCTGTTAGGGGTGAGCATTTTGGTTCGCACAGACTGCATAGCTGCCATCCTCGTACTTGGAAAAACACAGCAAATTGTACAGAAAGAGACGGAGAACAAACCAGGAAGCACAATGATGCTCTGGCTGTGAGCACTGCATCCAGTTGTGTTTCCTCCTCCTCAGAAAGGAATAGTGGAGGTGGGGAAGGAAACTGGAAAACAGTGAGAGTGCTGAGCTGCCCAGCACCGCCTCTCCTGAGAAGCAGTTTGGTATGTCTGGGCCCTGCACCCTGAAAATAAATTACTCAGAAGGGATGTGCCTGAAGCCTGTCTCATCCCAAGCGCTCAAAGAGAACGGATTGGACTGAGTGTCCAAGGACGCGTGGTCTGATGTACGCTGGTAGGAAGCCACGTGAGAAGGTCCCTCCTTGCATGGAGCCTTGGGAGCAGTGCACACCACATCTCTGCTCTGTGCATGATGCAGATGGAAGGTGTTTCTCTGGGGCGTGGGCAAGATTGTCCAAGGAATGGGGAGAGGCCACGTAGTCAGTGAATGAACGCCCTCTGAAGACGCAGCAGTCCCCCTGCTCTGAAAATAGTTGGGGGCCGTGGGAGTGTTGCGGAGGAGGAAGCTCATACTTGCCTCATTTTTCATTTTCCCTCAGTGTTTGCCTGTGCCCAGTGGAGGAAACAGGACCGAGCAGATTTGGTATCCCAGTCAGCGTGCCTCTTCCTCCTATTCTCTGAGAATCACCCTCTGGTGTTATTTACTATCTGGAACCATGTGTGGTGGGATCTCTCAAACCAGCCTCCGTTCGTCTGTACTTGGGAGTCACTTGCAGAGCAGCTGCTGTGCTGCATATTTACGTTTTCCCTCGCCATGTATTTATTTCTGTGTCCACAAAGTATTAATAGCAATCTGCACGTGGTTGCGCATCTACAACAAAACCTTTTTTTTTTTTTGTGCTTCAGTGAAAATATTTGCTCCACGAGAAGCATCCACTGTCACCTCATTTTCCTTGGGTTGGTCCACTGAAGGGAGTGACAATGCAGAAAAATCTCTCCCCTCTCCCTCTGATGGCTCAGGTGGCCGCATGAATTTCAGCAGCATTTGAGTTGTGCAGTCAGCAGCTGAGCGGCCAATACACATAGGCTGATTAAGTGGTTGGCTGCTTCCTCTTAGCATGACTAAGGAATTGGATTTTGCCCAATGATTTCAGACGTTTTTTATTGGAGAGGAGACATTTAGTGCATCCTTGGGGACGTGAGGCAAAAAATACCCTTTGAGATGAGAGCTTCCATTGGGTTTGAGGCACCTGTTTCTTAGCGCTACCCTAAATAAATAAACGGCAAAGCATTCCAACCTTCTTGGTGAAGAAGAAGGAGGCGACCTGGGGGAAGTGAAGGGAGCGAAGCTGCCTGGATGCCCGGCTGCTCTGCTCAGCTCTGCCGTAGCGCCTGGTTCAGAGACCACTGAGTCATCCTGGTGCTCGGAGTGGGGCAGGCAGGGTAAACAGATGCCCATCTCTGCCACATTTCCTCACTTGTTCGCTAGCTGTAGGAGGGGATTTCCATAGTAATGCGACCTGTCTCCGTGCTCCCAGTTGATGCAGATCGTCTTGGTCGAACAGATAGATAATGGAGGAGAAGTGTTGAGTGCTTGAGCGGCGCATCTGAAAGGCACAGGTAGGCAAGAATGGAAGTGCAAATGTTTAAAGACAAAACCCGGCATTCTTCCCTGACGGGATGCCTTCGTGCAAAGTTTGCTGTTATTTTCTAGATGCAGAACGTGATAGGGTGAGAAATTGCGACCTAAATCTCTTATTTTTTTAGTGTTGTGCGTGACTTCTCTGTTACTTTTCCCGAACAGGACTCTGAATACCTTTAATACCAACAGCAATCACTGACTTCACGTCCGTGAACACCAATATGTCAGTGACGAAAAATGCTGTTCTTTTCGTGTCAGAGGTCACCATGGAGCTGACCGCACACTTCTGTTGCCGCTTGGTAGTCCAGAGAAAAAAAATGCTCCTTCGAGATTTGGCCAGGAAAATCCATCTTCCGTCCACACAAAAAGTGGGAAAATGGAACTGGGAAACGCAAGCGCCTTTGATGCCATCTTCAATGCGAAGACTAACAAAAATAGCTGGAATGTAGGAAAGAATACTCTTTTTCCCCTCCTCCCCTGCCCCAGCCCCCCCAAACTGAGGCACCGGGAGGTTTTTCTTACCTCACCCACGACCCATAGACAACGTCACAGAAATGGGCTTGAAGACAGCTCTTAACTGCCTAATACTGCCTTACTAATTCTGTGAATTCCGGCTCGAGCAATAAAGTTAAAAGGGGGGAAAAAAAAAAAAAAAAAGCAGCCATCAGGCTGGAATTCCTTAACAGCAGCACCCCGCTAATGACCCTTTTGTCCTTAAAGCACCACTCAGCCTTTGCTTTTACAACCCGGCTTGTTTTGTTCTGCGGGAATATTCGCATATCACATGAAAAGGATGTGTGAACAGATGCATTTTTCCCCCCTATCAATATTCCTATTTTGTCAGTTACTTAATGCATGCAGGAACCTTTCCCATAGCAACACAGAAACCTTAAGAAACTTTGCCTAATTCTTTAATTACCTTTTTCTTTCTATTAAGAGGAGCTCGGGCATTTCTGAGACAGAAAATCAATAAGTCATCTATTATATTAGTCTCAGGAACAGGAGATCTGGCCGTACTGATGGTGAAAGGCCGAGTGTTCTGGAATAAAGCGTGTCCTTCTGATCTTCCTCAAGTATTTAAGGAGATTGAGAATGTATTTATCAAGAAACCTGGGGCTTATGCTGTACATGATTCAAAGTATCATGCTCTTCTTTTTTTTCCCCTCACTTTTGGCAATGCCATAAAGAGATCGTTTCTGTGATTCCAAGTCAGCCTGAGTTGTTCTAACGTGCGCAGCGGCCGGAAGAGAAAGCCATACAATGGCAGATGAAGTTGGCTGCAGGAAGAAAATCACATCTCGGTTCCCAGGATTTCAGGAAGATGAGTCTCCTCCGCTAGTTGCAAATCTCTGCAAAACGTTTTGGTGCTGCCGTGCACTGGTTTGATCTTGGTGGTTTCCCCCAGGGCCCGGTTCTGCTCTTCAGGATGGATGATGCGACCTGGAACTGTGTCTGATTCAATGTGCTGAAGGAGGAGAGGAGGGGGATGCGGAGTCGATCTTCACAACTGGCCTATTTGTATTTTGTATTTTGAATACACGTGTCACGTTTATTCTGTGCTCACAGCACCCGAGTTGTGAGAAAAATGTGTAACCAGCACATGGTGTAGAACTGCTAGCAGGGCAGGGCTAGGAGGTGCTGCACTTCTGAGGTGCTACACCACCCTCAACATTCGAATTTTCAGACGTGATCTGAGCGTGTCCTCTGAGTGTGACCTGACAGTAATTATTGATCAGGGTCTTAAGTCTCTGCTTGAATCCCTTGGGTCAGCTGACTTTGTCGTCTTTGTTTTGCTTGCCTAGGGGAAAAGTTGTTTGTGTGGGGAGGGAAGGAGTAGCACTGACACTAGCACTTCAACACGCAGCACTAACAGATTTATTCCTTGGAACAAGACACACACACACACACACCAAAAAAAAAAAAAAAAAAAAAAAAAAAAAAAAAAAAAAAAAAAAAAAAAAGTGAGTTTCTGATACCCTTGATTAAACCAAAACTGTTCACAAAGAAAATTAGAAGCATCAGCGCTGCTCTTGACTACTTTCCTACAGGTCTGAGACATTGGCTGCAGTGCTGAGTTAATTCCCTTCTAAGTCTAAGCGGTCCTGACCGATCCGCGTCTTGCCACGAGCTGAAAGGGAAAGAGAGATCCTTCCATTCGTGTCCGAGGTGGCTTCTTTCCTGGGCTGGCTTTCTTTGCGGCTCGAGTACGCCGGAGCTCGCCGCTTTCCAGAGCCCTTTTTTTCGGAAGGCTGCGCTGTGTCCAGCGATTGCCCGGAGCTCGGGGCCATTTGGGGGAGGGGAGCGCTGGGGGAGGGGGATCTTTGTCTCCTCCCGGGCAGATTTGAGATCTTGCGAAAGCACACCTCTTTTGTTGCGGGAGACTACAGTTTCCCCTCAGCCAAAAGTTTTAATTACATCAGGGGTCAAAGGCTCGCCGTTTTCAGCCCCCTTTTTGAATGCGGAGGCAATGGAAGGCTTCGCCTTTGAGCAGAGGCATTCACACTTCCCCGCACATCTGCCCGCTCCGTGTCACACGCCGCTGCCCACCATTGTGCTGCGGCCCCACGCTGCGAGGAATGCGAGCGGGCCGGGATGCTCTGCGCGGTGATAAACCTTTCTGTAGCACCGACAGCGTCGGTTCCGGACAGCCGAAGTTTGCTTCTTCCCAAATCGCTTTTTGTCTGTTTCACCGCTGTTGAAACAGAAGTTTGTTTCGCTTTCTCCCTTCTGAAATTCGCACGGGGTCCCGAATTCCGCGCGTCTTTCAGGGTTGTCGATAAAGTGTTGATGAGCTTCTCGTTTGTTTGTTTGTTTGTTCATTTATTTACAGCTTTTCTGTGAAAGCCGCAGGTGGTCAGGAGCGGAGATGATGAAGTGCTGGCGACGCCCAGCGGGTTCCTTAGCTGCTCTGTGCCGTTCGTCCTCAAGGGGCTGGTACAGATCACCGTAAAGGTCCGCAGGTTTCAGCACACTTTGCTGCCCCACTTTGGAGCAAGGCTGCCTTTGATGGTACATTCCAGAGCACGGCGTGCTTTACCCCATGTCATGATTTTCTGTGCCGGTCCCTCCTGCTGTCAGTGGGAGTGGTTTACCCACTGCAGAGCAGAGATACAAGTTCAGCTTTAGCCTTAACTTAAACGCGTCTTTTTTTTTTTTTTTCTCATTTATTTCATCTGTTCACATGGTGCTGGGGAACTTCCTGGCTTAATCACTCCCCCAAGGGATTATTCTGCTCAGAATTGAACACTGGCAAACATAAAACACACGTACGAAAATGTGCGTGTGTGCATAAAACAGGGTATGTAACATACATGTAAGCAGGTTAAAAAGAAAAAAAAAAACCAAAAAACCAGCAATGCGTGTGCATGCAGCGCAAAAGTCACCTTCACTTGGGCAGAATGGTGCTGGCAGAGCTCCTCACGTGGCACACGAGCAGTGCTGACTCACAGGCTCGCACGGGAAATCCCAGCATGCTTTCTGGCCGCTTCTCATTCAGATGATTCTTCCTATCTTCTGATTTTGGGAAGCGAGCCTCAGTCTGCATGTCTCACCTTGGCACTCTGATGTGTAATTCCTGCTCAGCACAAAGCTAGCCCAGCTATTGCAGAATCACAGAATCATGGAATGGCCAGGGTTGGAAGGGACCTCAAGGATCACAAATCTCCAACCCCCTGCCACACGCAGGGCCACCAACCTCCACATTTCACAGCAGCCCAGGCTGCCCAGAGCCCCATCCAACCTGGCTTTGAACACCTCCAGGGATGGACGCGGCATCACAGCCTCTCTGGGCAGCTGTTCCAGCACCTCACCACTCTCACAGCACACAACTTCTCCAGACATCCAAACTCCATCTGCCCTCCCTCCACTTCAAACCATTTCCCTTTGTCCTGCTGTCATCTCCCCTTTCCAAGAGCTGACTCCCCTCCTGTCTGCAGGCTCCCTTTAGGTACTGAAAGGCTGCAGTGAGGTCACCCTGCAGCCTCCTTTTCTCCAGGCTGAACTAATTTGACCAGAGCTGCCTGTAAGTTACCTAGCTGTACCCACATGGCACTTCTCAGGAGGTCCCTTCCAACTCCTACAGTTCTGTGATTCTGTGATTCTAACTGTTTCTACATCTCACAGCTATCGCATCCTGACTTTTGCATTATGGAATGCTGTGCTCAGACTGCTTTTAAAACACATCACTAAATAGCAGCTCCAACGGGATCCCCAGAGACCTGCAAACATGACTGCTTTTACATAAAAGCACTGCTTTCTTCTCACCTCCGTGCAGATGTGCTAATTTGTGCCACAGGTTCTAATAAGACCTCTGACAGATGGACAAAACGTTACATTCCACCACTGTCTTTCTCGAGAAACTCCCTGAACATTTCAAACATCACGAATGAAAGATTTATTGTGCCCTAAACTACAGCAAGTATTGTTTCAATTAAATCAGCAGGGGCTGTATGAATAAACAGTACACAGTCCTGTCGCTGCACTGAGAAAGCACCGGCAGCGTACAGCGCACGCGCGTGCATGCCTTAATGGTTCATTTGCATTAACTGCCTGTTTTAATTAATATCCGCGTTAATGACCACCAGAGGGTGCTCTTGTCTCTGTTGGTGAGCGCTGCTGCGTTTTGGTCCTCTGAGGAAACGGGACAAGTGATTCCAGCGCCGTAGGAATGAGAGTGGATTGCTAAGGAGTGGAGTCTCATCAGCTACTGCAGTCGGGCAGAGCGCATGTCCCACTCACGTATGTTCTCTCTAACTGGGGGCTGCCCAAACCAGGCGGTATCTTCTGTCCTACGTCTTCAGTACGTTGTGATTTTTACACAGAAATAGCAAAGACAGTAGCAAAGGCTTTAACTTAGCTGAGCTGCAAGCACTGAAGTTAAGAAGTACCTACTAAAATGCTTTGCATTTGGTACAAAAGCCAGTAATTCTCTCCCGAAGGTAGCAAGAGTTTTGGGAACGTCAAGGTTTTGCAGTCAGAGAACCTTCTGCAAAAAGAATGAATGCTCCTCCCAGTCTTGTGTGCCTTTTGTGTCTTTTGAAAGTCTTGTTTCAAAGTCCCAGAGCTCCCGTGTTGGGCTG